>NC_058084.1:173540477-173906237 GCF_014858855.1 Bufo gargarizans | reverse complement strand
GTGCACATTGTGGCTGCTCACAAGTCAGGAAAGGGCTACAAGGCCATTTCTAAATGTTTTCAAGTTCCAGTGGCTACAGTGCAAAGTATTATTAAAAAATACAAGATGTTCCGCACTGTGGAAAATCTCAGAGGATGTGGTCAGAAGCCAAAAGTGACACCTGTGCTGGCCAGGAGGATAGTTAGGTGAAAAAGAATCCAAGGATCACCACCAAGGCCATCCTGGTGAATCTGGGCTCTGTTGGTGGCAATGTCTCAAGGCAGACAATCCAACGGACAGTGCACACTGCTGGGTTCCACGGATGCAGACCAAGGAGGACGCCACTTCTCCAGATATGGCACACAAAAGCTCGCTTGGCCTTTGCAAAAGCTCATCTGGACAAAGAAGAAGACTTCTGGTCTTCTGTGTTATAGTCAGATGAAACAAAAATGTAATTGTTTGGTCACAATGATGTTTCCTTCATTTGGCGTAAAAAAGGAGAAGCCTTCAACCCAAAGAACACCATCCCCACTGTCAAACATGGTGGTGGGAACTTAATGCTTTGGAAGTGTTTTTCAGCCAATGGACGAGGGAACCTAATCACAGTAAACGGCACCATGAAAAAAGAGCAGTACATGAGGATTCTCAACGACAACATCAGGCAGTCTGCAGAGAAACTTGGCCTTGGGCACCAGTGGACATTTCAGCATGGCAATGACCCAAAACACACAGCAAAAGTGGTGAAGAAATGGTTAGCAGACAACATTAACATTTTGGAGTGGCCCAGCCCGAGTCCAGACTTAAATCCAATTGAGACTCTTTGGAGGGAGCTAAAGATCAGGGTGATGGCAAGAAGACCCTCCAACCTGAAACATTTTGAGCTCATTGCTAAAGATGAATGGGCAGAAATACCTGTGGAGACATGCAAAAAGCTGGTCTGCAATTATAGGAAGCGTTTGATTGCTGTAATAGCCAATAAAGGCTTTTCTATTGATTATTGACAAGGGTATGAATAATTTTGGACTGGACACTTTTTGCTCAAATGTAAATAAAAGCTGAGAAATGTTTTTTTTCCACAATAATGCCTCTTGTACATCGTCTTATTAACTTTTGAGAGACACCTATGTCATTTCCTGTCAAAAAATGACTTGCTGGTTGAATAAAAGTAACTTTAAGTCAAAATTTGCCTGGGGTATGAATAATTATGGGCAGCACTGTAGATCTGGGAGGGACCGAAACGTCAGCCATTTTCACTGTGTGGACCTTTTATTTATGTTTCTTTCCTGGATCATCAATAAAAAGCATCTCTATAAATGCATTCGTTTTGGAGTGCCATGGTTTTTAATATCAGGACTTACGGCAGTGCTACCCTACCACCGTGCACCTATTACATTCCAGAGTGCCAGGCAAACCGACTGGTATCGCTTTTTACAGAAGACACAACAAAAGGGCTTGTGTGAATACAGACATATAGCACCAACATCCGGTATTCCACAGTGATGTACACAGAATAAAATGACATCAATTCTGTCCCCAATGGACAACCTTTCAGAGTTGTGACCTAGGGCTGTATCACATGGGTCACACCTCTTTCCCTGACGCTTCACGACCCCTCAATGCATGTTTGCTTGCCGGGGCTGAATCTGATGTTGCAGGATCCTTGCGCCACATACAGTGGGGAAAATAAGTATTTGATACAATGGCGATTTTGCAAGTTTTCCCACCTACAAAGAATGGAGAGATCTGTATTTTTTTATCGTAGGTACACTTCAACTGTGAGAGACAGAATCTAAAAAAAATCCAGAAAATCACATTGTATGATTTTATAATTAATTAGCATTTTATTGCATTAAATTAGTATTTGATACAATAGAAAAACAGAACTTCTTCCTCCAAACAGAGCGAGTGGAGTTGATACCAAAAAGTTCTATTTTGGTCTCATCTGACCACATGGCTTTCTCCCATGCCTTCTCTGGATCAACCAGTCATTTGTGAACTTCAAACAGGCCTGGACATGTGATGGGGTGAGCAGGAGGACCTTCTGTGCCCTGCAGGATTTTAATCCATGACGGCGTACTGTGTTAGGCTACTTTCACACTAGCGTTCGATCGGATCCGTTCTGAACGGATCCGATCATAATAATGCAGACGGAGGCTCCGTTCAGAACGGATCCGTCTGCATTATATTAGCAAAAAAAAGCTAAGTGTGAAATTAGCCTGAGCGGATCCGTCCAGACTTTTACATTGAAAGTCAATGGGGGACGGATCCGCTTAAAGATTGAGCCATATTGTGGCATCTTCAAACGGATCCGTCCCCATTGACTTACATTGTAAGTCTGGACGGATCCGCACGCCTCCGCACGGCCAGGCGGACACCCGAACGCTGCAAGCAGCGTTCAGGTGTCCGCCTGCTGAGCGGAGCGGAGGCTGAACGCCGCCAGACTGGATCCGCATCCATTCAGACTGCATCAGGGCTGGACGGAAGCGTTCGGGTCCGCTCGTGAGCCCCTTCAAACGGAGCTCACGAGCGGACAGCCGAACGCTAGTGTGAAACTAGCCTTACTAACGGTAATCTTTGAGACTGCGGACCCAGCTCTATTCAGATCATTGACCAGCTCCTTCCGTTTAGTTCTGGGCTGATTCCTGACCTTTCTGAGAATCATCCATACCCCACAAGGCGAGATCTTGCATGGAGCTCCAGACCGAGGAAGATTGACAGTCATCTTTTGTTTCTTCCATTTTCTAATACTTGCGCCAACAGTTGTTGCCTTCTCACCGAGCTGCTTGCCCAATGTACTGTAACCCATCCCAGCCTTGTGCAGGTCTAGAATTGTGTCTCTCTTGGCCATGGTGGAGAGGTTTGAGTGTGTGGACAGGTGCAGTTAATACAGGTAATGAGTGCAGAGTAGAAGGGCTACTTGAAGAAAAACTAACAGGTGAGAGCCAGAATTCTTGCTTGTTGGTAGGTGATCAAATACTAATTTCATGTAATAAAATGCAAATGAATTATTTAAAAATCATGCAATGTGAATTTCTGGATTTTGTTTTTTAGATTCTGTTTCTGACAGTTGAAGTGTACCTACGATAAAAAAAAATACAGATCTCTCCATTCTTTGTAGGTGTGAAAATTTGCAAAATCCCCATTGTATCAAATACTTATTTTCCCCACTGTACAGTTAAAGTTCATGAAGGGCTGTTTTCTTGGAGAAAGCAGCCCTCCATGCATCGCCAGGGGGATTTGCCAGCTCGTTCTTAAAGGGAACCTGTCAGCAGGATTTTGTGTATAGAGCTGAGGACATGGGTTGCTAGATGGCCGCTAGCACATCCGCAATACCCAGTCCCCATAGCTCTGTGTGCTTTTATTGTGTAAAAAAAAAACAATTTGATACATATGCAAATTAGCCTGAGATGAGTCCAGTACATGAGATGAGTCAGAGATAGGACTCATATCAGGTTAATTTGCATATGTATCAAATCAGTTGTTTTTTTTTGCACAATAAAAGCACACAGAGCTATGGGGACTGGGTATTGCGGATGTGCTAGCGGCCATCTAGCAACCCATGTCCTCAGCTCTATACCCAAAATCCAGGTGACAGGTTCCCTCCCCTTTTGTCAGGATCCTCCCGGACATTCCAGTAGAGTTGGCAAGTATGCTAATGGGTCTTACACTTTAACCACTTCAGCCCCGCTAGGTGAAACCCCCTTCATGACCAGGCCACTTTTTACACTTCGGCACTACACTCCTTTCACCGTTTATCGCTCGGTCATGCAACTTACCACCCAAATGAATTTTACCTCCTTTTCTTCTCACTAATGGAGCTTTCATTTGGTGGTATTTTATTGCTGCTGACATTTTTACTTTTTTTGTTATTAATCAAAATGTAACGATTTTTTTTGCAAAAAAATGACATTTTTCACTTTCAGCTGTGAAATTTTGCAAAAAAAAACGACATCCATATATAAATTTTTCGCTAAATTTATAGTTCTACATGTCTTTGATAAAAAAAAAATGTTTGGGCAAAAGAAAAAAATGGTTTGGGTAAAAGTTATAGCATTTACAAACTATGGTACAAAAATGTGAATTTCCGCTTTTTGAAACGGCTCTGATTTTCTGAGCACCTGTCATGTTTCCTGAGGTTCTACAATGCCCAAACAGTATAACTACCCCACAAATGACCCCATTTCGGAAAGTAGACACCCTAAGGTATTCGCTGATGGGCATAGTGAGTTCATAGAACTTTTTATTTTTTGTCACAAGTTAGCGGAAAATGATGATGATTTTTTATTTTTATTTTTTTCTTACAAAGTCTCATATTCCACTAACTTGCGACAAAAAATAAAAAATTCTAGGAACTCACCATGCCCCTCACAGAATACCTTGGGGTGTCTTCTTTCCAAAATGGGGTCACTTGTGGGGTAGTTATACTGCCCTGGCAATTTAGGGGCCCAAATGTGTGAGAAGAACTTTGCAATCAAAATGTGTAAGAAATGACCGGTGAAATCCGAAAGATGCACTTTGGAATATGCGCCCCTTTGCCCACCTTGGCAGCAAAAAAGTGTCACACATGTGGTATCGCCGTACTCAGGAGAAGTTGGGGAATGTGTTTTGGGGTGTCATTTTACATATACCCATGCTGGGTGAGAGAAATATCTTGGCAAAAGACAACTTTTCCAAATTTTTTTATACAAAGTTGGCATTTGACCAAGATATTTTTCTCACCCAGCATGGGTATATGTAAAATGACACCCCAAAACACATTCCCCAACTTCTCCTGAGTACGGCGATACCAGATGTGTGACACTTTTTTGCTGCCAAGGTGGGCAAAGGGGCACATATTCCAAAGTGCACCTTTCGGATTTTGCAGGGCATTTTTTACACATTTTGATTGCAAGGTACTTCTCACACATTTGGGCCCCTAAATTGCCAGGGCAGTATAACTACGCCACAAGTGACCCCATTTTGGAAAGAAGACACCCTAAGGTATTCCGTGAGGGGCACTGCGAGTTCCTAGAATTTTTTATTTTTTGTCACAAGTTAGCAGAAAATGATGATTTTTTTTTCTTTCTCTTTTTTCCTTACAAAGTCTCATATTCCACTAACTTGCGACAAAAAATAAAAAATTCTAGGAACTCGCCATGCCCCTCACGGAATACCTTGGGGTGTCTTCTTTCCAAAATGGGGTCACTTGTGGCGTAGTTATACTGCCCTGGCAATTTAGGGGCCCATATGTGTGAGAAGTACTTTGCAATCAAAATCTGTAAAAAATGACCGGTGAAATCCGAAAGGTGCACTTTGGCATATGCGCCCCTTTGCCCACCTTGGCATCAAAAAAGTGTCACACATCTGGTATCGCCGTACTCAGGAGAAGTTGGGGAATGTGTTTTGGGGTGTCATTTTACATATACCCATGCTGGGTGAGAAAAATATCTTGGTCAAATGCCAACTTTGTATAAAAAAATGGGAAAAGTTGTCGTTTGCCAAGATATTTCTCTCACCCAGCATGGGTATATGTAAAATGACACCCCAAAACACATTCCCCAACTTCTCCTGAGTACGGCGATACCAGATGTGTCACACTTTTTTGCTGCCAAGGTGGGCAAAGGGGCACATATTCCAAAGTGCACCTTTCGGATTTTGCAGGGCATTTTTTACACATTTTGATTGCAAGGTACTTCTCACACATTTGGGCCCCTAAATTGCCAGGGCAGTATAACTACGCCACAAGTGACCCCATTTTGGAAAGAAGACACCCTAAGGTATTCCGTGAGGGGCACTGCGAGTTCCTAGAATTTTTTATTTTTTGTCACAAGTTAGCAGAAAATGATGATTTTTTTTTTTTTCTCTTTTTTCCTTACAAAGTCTCATATTCCACTAACTTGCGACAAAAAATAAAAAATTCTAGGAACTCGCCATGCCCCTCACGGAATACCTTGGGGTGTCTTCTTTCCAAAATGGGGTCACTTGTGGCGTAGTTATACTGCCCTGGCAATTTAGGGGCCCATATGTGTGAGAAGTACTTTGCAATCAAAATCTGTAAAAAATGACCGGTGAAATCCGAAAGGTGCACTTTGGAATATGCGCCCCTTTGCCCACCTTGGCATCAAAAAAGTGTGACACATCTGGTATCGCCGTACTCAGGAGAAGTTGGGGAATGTGTTTTGGGGTGTCATTTTACATATACCCATGCTGGGTGAGAAAAATATCCTGGCAAAAGACAACTTTTCCCATTTTTTTATACAAAGTTGGCATTTGACCAAGATATTTATCTCACCCAGCATGGGTATATGTAAAATGACACCCCAAAACACATTCCCCAACTTCTTCTGAGTACGGCGATACCAGATGTGTCACATTTTTTTGCAGCCTAGATGCGCAAAGGGGCCCAAATTCCTTTTAGGAGGGCATTTTTAGACATTTGGATCCCAGACTTCTTCTCACGCTTTAGGGCCCCTAAAAAGCCAGGGCAGTATAAATACCCCACATGTGACCCCACTTTGGAAAGAAGACACCCCAAGGTATCCAATGAGGGGCCTGGCAAGTTCAAAGAATTTTTTTTTTTTCGCATAAGTTAGCGGAAATTGATTTTTTTTTGTTTTTTCTCACAAAGTCTCACTTTCCGCTAACTTAGGACAAAAATTTCAATCTTTCATGGACTCAATATGCCCCTCAGCAAATACCTTGGGGTGTCTTCTTTCCAAAATGGGGTCAGTTGTGGGGTGTTTGTACTGCCCTGGCATTTGAGGGTCTCCGCAATCATTACATGTATGGCCAGCATTAGGAGTTTCTGCTATTCTCCTTATATTGAGCATACAGGTAATGAGATTTTTTTTTCCGTTCAGCCTCTGGGCTGAAAGAAAAAAATGAACGGCACAGATTTCTTCATTCGCATCGATCAATGTGGATGAAAAAATCTCTGCCAAAAAAAAAAAATGGAGGGGAAAGGCGTCTGCCAGGACATAGGAGCTCCGCCCTACATCCATACCCACTTAGCTCGTATGCCCTGGCAAACCAGATTTCTCCATTCGCATCAATCGATGTGGATGAATAAATCATTGCCGGGATTTTTTTTTTTATATATATATATATATATATATATATATACAAAGTGCTTGCCAAAGCATAGGAACGCCGCCTCCTCCTCAGCTCGTATGCCTTGGCAAACGTATCTGTCACTGCAGAGGAGAAAATCCTGTCTTGCAGCGCCGCATACACCGACTTGCGTGTAATCTGACAGCAGCGCAATGCTTCTGTCAGAATGCACATCGGTGCTGCAGCTAGTAGATCGGTTGGTCCACCTGGAAGGTAAAAAGACAAAAAAAAAGAAAAAGAAAAAAACAGGCCACAACGCAATAATTTTATTAACTTTGGAACAGAACATGTAACTTTAACTTTTGGAACTAAACATTAACCTGTTTGCTTACCTGTTTTTTTTTTTTTTTTTTTACCTTTATAGAACAAACCTCTCCTTCCCCATGGGTCAATGTGCAAAGCGCAAATCGCCCAAAGATGTGGCGAAGTGCGTTATGCACTTTGTCCCATGTGAAAGGAGACGTTTGCAGCAGCAGTGAGTGAATGGGCCCTAATAGCCCTGTGTGCCTGTCCTGGTGAGATGATCCCTATGCTAATAGTGTACCTGTGAGTGGTACTTCCGGAAACACTCTCCAAAGCATAGGGCAGGGTGGTCCATCTTTTTCGGGGTGACGGTTGGGTTGAGGTACCAGGAACGACATTGGGGAAATGTCGCTCGTGTAGACGGCTAACTACACTGGTGGTTGGGGCCACGGAACCTCCTGGATACAGGAGGTTCTCGATGATCTCTTCCTGAAATTTGAGGAAGGATCCAGTTCTCCCAGCCTTACTGTAGAGAACAAAACTATTGTACAGAGCCAATTGAATTAAATATACAGACACCTTCTTATACCAGCGTCTGGTGCGTCGGGAAACTAAATACGGAGACAACATCTGGTCATTGAAGTCGACCCCTCCCATGTGGAGGTTATAGTCGTGGACTGAGAGGGGCTTTTCAATGACACGGGTTGCTCGCTCAATTTGTATTGTCGTGTCTGCGTGAATGGAGGAGAGCATGTAAACGTCACGCTTGTCTCTCCATTTCACCGCGAGCAGTTCTTCGTTACACAGTGCGGCCCTCTGCCCCCTTCCAAGACGGGTGGTAACGAGCCGTTGGGGGAAGCCCGCGCGACTAGTTCGCGCGGTACCACAGGCGCCAATCCGTTCTAGAAACAAATGCCTAAAGAGGGCCACACTTGTGTAAAAATTGTCCACATAAAGATGGTACCCCTTGCCGAATAAGGGTGACACCAAGTCCCAAACTGTCTTCCCACTGCTCCCCAGGTAGTCAGGGCAACCGACCGGCTCCAGGGTCTGATCTTTTCCCTCATAGACCCGAAATTTGTGGGTATAGCCTGTGGCCCTTTCACAGAGCTTATACAATTTGACCCCATACCGGGCGCGCTTGCTTGGGATGTATTGTTTGAAGCCAAGGCGCCCGGTAAAATGTATCAGGGACTCGTCTATGCAGATGTTTTGCTCTGGGGTATAAATATCTGCAAATTTCTGGTTGAAATGGTCTATGAGGGGCCGAATTTTGTGGAGCCGGTCAAAAGCAGGGTGGCCCCTGGGACGGGAGGCGGTGTTGTCACTAAAGTGCAGGAACCGCAGGATGGCCTCAAAACGTGCCCTGGACATGGCAGCAGAGAACATGGGCATGTGATGAATCGGGTTCGTGGACCAATATGACCTCAATTCATGCTTTTTTGTCAGGCCCATGTTGAGGAGAAGGCCCAGAAAAGTTTTAAGTTCGGAAACTTGGACTGGTTTCCACCGGAAAGGCTGGGCATAAAAGCTTCCCGGGTTAGCGGTGATAAATTGTGTGGCATACCTGTTTGTTTCGGCCACAACTATGTCTAAAAGCTCCGCAGTCAAGAACAGCTCAAAAAATCCCAGGGCCGAACCGATCTGAGCCGTCTCAACCCGAACTCCAGACTGGGCAGTGAAAGGGAAAACTACAGGTGCGGCTGAAGTTGGGGACTGCCAATCAGGGTTTGCCAGCACCTCTGGGATTCTAGGGGCTCTACGGGCACGTCTTTGCGGTGGCTGCGACGGGGTCACTACTGCACGTGCCACCGTACCAGCTTCAACTGCCCTTCTGGTGCTCGCTACTTCACCAGGTTGTACGGCAGTGCTGGTACTAGGTCCAGGGAGGGCTGGGCTGCTGGTGTATGCCTCACCACGTAATCCGACAGCACCAGCCCCACTCTGCTGCTCTTGAAGCGGATCCTGCGCAACCTGCGGTCTAGCGACACGGGGCCGGGTACGCCTGGTGGTATCAGGGACCTCAGCCTCCTCGTCCGAACTTTGGGTCAGAGAGCCACTGCTTTCTACAGGTTCGTATTCTGACCCGCTGGATTCATCAGATGAGGGTTCCCACTCCTCATCCGACTGGGTCAGAAGCCTGTAGGCCTCTTCAGAGGAATACCCCCTGTTTGACATGTGGGCAACTAAATTTAGGGGTATTCCCTGAGACTACCCAAGAAAAAAAAAGCAAGCCTGTCTTACAAAGGGGAGGCTAGCGAAGTACCGGAGGCCGCTGCGGTTGATAAAAAATATCAAAACTGATTTTTTTATCGCCGCAGTGCGTGTAAAGTGAATGTGCAGTGATCAAAAAAAAATTTTTTTTTTGTCACTGCGGTGGGGCGGGTGTGGGCGAACGCACGTGTGGGCGACCGATCAGGCCTGATCGGGCAAACACTGCGTTTTGGGTGGAGGGCGAACTAAAGTGACACTAGTACTATTATAGATCTGACCGTGATCAGTTTTGATCACTTCCAGATACTATAAAAGTACAAATGCTGATTAGCTAATCAGCGAATAACGGACTGCGGTGCGGTGGGCTGGGCGCTAACTGATCGCTAACTACCTAACCAAGGGACCTAAACTATACCTAAAACCTAACAGTCAATAACAGTGAAAAAAAAATGTGACAGTTTGCACTGATCACCTTTTTCTTTTCACTTGTGATTGACAGGGGTGATCAAAGAGGTGATCAAAGGGTTAATAGGGGTTCAGGGGGGTGATCAGGGGCTATAGTGTAGTGTTTGGTGTACTCACTGTGAAGCCTGCTCCTCTGCTGGATCCAACCGACGAAAAGAACCAGCAGAGGAGCAGGCAGCCATATAACAGATCATATTTACAAATATGATCTGCTATCTGGCACTTTGATTGGATTTTTTAAAAATCAGCAACCTGCCAGCCACGATCATTGGCTGGCAGGTTGCTGACGAAATACCTCTCGATGAAATGCCGGCGCGAACTGCGCACGCGCGGGCGCATACTCGCGTCATCTCGCGTCTCGCGAGATGACGCGTATATGCGTGACTGTGCGCCAGCCTGCCACCTCCGGAACGCACATGTGCGTTAGGCGGTCCGGAGGTGGTTAAACAGGTTGTTATGTTTGGAAAACACTTTATATACTCAGTTATCGAATTCTCCCTTAACCACTTCAGCCCCGCTAGGTGAAACCCCCTTCATGACCAGAGCACTTTTTACACTTCGGCACTACACTCCTTTCACCGTTTATCGCTCGGTCATGCAACTTACCACCCAAATGAATTTTACCTCCTTTTCTTCTCACTAATAGAGCTTTCATTTGGTGGTATTTTATTGCTGCTGACATTTTTACTTTTTTTGTTATTAATCAAAATGTAACGATTTTTTTGCAAAAAAATGACATTTTTCACTTTCAGCTGTAAAATTTTGCAAAAAAAACGACATCCATATATACATTTTTCGCCAAATTTATTGTTCTACATGTCTTTGATAAAAAAAAAATGTTTGGGCAAAAAAAAAAAAATGGTTTGGGTAAAAGTTATAGCATTTACAAACTATGGTACAAAAATGTGAATTTCCGCTTTTTGAAACAGCTCTGACTTTCTGAGCACCTGTCATGATTCCTGAGGTTCTACAATGCCCAAACAAATGACCCCATTTCGGAAAGTAGACACCCTAAGGTATTCGCTGATGGGCATAGTGAGTTCATAGAACTTTTTATTTTTTGTCACAAGTTAGCGGAAAATGATGATGATTTTATTTTTTTTATTTTTTCTTACAAAGTCTCATATTCCACTAACTTGCGACAAAAAATAAAAAATTCTAAAAACTTGCCATGCCCCTCACGGAATACCTTGGGGTGTCTTCTTTCCAAAATGGGGTCACTTGTGGGGTAGTTATACTGCCCTGGCAATTTAGGGGCCCAAATGTGTGAGAAGAACTTTGCAATCAAAATGTGTAAAAAATGACCGGTGAAATCCAAAAGGTGCACTTTGGAATATGTGCCCCTTTGCCCACCTTGACAGCAAAAAAGTGTGACACATCTGGTATCGCCGTACTCAGGAGAAGTTGGGGAATGTGTTTTGGGGTGTCATTTTACATATACCCTTGCTGGGTGAGAAAAATATCTTGGTCAAATGCCAACTTTGTATAAAAAAATGGGAAAAGTTGTCTTTTGCCAAGATATTTCTCTCACCCAGCATGGGTATATGTAAAATGACACCCCAAAACACATTCCCCAACTTCTCCTGAGTACGGCGATACCAGATGTGTCACACTTTTTTGCTGCCAAGGTGGGCAAAGGGGCACATATTCCAAAGTGCACCTTTCAGATTTTGCAGGCCATTTTTTACACATTTTGATTGCAAGGTACTTCTCACACATTTGGGCCCCTAAATTGCCAGGGCAGTATAACTACCCCACAAGTGACCCCATTTTGGAAAGAAGACACCCCAAGGTATTCCGTGAGGGGCATGGCGAGTTCCTAGAATTTTTTATTTTTTGTCGCAAGTTAGTGGAATATGAGACTTTATAAGGAAAAAAGAAAAAAAAAAGAAAAATCATCATTTTCCGCTAACTTGTGACAAAAAATAAAAAATTCTAGGAACTCGCCGTGCCCCTCACGGAATACCTTGGGGTGTCTTCTTTCCAAAATGGGGTCACTTGTGGCGTAGTTATACTGCCCTTGCAATCAAAATGTGTAAAAAATGGCCTGCGAAATCCGAAAGGTGCACTTTGGAATATGTGCCCCTTTGCCCACCTTGGCTGCAAAAAAGTGTCACACATCTGGTATCGCCGTACTCAGGAGAAGTTGGGGAATGTGTTTTGGGGGGTCATTTTACATATACCCATGCTGGGTGAGAGAAATATCTTGGCAAAAGACAACTTTTCCCATTTTTTTATACAAAGTTGGCATTTGACCAAGATATTTTTCTCACCCAGCATGGGTATATGTAAAAAGACACCCCAAAACACATTCCCCAACTTCTCCTGAGTACGGCGATACCACATGTGTGACACTTTTTTGCAGCCTAGATGCGCAAAGGGGCCCAAATTCCTTTTAGGAGGGCATTTTTAGACATTTGGATCCCAGACTTCTTCTCACACTTTCGGGCCCCTAAAAAGCCAGGGCAGTATAAATACCCCACATGTGACCCCACTTTGGAAAGAAGACACCCCAAGGTATTCAATGAGGGGCATGGCGAGTTCCTAGAATTTTTTTTTTTTTTGCATAAGTTAGCGGATATTGATTTTTTTTTGTTTTTTTCTCACAAAGTCTCACTTTCCGCTAACTTAGGACAAAAATTTCAATCTTTCATGGACTCAATATGCCCCTCGCGGAATACCTTGGGGTGTCTTCTTTCCGAAATGGGGTCACATGTGGGGTATTTATACTGCCCTGGCTTTTTAGGGGCCCTAAAGCGTGAGAAGAAGTCTGGAATATAAATGTCTAAAAATGTTTACGCATTTGGATTCCGTGAGGGGTATGGTGCGTCCATGTGAGATTTTATTTTTTGACACAAGTTAGTGGAATATGAGACTTAGTAAGAAAAAACAAAAACAAAAACAAACAAAAAATTTCCGCTAACTTGTGCCAAAAAAAATGTCTGAATGGAGCCTTACCAGGGGGGGGGTGATCAATGACAGGGGGGTGATCACCCATATAGACTCCCTGACCACCCCCCTGTCATTGATCACCCCCCCCCTGGTAAGGCTCCATTCAGACATCCGCATGATTTTTTACGGATCCATGGATACATGTATCGGATCCACAAAACGCATGCGGACGTCTGAATGGAGCCTTACAGGGGGGTTATCAATGACAGGGGGTGATCAGGGTAATCAGGGTGATCACCCCCCTGTCACTGATCACCCCCCCTGTAAGGCTCCATTCAGACATCCGCATGATTTTTTACGGATCCATGGATACATGGATCGGATCCACAAAACGCATGCGGACGTCTGAATGGAGCCTTACAGGGGGGTTATCAATGACAGGGGGTGATCAGGGTAATCAGGGTGATCACCCCCCTGTCACTGATCACCCCCCGGTAAGGCTCCATTCAGACATCCGCATGATTTTTTACGGATCCATGGAGACATGGATCGGATCCACAAAACGCATGCGGACGTCTGAATGGAGCCTTACAGGGGGGTTATCAATGACAGGGGTGATCAGGGTAATCAGGGTGATCACCCCCCTGTCACTGATCACCCCCCCTGTAAGGCTCCATTCAGACATCTGCATGATTTTTTACGGATCCATGGATACATGGATCGGATCCACAAAACGCATGCGGACGTCTGAATGGAGCCTTAGGCCTCATGCACACGACCGTTGTGTGCATCCGTGGCCGTTGTGCCGTTTTCCGTTTTTTTTCACGGACCCATTGACTTTCAATGGGTCCGTGGAAAAATTGGAAAATGCACCGTTTGGCAGCCGCATCCGTGATCCGTTTTTCCTGGCCGTGAAAAAAATATGACCTGTCCTATTTTTTTCACGGCCAATGGTTCACGGACCCATTCAAGTCAATGGGTCCGTGAAAAATCACGGATGCACACAAGATTGTCATCCGTGTCCGTGATCCGTGTCCGTGATCCGTGTCCGTTTTTTCCTATCATTTCAATGGCAAACTTGACTTAGATTTTTTTTTCATTTTTCATGTCCGTGGATCCTCCAAAAAACAAGGAAGACCCACGGACGAAAAAACGGTCACGGATCACGGACCTACGGACCCCATTTTTGCGGACGTTAAAAAAAAACGGTCGTGTGCATGAGGCCTTACAGGGGGGTTATCAATGACAGGGGGTGATCAGGGTAATCAGGGTGATCACCCCCCTGTCACTGATCACCCCCCCCTGTAAGGCTCCATTCAGACATCCGCATGATTTTTTACGGATCCATGGATACATGGATCGGATCCACAAAACGCATGCGGACGTCTGAATGGAGCCTTACAGGGGGGTGATCAATGACAGGGGGTGATCAGGGTAATCAGGGTGATCACCCCCCTGTCACTGATCACCCCCCCTGTAAGGCTCCATTCAGACATCCGCATGATTTTTTACGGATCCATGGATACATGGATCGGATCCACAAAACGCATGGGGACGTCTGAATGGAGCCTTACAGGGGGGTTATCAATGACAGGGGGGTGATCAGGGAGTGTATATGGGTGATCACCCGCCTGTCATTGATCACCCCCTGTAAGGCTCCATTCAGACGTCCGCATGTGTTTTGCGGATCCGATCCATGTATCCATGGATCCGTAAAAATCATGCGGACGTCTGAATGGAGCCTTACAGGGGAGTGATCAATGACAGGGGGGTGATCAATGACAGGGGGTGATCAGGGAGTGTATATGGTTTATCACCCGCCTGTCATTGATCACCCCCCTGTAAGGCTCCATTCAGACGTCCGTATGCTTTTTGCGGATCCGATCCATGTATCCGTGGATCCGTAAAAATCATACGGACGTCTGAACGGAGCCTGACAGGGGGGTGATCAATGACAGGGGGGTGATCAGGGAGTTTATATGGGGTGATCATGGGTGATCAGGGGTTTATAAGGGGTTAATAAGTGACGGGGGGGGGGGGTGTAGTGTAGTGTAGTGTGGTGTTTGGTGCGACTGTACTGACCTACCTGAGTCCTCTGGTGGTCGATCCTAACAAAAGGGACCACCAAAGGACCAGGTAGGAGGTATATTAGACGCTGTTATGAAAACAGCGTCTAATATACCTGTTAGGGGTTAAAAAATTCGGATCTCCAGCCTGCCAGCGAACGATCGCCGCTGGCATGCTGGAGATCCACTCGCTTACCTTCCGTTCCTGTGAGCGCACGCGCCTGTGTGCGCGCGTTCACAGGAAATCTCGCGTCTCGCGAGATGACGCATATATGCGTGACTGTGCGCCAGCCTGCCACCTCCGGAACGCACATGTGCGTTAGGCGGTCCAGAGGTGGTTAAAGGGCATCTGTCAGCAGATTTTTACCCATGACACTGGCTGACCTGTTACATGTGCACTTGGCAGCGGAAGGCATCTGTGTTGGTCCCATGTTCATATCTGTCCGCATTGTTGTGAAACATAATGTTTTAATTTATGCAAATAAGCCTCTAGGAGCAACAGGGGCGTTGCCGTTACACCTAGAGGCTCTGCTCTCTCTGCAATACCCACTCCCTTTGCACATTGATTGGCAGGGCCAGGCAATGAAAACATCCCTGTCAATCAAAGTGAAGCGGGCACGGCCATTGGAGAGATTTCCAAATGTCAAACAGTTGAGTTCAATAGGAACTATGTAAGGCTACTTTCACACTAGCGTTCGGGCGGATCCGTTCTGAACGGATCCGCTCATAATAATGCAGACGGAGGCTCCGTTCAGAACGGATCCGTCTGCATTATATTAGCAAAAAAAAGCTAAGTGTGAAAATAGCCTGGGACGGATCCGTCCAGACTTTCAATGTAAAGTCAATGGGGGACGGATCCGCTTGAAGATTGAGCCACATTGTGGCATCTTCAAACGGATCCGTCCCCATTGACTTACATTGAAAGTCTGGACGGATCCGCACGGATCCGCACGCCTCCGAACGGCCAGGCGGACACCCGAACGCTGCAAGCAGCGTTCAGCTGTCCGCCTGTCCGTGCGGAGGCGAGCGGAGCGGAGGCTGAACGCCGCCAGACTGATGCAGTCTGAGCGGATCCGCCTCCATTCAGACTGCATCAGGGCTGGACGGCTGCGTTCGGGTCCGCTCGTGAGCTCCTTCAAACGGAGCTCACGAACGGAAACCCGAACGCTAGTGTGAAAGTAGCCTAATACTCAGTTTCTACTGATGTGGCGCAACAAGGAAATTAAACATTAAGGACTCATGCACACAACCATGTTCGTATTGAGGTCCACAAATCTGCAAAATAGACACCTTCTGTGTGCAATCCGCATTTTTCTCTCATCGCTAGATATGACTCTTCTTGTCTGCGATACATACAAGATTAGACATACAGCTGCAGACAGCACACGCATGATATCTGTGTGCTGTCGTTTTTTTTACGGACCCATAGAAATGATTAAGTCCAAGTGCAATCCATAAAAATAAGTGGATCGGACATGGATGCAAAATTCGGACGTGTGTATAATTCCTAATGGACAGATGACATTGCTGTAAGGAAAGAAGAGTGATATTGTGTGATCTGCTCATTGCCAAGGAACCCCACACAAGGCAGAAAGCAGCAGGTTTGCTGCCATGGACTTGCATGTGGCATATCTGCAGCAGCTTTGTACAGTACCAGCCAAGTGGATGTGGATTTGAAGAAGACTCATCCACATGCTGTGGACAGAATATCTGCAGCGCCTTACATCTCTGTCAAGCAGATCTGGCAGAGAGCAGCCTGCTGGATTTTCTAGTTGATCATCGGATCCCCATTGACTGTAATAAGGTCCAGTGGTGATCCGGTCACTTTCCGGCCTATTTGCTGGGTTTCAGCCGGACAGGCAACGTTTTTTTGTACGGCTAACAGCCAGCATTTGTGCCGCATGTGGAAATGTGAATGAGGCCTAAATTGACCTGTGAGGCAGATTTTAAATCAGCAGAATGTTAATTTATGCTGTGGATTTCCATCCCACATTTCACCTTTTGTGATGTGCTTTGTTTGCCTGCAGTGATGATGTGTCATACAAGCCTGTGACTGATATAGCCAGTCACTGGCCTTAGGCTCCTTTCAGACGAGCAAGTTCCACGCTCCGGACTCACAGCGTGAGTATGCGGCAGCTCCAGTCCTGACCTCCCAGCACTGATGAGGTTGCATTATTTTGACTTATGATGCTATGTAACCTTTAGGCCCCTTTCATACGGGCGAGTATTCCGTGCGGGTGCAATGCGTGATGTGAACGGACCCATTCACTTCAATGGAGCTGTGTACATGAGCGTTGTCTATCATGCAGCACTTGTGCATTGCGTGAAAATCGCAGCAGGTTCTATATTCAGCGTTTTTCACGCAACGTAGGCCCCATAGAAATGAATGGGGATGCGTGAAAATCGCATAACATCCACAAGCATGTGCGGATGCGGTGCGATTTTCACGCATGGTTGCTAGGAGATGATGTTAGTAAATAGGGATGAGCAACCCCGGACCCCATTAAAGTCAATTCACTGTATTATTTTCCCTTCTAACATGGTTATAGGTAATATGTCTATTGAGGGGTTAAAAAATAAAAAAATAAACTCACCTCATCCACTTGATTGCACAGACGGTATCGTCTTCTTTCTTCTTGCAGGACCTGCAAAAGGACCTTTGATGACCACGTGGTGAGCGCAGTGACGTCAGCGCAGGTCCTGCTGAATGAAGATAGAAGCTCCTTCTATCCCTATAACACTGACAGCATTATGTCATGTTATTCAATAAATTCCCCCCAAACATGACCATAAAATATGTGAATACATCTACCCCATCGTGACGTGTTAATATTCAATATCAAAAGGAGAAATGAGGATCCAGCTTCCTAAAAAAGTGACAGCCTTTATTCTAAACAGTGCAATCAAAACTGACATATAGTCCATATCTACGTGTTCCGGATCACCCAATACTGATCCTTACTCATGACACAGGATGAACGTACACACCTGAGGTCAGCTGGGTGCAATCAATCATAGCCACACCTCCACATTTACATTTAAGATCAATACCAAAAGATATATCTTAAAAACGAAAAAAGAGAGAAATATTAGTAAGGATCAGTAATGTAAATTAGACCATGCTTGCAATTTAAACCATTAGGGATACATGAACCCTGTTCAATAGTAGTTTTCTATGATGTCCACCCCAAATGGGGTTAACGCTCTCCAAGCCCTGAACCTGGAAACCAGTGACATCTCCCTGATGAATAACCGCATAATGTAAACTGAACGCAGACACATTTCTGACTTTAGCATATGGAACATCAGAAATGTGTTTGCGGATCCTGACTTTAAAGGGGTTCTGCAGTTTGTTTAAACTGATGATCTATCCTCTGGATTGATCATCAGCATCTGATCGGCGGGGGTCCGACACCCGGGACCCCCACGATCAGCTGCTTGAGAAGTCAGCGGCGCTCCAGTGGCATTCTCACTGTTTACCGCTGGCCCAGTGACGTCGCGACTAGACAGAGCTTAGCCGCTGGAGTGCTGCTGCCTTCTCAAACAGCTGATTGGCGGGGGTCCCGGGTGTCCGACCCCCCCGATCAGATGCTGATGATCTATCGAGAGGATAGATCATCAGTTTAAACAAACTGCAGAACCCCTTTAAGACTACTGGTAGTACAATCAACATATTGAAGATGGCACAGGGAGCAGGTGATGCAATATACTGCGAAACTAGTGTTGCAATTGATATATTGTTTTAGCTCGTAAGACTCACTATAGAAAGAATATGGCCACCTATTTGGACATATTTGCAATATGTGCAAACTCGATGTCCATATATATAGCCTTTACCTTTATATTTTAGCCAAGTCGGCTGTTTACGTTTAATACTATAAAACATACGGGGACTTACTTTTTTAGCTAAAGTTGGTGCACGGCCAATAACACATTTTATTCCAGATTGAGCAATATCTGACCATTGTTCATCATAATTCAGAACAGACAGGTGTTTTTTTATGTGTGTACAAGAGATGTTGTGCAGGATGTACAATCTGTATTTGTAGGTTTGCACATGGGTTTTATTCCCTGAACTCAGGGCAGAGACAATTCTTGTACATTTAAGGGAGCAGCAGTTGGCCACAATGACGCCGCCTACCTCACCTCACTTAGCAGGCGCGCGGGCCAGCACACAGTGACGCAGTAGCTTCAGGCAGGCTCTTCTTCCTTCCTCTGCTGCCCAGATGGGAACACTCCCTCTCCTGTCCTGGCTGCGTGCGCCTGCACGCACATCGTACGGCTCTGCCTCTGCTCCAGCTCCGCCCCCCCTATGTACAGTGAATTTAGCCGATACCCGCGGCACAGGTATTGTAATTTATAGTACGGGGCAGGATGGGCGCGGATAGCGTTAGGGCACGGGAATCAGCAAAACTATATTCTCGGGGGAGGGGGGCAATTGCCAATTCTAAACTGTAATTGGTGACAAAAACTGGAATCACCTCCCTAGTTTTGCAAGTGTCTTTCTTTTGTTTTATGGTCTTGGGAAAAACCAAATCATGTTGGGATTTTTTAAGGACACTTATCGTGGCTTGTTGTATTGTTCGAGTAGGGTATTTCCGCATAGAGAGACGGCTGGCAACTGTATCCGCCTCCTTTAAAAAAGCTGCATCATCAGAGCGTCTAGCTCGGATAAATTCACCTTATATTCCGAACTACATGAAGGGGATGGCAGGATCTAGCAAGGAGAGTGATTTTGCCAGCAGTCTCTTTGCGGAAAGTGTGTGCAATTACTGCAGATTTATTTGTGTCACCTACAAGGTGACACAAAGATCTAAAAATGAAATGGTGGAGACATGACTATGAACAGTAAATTTTAAGTTGACCTTATTGTGGTTGAGGAAATTATTAAAGAGGGGCACGGCTGCCCGATTGCCCGACCATACAAACAGCAGGTCATCGATGTAGACTCTGTACCACTCCAACGAGGCTCCCCAAAGATTGTCAAAAGAAAATAAATGATGATGCTCCCATCATGCCATGTATATGATAGCCATTGAGGGCGAGAATTTTGCCCCCATGGAGACACCCGTAAGTTGTAAATAGAAACGATGGTTAAACATAAATACATTGTGTTTTATCAAAAACAAAACCACCAAATGAAATCCTGAAACATGATAGAAAAATCCACATAAATGCTCAAAAACCACTTGAGAGAGACAATAGCCAAATTATGCCGGATGACAGTATATAACGACGTGACATCAGCTGTGATCCAAGTATAATTCGGCTTCCAAGTAAAATCATGGAACGTTTGTAAAACAGACCTAGTATCTAACAGTAAGCCGGGAATAGATTGGACTAATGGTGGCAATATAGCGTCAGCCCAAGCAGAGTCTTTCAGTAAAGGAGTCAATGCCCGCCACAATAGGATGCATGGAGGGGGGAAAGCTACCCTTATGAATCTTAGGCAGGGAATGGAAGATAGGAGTGACGTTGCAAGGTGTGACAACCCGGGGTCACTTAGCTCTCCAGGATCACCGTCTTCTCCGCTTAGACGGTTGGCACACCTCAAGAAGCCACTCCAACACTGCAGATTTGGGTATAAACTGGCCACGGCCAGCTTTATTATCACTTTTACAGCAGACCAAAACATAGAGCAATAAGCATAAAACCTTGGCCGTCTAGCCACTGACTATACAGAAGTTCTCCCTCTCTATCGGGATTTGGGTCTACCACCCAGCTCCACAGAACACAGCAGTACTTACCCCACACAATGTTCGAGGGTCCCAGCTCCCACTAGCCTTGGCGCAGCCTGCCCCTTTCCCAGACAGGGAGCCCTGATTGAGGAGCTCAGCCCACATTTACCTGAGCTCCTCAGCTGGCTGCTAATTCTCTTAATTACCCAGCCTTTCCTGTTCTCACCCAGGCTCCTTTGGGTGAGATACACCATTTCAATGGCCTTCATATGGCCCTCTGGCAGCTCCACTGCCACAAAGGTATAAATTAAATCTCGATATTGAGACAATGGAGTTGCTCAACCGAGGATAGTGTGGTAAAGGTGCAGCTGCTAGTGGTACACCCAGTCCAGTAGATAAAAATATAAATAAATGTTAGCAGGCACACTTTCAATTGGAGTATCGTAGTATTTAATATATATAGAACAACACATAATGCAACAGCACTCTACAAACCAAATAAAGTACAAAGGTATTGCCAATGCTATGCTAATAAATTAGAGATACTTAGCAAATACATTTTGTACAAAATTATTTGAGCCCGTCTGCCGCACACCAAGGCGATCTCTATAAGACGGGTCCTAACACTAAACTCACCTGTTGGTCGCCATAACAGCGACCATGAAATTCAGGAAATGTAGGTCCCACATGCATGCTGGGCGCCTTTTGGTTTATATCTCTATGGTGCCAAAATGGCCTCCAATAAATACCAGGGACTACAAATACCAGCATGCATGCTGAGCAAACTATGTACTCATGCTAATTAAAATCAGCCCATGACGCAAAACAGGCCACAGGAGTGCACGACCATCTTTTTGCAGAACGGGTGGATTGCGGACCCATTAAAGTGAATGGATCCGCAATCCGCTGCCCCGCAGTCGGTGTTCGTGCATTGGGGGCCGCAATTTGCGTGCCGCACGCAGCATGGCCACAGGGCGCACACGTTCGTGTGCAGGAGGCCTTAGACACACCCAATGTCCAGAAGAAAGGGAAAAAAATGATAGTATAAAATAAATAGGCTGGCACTCTTTATCCGGACTGTATGGATAAATCAGATGTAATGTATATATCATTTTTTTTTTATATACAGTACATTATATAGTCATCTGATTAATCCATACAGTCTGGATAGAGAGCGCCAGCCTATTTATTTTATACTATAATCTTTTAAATTTCTGTGGATGAGCAGCAGCTTGTTACATGTGACAACCAAGCACTGGCATCTCCCAGGATACATTGCAATTGGCTCTTTCTTAACCCACTCCTCCCCTGCTTAGAAAATAGTCCCTGGCACTCTGCCCTAGAGATTCCCCTAATAAATAGCACTGGTATGATATGAAATCCTTCTCCACTGTTGAGAGAGAAATATATCTATATATTTCGATGAAGTAGCGAGGAATGAATGACAGGTGCCTTGCCCGCTCAATCTGCTTGTCTATGTGATCACTGCATGGGCACTGAGATGGGAGACGGAGTAGGGAAGTCACTGAGCATGTCGATTCACCACAGAATGCAGGAAAAGAATTTCTGTCACAAGAGAAACATTAGGGGCCGCTACCAGAGAGGAAAATATACATAAAAAAAAAAGAAAAAATACATATATTTTATTGCATGTATATTGCAATAATACTTCATTTGAAAATACATATTCAGCTGATAGTAATATTCTTCTTGGGACTAACTCCATTAACAGCCTGACTAATAGCATTCACTGATCCAATGCGCTTGATAAAATATTATATACCCGATTAACCCTTTCAAGACTGTGATTTTCCGTTTTCTCATTTTAGTTTTATACTCCCAGCCCTCCCAAAGCTATAACCTTTTAGTTTTTTCATTCACATAGCCTTAGGAGGGCTTATTTTTTGTGGGACAAGATGCACTTTCTGCACTTTCTAATGGCATCATTTACGGTTGCATACAATGTGGTGGGAAATTCCAAATGGGGGGTGGAATTATAAAAAAAAAACACCATTCTGCCAGTTTTATGGTTTGTTTTTTTACACCCTTTCCTGTGCGGTAAAACTGACCTGTTACTTTTTTTTACTTCTCCAGGTCAGTGTAATTACAATGATACCACACGTGTATAGTTGTTCTTGCATGTTAATACAATAAAACAACATTTTTAACATTTTTTTTCTTTGCATAGCCATATTCTGACCCCCATAATTTTTTTCTTTTTATGTGTTCGGAGCTGTGTTCGGGCTAATTTTTTTGTGGGATGATCTGTACTTTTCATTGATACCATTCTGGAGTGCACAACCAAAAAATACAAATCGGCCATTTCGACTCTTTTTTTCCATTTCGTCTTTTGCCGTATGGGATAAATATTTTTATATTTTAATAGTCCAGGTGTTTTCACACACGGCGATGCCCGTGATATTAATTTTTTAATTTTTTTCTATTTTTTGTGCGATGCGGAGGCACAGACTGAAATTTCGCAGAAGAGCTTTGTAGTCCTCTGTTCCGCACCGCTCCATATCTTGCAGATTGCGGACCCATTCAAGTCAGTGGGTGTTTGTGGTCTGCAATATGGGCACAGAGCACACACACTCATATACACTAAGTTCTAATGGAGCCCTACCACAGACAGGGGCTCCATAGGAACTAAAGTGTGGCAGCCCTGTACCCCTCCTAAGTACAGAGGCTGCCACACACTGCATCCGGCTCCTCCAATCCTCGTCTGGGGGAGCCAGTACACGTCCGGGAGCACACACTCTTGGTCTTTAACTTCCCAGATGCCAAGGTCAAATTTCATCAATCACATACATTATACCTGGATGCCTGCTGTTTAAAACAGCAGGCACCAGGTGGCTATTCCGCCTCCTCCACTCGCGAGCAGGTGCCATTTTTTTTTAAATCAGATAATTTTTTATTATCATTTTTTCTTTTTCATCATCAAATGACAGTCACATCAAATATCCAATCATCAAAAAGACATCAGGTACAAAGGATAAATGTACAAAATATCACATATGCACATTGTACATAATATACATCCTAAGACCGTAGGACATCGTAGGAATTTACACAATAGATCTAGACTTATACTTATCTATTTTTTCTCCCTCAACGAACATCCCTGTAAACACCCCCCACCCCTCCCCTCCCCAACCTTCCAAGAGCAGGACATCATTGCAATAGGAGCATAACTACCTCCTAATTCTTTTTCTCCTCATCATATCGGCACCTGTTCCATTGATTTTAATATATATTACAGGCAGTGAGCCCCAAGAGACTATACTCCCATATAGTTATGGCACTCATTCCACGGTCACACATCACATATCAGACACCAACAAACGTACACCACACATTTCACATATCACCGTCATTTCCCCAGATCAGCCTTATCGGGCACTCAGAACACTCCTTGTTAATGCTAGCCAAGGACTACAGCATCCCGACCTATCTATCCAGCTACCCCAAATAGCCTCAAATTTAGTCAAGCATTTTCTTTTCTGGTACACACCCCTCTCAAGGCGCACCACCACATTCATTCTAGCAACATATTCCGATACCTCTGGGGGTATCCCCTGTATCCATTTTGCTGCGATAGTCTTCCTCGCCTGATACAGCATCCTTTCTATTCCCGTAACTACTGTAGACTGCAAATTTTCCTCTGGCAGCAGTCCCAGAATACAAATTTTCGGATCCATTTTAAATTTAGTACTGTGTACCTTATTAACAAGATGTAATATTGCTCTCCAGTAAGAGGTCAGTGAAGGACATGACCACAACATATGCATGAGATCAGCTTCAGCGTTACCACATTTCGGACAATTGGGACTATCCCTGCAACCCACTTTATGTAGGAATACCGGAGTCCTATATACTCTATGCACTAAATACAGCTGGGAGAGACGTGCCGCCTCACTGAGAGATAGAGTGGGAGTAAGCGCTACTACCTCTGACCATTGTACATCTGTAAGCCCACCCAAATCTCTTTCCCATTGCTGTCTACATTTTAGCGGGTATCCTTTAAGAAAATCCTCTAGTAAGGCCTGATACATCACAGAGATCGCCCCTTTCACCGATCCAGCAGCCACCACTGTGTTCAGTGCATGAGTGGATGTAAATACTATTGGAGCCACTTTAGCCTGAGCATCCAATGCATGCCTGAGCTGAAGATATCTATAGAACTGCGAGGAAGGAAGCCCAAACTCCGAGCAAAGCTGTTGATATTGTTTTAATACCCCACCTGAGAAGATATGGCCCAAATTCCATACTCCCTTGTTATTCCACCCAGAAAACCCAGTTAGATCTTCCAACTCTGGCAGTGCTGGGTTCCTCCAAATAGGTGAGATATTGACATACCCCTCTAATCCCAAGATATGCCTGGTTTTACACCAAACTTTCCTCATGAGCACTAGTATTGGGATACATGTGCCATTTTTAAATGCCAGCACCACCTCCCAAAGGTAAGATCTCCATTTAAGCTTTTGTTCAGTCCAAAGCACACAGCGTTTTCTTCCTTCTCACATTTTGGATTATATCAGGATGTTGATAATAGATTTTGAGGGTTAAAATCATCCACTGAAGAGATGTAGGCAAATTTGGTCAAAAACTACTTGCATATGTCAGCAACTTCATTTTTGAAGTTGCTGGAACTGGTCAACCCATTTATGAAGAAACAAGATACCATAATGCGATAAGGAATTCCCCAGCAGCAACGTCTACTGGCGACTTTACATTTTCTGGTAACAGGAAGGAATCATTTGTTAATTCCAGAGATATGTGAGGCCATAGTGTCTGCACTGCAAGAGGAAGATTTCAAGGTAAACATCTTTATGAGATTGACACATGATGAAAAATGTAAATCACATGGATGGCAGTGAATATGTAGAGATTTAACACGGAAGTTTTCAAAATGACAATATGTTCGGGTGCATATACCGGGTCAGCAAGATGACGATCAATGAGAATTGAACGATTTTAACTATTACACAGTGTGAAGATTGTTCTTTTGTGAACTATATTGGGATTTTTTGTTTGATTCTTGCAACATCTAATACAGTTCTAACGACTTCTCCTCTGCTGAACAAAACTACTCCATCAGGGACTATGAGCTACTGGCTATTAAGTTGGCCTTAGAGGAGTGGCATCATCTGTTGGAGGCAGCCCATAAGAATTTGAACCATTGTTATAGGCAAAATGAGTGTGGTCCCACTGTACCATTCAAACGGTTTGGCATAGAGCTTACTTTAAGGACATTATCTTATTCACCTATATTCACCTTTTGACCCCTTTATTGGGCTCTGAACTTCGCTGTGGTGGGCTACCAGGCCGCTACTTCTTCATTTAGTCTCTGAGTGGTTGTTGGCTGACCCAGAGGTCAGAAACCCCCAGTGTGAAGCACCGAGGGGTTCAGGCAATATGCGTAGCCTGGAGATGGGCTAAGGTCAGGGCAGGCAGTGTACATGCATTTCTGTGAGACAGGTCCGAGGTTAGGGCAGGCAGCAGTAGAGAAATCTGAAAAACAGGTCAGGTCAGGTCACTACCCTAAGGTCAGGGTAGTCAGAGAGAGTGAACACACGCCCTAAGGACAGGCATGGAGGCCTTCATAAAAGCATACAGGCTGCAGCCTGCAGAGGACACTGTCAGTGCTAGTGTCTAGCAGCACCACCGGCTGGAAGAGGAGCAGCGGGACTGCAGCAACAGGCCTGGACTGGCTGGAAAAGTAGCAGGGCGGCTGCGCCGGCAAGGAGCACACAGGACACCTATTTTTAACCTGACTCAACCCTCGCCAAGCACGGTGTTCTGTTTTTGTTGCCAATTTTACTTTTTTTGTTGCATTTTCACCTGGAAGATAACAATGTAAAGCTGGATACCCTCTCTGTCCTGTTTTTTTTTTATTCTGCTGATCGGGAGGTGGAGCCTCCACATATAGTTGATCAAACCTGTATTGTACAAGTAACTCTGTTCCAACTGAAGGATATTCCACCAGGCAAGACCTTTTTCCCTTCAGTTAAAGGGATTGTCCGGGTTCAGAGCTCTCCTTTGCCCTGTGCTGAATCATGCAGGGGAAAGGCTTGTCCTGGAGATCTGGTGATGTACCGGGCTATATCGCGCAGGGCAAGGTCTGTTTGTCTAGATTTTTTACACTGCTAGGTTGAGGCTTCCGCCTAGCAGTGTCCCAGTGACATCAGCAACACTAACTGGCGGGCTTTAATGCTGCCCTAGCCTGTAAAATGGCTAGCTCAGTGCTAAAGCCCGCCCATCAGAGCCAGTGATGTCACCGGTAACCCTGCTAGGTGGAAGCCTCTGCCTAGCAGTGTAAAAAATATAGACAAACAGCCCTTGCCCTGAACAGTACAGCACGGGGCAAGGGAAAGCATCAGAGCATCAAATGCTCCGATGATCATGTCAGAGGGCCTGCCTGGGTGAAAATGGGGATTTTCTTTAAGAGAAAATAAGTGCTGGCATGGAGTCATTGCTCTAGAGTTGTGGGCCCTCCTGGCCTCCATAAAACAATAATGGTAGCCTTCTATGTCCTGAGACATCCAGGATTTTGTTTCACTTTGTACCACCTGTGCGCAAAACAAGCCTCCGAAGCAAAAACCTGCAGGCTTGCTCCTTCCTCTATCGGTGCCTGAGGTCTCTTGGAATCCTATCACCATGGACTTTATTACAGGCTTGCCTTCTTCCACAGGCTGCATGAACATCTGGGTGGTAGTAGATTTTTTGAAGATGGCTCACTTTGTGCCTTGTCTTCCATCTGCGAGCCAGCTAGCTAAATTGTTTATTTAGAACATCTCCCGTCTCCATGGGTTCCCTTTACACATCGTGTCTGACTGGGGTGTGCAATTTATGTCCAAATTTTGGAGAGCTGTTTGCAACCTTCTGGATATCTTAGACTTTTCATCTGCATACCATCTGCAAACCAATGGTCAAGGGGAGCGCATTAACATGGTTTCGACCAACTACTTGCACCACTTCACCAATACACATCAAGATGATTAGGCTGCTTTGCTACTGTGGGCAGAATTTTTATATAATATTCTCGTGAGACTATTGGCAAGCCTTCTTTTCCTCATTGTGTATGGTTGCCAACTACAGGTGCCTCTTCCTGTCACTGTTTCATCTGGTGTACCTGCAGCCGAGAATATTCCAAGAGGTGATGGCCTGGTGGCCAGATCCCTGTATAGGGGTTAAAGGGTGAAAATCCATGGACCCCCAGGATAACGCCCCTTTTAGTCCAAAGTCAAACTGGTGATTTGGTACAGTGAATCCATTCCCACTGCCAGTTACAGTGAAAGAGGCCTAATTTACACAAATTAGTGACATAAATTCAAATTTGCAACTACAAATACAAAAACTCAGCTCTCTATGTGTAAGGATGTGAGGCAAGAGACCTTAAAGGGAACCTGTCATCAACTTTATGCTAACCTCACTGAGGACAGAAATGCCAATTTCAGCGGCGTGTCACTTCATGAGCTAAAAGTAAATGGTTGCCGAGAACCAGCATCATAATCATTGCAGTACAGGCCTTGAAAAGAGTCAAATCTACCTGAGAAGAGTCATGGTTATTCATAATCTCCTGCTCTCCCCTCCTATCTGCTAATGATTGGCAGTTCACTTCTAGAGAGAAAGGGAGAAAACTAGGTAGAAGGCTGTCAGTCATGAGCAGGTGGGCAGGGAGAGCAAGAATTCATGAATAACCAGGACTCTTCTCAGGGGGGCGTGACTCTTCCAGGTCCAGTCTGCAATGAGTGTGATTTTGGTTCTCGGCAACCACTTACTTTTTACTTATAAATGACAGACCGCTGAAATCAACTCACCTGTCTCTACTTTATGCTGTCGTTAGTATGGCAGCATAAAGTTGATGACAGGTTCCCTTTAAATGTATTTCTTTGCATGTGTAAATTGTATAATTTCTGCAATGTCTCACTTTGGTCAGTAGATGGCAGCAAAGGTCTACAATTAGCTGCCTATCAGAGATTTAGGAATAACCTGTTTTGTTTACAAAGTTGGTAATTGTCTAATTTGTGGGCTGTGTTTGACTTATATAGGTGCGATAGTAGGCTGTATATGTAGGTTGTACACTGCACTGAGCAAATCACTTATTGCATCACACTTCCCTGGGTAAGGGGAGGGGCCAAGAGGAGCAGGAAGTGAACAAACGGAGGTTGTGCTTGGTGCCTCTGGAGACCTGAAGAGATCTTCTTTGCAAGATTCTGGAAGGGACTGGACCGGCTCACAGTGAAGACTGGTGACTGTACGAAGGGGGGTTTCCAGCGACGACCCCAGGAGTGTCGTCTATGGAGGATCCAGTTCGGGAGTGGACCAGGAAATAAGTTAAAGCACCAAGAACCTGCTCAAAGAACTGTAAGTGCGGCTCTGCCGCGTCACATTGCACCACACTGGTAAAGCGGCATTTAGACAGGCAAATACGCTCCAAACACAGTGCATTGCGATGTACGGGCTGCAAGTATCGCCCTAAGGGACTCATAAGCTAATACCTTCCTAGCTCACTGGCTGTCCATAGTGTGTTATATACTGGGACCTGGAGTAAGGATTAAAGCTGCAATTAAAGCAGAGCCTGATGTGGATGGCTGTGTGCGCTTGAGCTCCGTCTAACAGGCTCATCTTTAATGCTGCTTGATTTAGCTTTGCTGGCAAGCAATTGTGAAAATCGGTCACCCTAGGTCTGGGCATACTTCCCAACACCAGAAGACCCCTGCTGCCAGCGGAGAGATGGATAAATTCACAAAAAAAGCGGCGGCTGGTGGCACAGAACGAACCCAAAGATGGTGGACCTGACGCTGCGGAGAGAGAGAGACTCAGAGGACACAGGGAGCCGCCAGAACCTCCCGATTTCAAGGGAATACCTGAAAATGGCCCTGACAAGAGCCTTTGAACCGCTGGTGAGCGAGCTATCGTCCCTCTGTCAGGACATCAGGCATGTGGGAGGAAGGGTGGAAGACCTAGAGACCGCACATACCGCCATGCTGGAGTTCCAGTCTGCTTCTTCTAACAGCCTGCACTCCATCCAAAATCACCTCAACTCAATGCACACTGCACTGGAGGATCAGGAAAATTGGGGTAGGAGAAACAACTTAAGATTCCGTGGCTTCCCAGAATCCATATTAACCTCTGAAATCCCAGAAGCAATATTGGCTAAAGAAACAATATTGGCATGCTCTAGGAAGATACCAGAAGTTCTGTTCAGAGATGAGAGAATCTTCATCTATCAAGACCTAGCACCCATCACTCTTAAAAAACTTAAAGCTTTCAACCCTCTAACGGAGTGGCTTATAAGTCACAAAGTCTTATATTGGTGGGTCTTCCCATTTGGTCTCTCATTCCTTTTCAAGGGAATTCAGATCACCATATGCAACCATGCTAATCTCGAACAAGCTTTCCATCATCTAGAGATCCCAAGCTGCCGAATATTTCCTTATGGAGTGAAGGAAGTTTTGGAACTCTATTTGCAGCCCAGAGTATACTCTTTGAAGGACCTTTGATCTTTTCCTCCCCCCCCCCCCCCCACTTCTCCCTTCCCTCTTTCTTCTCAGGGTTATTCTTGCGAGTGTGCACAGAGAAAGTGAGGTTCAAGACATAATCGGCTCTCTTTCCCAGGTCCTGACCTGGACTAACCGTAACTCCTCACTCTGATTCACACTTAGCTCTTTAGACTGCCGGAGACCCAGAATTGGGAATGGGCTACCTTTGGCCTGTCCCTATTATTTTGGGTCTTAACTGTTGTCTACATCTAACAGTAAAGATATAGTTGATTCAGGGTATATTGCTGAATTTTCTCCTCATTAATGCAGTTGCAGTTATACTGCTTACTTTATTTGTTTTTTCATCTTAGTTACAATGTTCTTTGTGAATTCACATCACCAGCACGTCTTCTGAGGCGGGTATTGGATTGCAGTAAAGTCCTAAGGTTAGATCTACTTGTAATTCTGAAGGTGGAGTATGTTTATCAAAATACAGTGGTCTTCTTTATATACACACTTTGTAGCTGGCTCGGCCTCTCCTGATGTCCCGAATGGCTGACACATGTATTGCCTCCTACAATGTATGAGGTTTTAATTCTCCTTCCAAAAGAAGACAAGTATTCGGGATGTTGAGAAGAGATGGAGCCACAGTGGTATTTCTGCATGAAACACACCTGAAACCAAACCACTTTCTTAACCTCACGCGTCATATTTCTCACATAGTGGTTTTCACTCATCAAACTCCAGAGGGGTTAGCATAGGATTCCAAAAGAAAGTTCAATTCCAATTGTTTGATCAGCTTACGGATTCTGAGGGAAGGTATATGTTAAAGGGGAAGATCCATCAACACCTCTATACATTTGTGAACGTATATTCCCCAAATAATAGGCAAAGTCCATGGCTTAAAAATGTCTTAGATAAAGTTAGCTCCTTCAGAGAAGGCACACTAATACTAGGTGGTGATTTAAATCTTGTATTAAACCCCCTTCTCGTGTCATCCTCTGGGAAATCTGTCCATTCCCAATAAGCCCTACGATCTTTGACCTCCTAGATGTGGAGGGCTCATCTTACTGATGTATGGCGAACTATGCACCCTGAAACTAAGGACTACACATTTTATTCATCAGTCCACGGCTCTTACCAGTGTCTGGACTATATTTTCATTTCCAAGGAACATCTCCAGAACTGCAAGGGGACATACATAGGTTCTATTCTCCTCTCTGACCACTCCCCAATATATTTGTCCTTATCCACCCCGAGAAAACTTCGCTCCTACACCACATGGCGTCTAAACGAACAACTTCTGGGTAACCCCGAGGCCAAATACAAAATACGAAGAGCTTTAGTGGAATATTTCCATCTAAATGAGAAACCTGGAGTTTCCCCTCAAATTCTTTGGGACGCTCATAAAGCATTCCTTAGAGGTCAATGTATTAGTATAGGAGTTTACCTTAAGAAAACAAGAAACATGGAGATTGATGCCCTACACGAGAGCCCATAAAATCTCTTTATTGCAATCACATTTGAAATGCATTAATTAATAATGGCAGACACACTCTTAAGAACCTTCTGAATACCCAATCAGTGAAATACTATCTCCATTCACAGCAGAAACTTTTTGCTCATGGAAATAAAGCTTCTAAATTTGTTATCCAGAGGGTTAAGAAGAGGAAGTCGAACAATTATGTGCATAAACTTAAAGAGGACCTCTCACCGATCCTGACATGTATATTTAGTTCACAATGTCAGGATCGGTGAAAGGTCCTCTTTAAGAACCCCTCAGGATCACTTATATTTGACTCGAACCAAATTGCCACACAATTCAGAGACTTTTACGGGTCCCTCTATAACCTTGACACTGATCAACATGTACAAAATGCAAATGTGTCTCCTATTCCCCCCACCTCCTTTTTGGAGAGGCTGCAACTCCCCTCACTCTCTAAGGCCTCATGCACACAACAGTTTTTTTTCACGGTCCGCAAAAACGGGGTCCGTGGGTCCGTGATCCGTGACCGTTTTTTCGTCCGTGGGTCTTCCTTGATTTTTGGAGGATCCACGGACATGAAAAAAAAGTCGTTTTGGTGTCCGCCTGGCCGTGCGGAGCCAAACGGATCCGTCCTGAATTACAATGCAGGTCAATGGGGACGGATCCGTTTGATGTTGACACAATATGGTGCCATTTCAAACGGATCCGACCCCATTGACTTTCAATGTAAAGTCTGGAGTTCTTTTATACCATCGGATTGGAGTTTTCTCCAATCCGATGGTATATTTTAACTTGAAGCGTCCCCATCACCATGGGAACGCCTCTATGTTAGAATATACTGTCGGATATAAGCTACTTCGTGAACCTCAGATCCGACAGTATATTCTAACACAGAGGCGTTCCCATGGTGATGGGGACGCTTCAGGTTAGAATACACTACAAACTTTGTACAAGACTGCCCCCTGCTGATTGGCAGCACCCGATCTCTTACTGGGGGATATGATAGCACAATTAACCCCTTTAGGTGCTGCACCTAAAGGGGTTAATTGTACTATCATATTCCCCTGTAAGAGATCAGGGCTGCCAGGCAGCAGGGGGCAGCCCCCCCCCAGTTTGAATATCGTTGGTGGCACAGTGTGCCCCCACCATCGCCCCCCCTCCCTCCCTCTATTGTATTAAATCGTTGGTGGCACAGTGTGCCAACCACCATCGGCCCCCCTCCCTCCCTCTATTGTATTAAATCGTTGGTGGCACAGTGTGCCAACCACCATCGCCCCCCCCTCCCTCTATAGCAGTAACATTGGTGGCAGTGTGCGGTCTCAACAGTAGAAGATTCATACTTACCTGCTTGCTGCTGCGATGCCGTTCACAGCCATCGCAGTAGCAAGCAGGTAAGTATGAATCTTCTACTGTTGAGACCGCACACTGCCACCAATGTTACTGCTATAGAGGGAAGGGGGGGGGCGATGGTGGTTGGCACACTGTGCCACCAACGATTTAATACAATAGAGGGAGGGAGGGGGGCCGATGGTGGTTGGCACACTGTGCCACCAACAAATTAATACAATAGAGGGAGGGAGGGGGGGCTATGGTGGGGGCACACTGTGCCACCAACGATATTCAAACTGGGGAGGGGGGGGTCTGCCCCCTGCTGCCTGGCAGCCCTGATCTCTTACAGGGGAATATGATAGTACAATTAACCCCTTTAGGTGCCGCACCTGAAGGGGTTAATTGTGCTATCATATCCCCCTGTAAGAGATCGGGTGCTGCCAGGCAGCAGGGGGCAGTCTTGTACAAAGTTTGCAGTGTATTCTAACTAGAAGCGTCCCCATCACCATGGGAACGCTTCTGTGTTAGAATATACTGTCGGAAATGAGTTTTCACGAAGTGAAAACTTAGATCAGAAAAAGCTTTTATGCAGACGGATCTTCGGATCCGTCTGTATGAAAGCAACCTACGGCCACGGATCACGGACACGGATGCCAATCTTGTGTGCATCCGTGTTCTTTCACGGACCCATTGACTTGAATGGGTCCGTGAACCGTTGTCCGTCAAAAAAATAGGACAGGTCATATTTTTTTGACGGACAGGATACACGGATCACGGCCTCGGCTGCAAAACGGTGCATTTTCCGATTTTTCCACGGACCCATTGAAAGTCAATGGGTCCGCGAAAAAAAACGGAAAACGGCACAACGGCCACGGATGCACACAACGGTCGTGTGCATGAGGCCTTATGGAGATAAACAACTTTTGGCATCCCCCTTTACCTCAGATGAACTTATAGAAGCCATACAAAATGCCCCAAAAGGTAAGAACCCAGGGCCAGATGGTCTTCCAATGTCTTATTACTCCTCATTTCAAGACACTCTAGTCCCATACTTACTCCCAATATATAATCTAGCCCTGAAAAATAATCCCCTGTCCAGTGAAATGACCAAAGCCCATATAATTATTTTACCGAAAGAGGGTAAAGACCATACACTGTGCCCAAACTACAGGCCCACCTCTCTCCTTAACATTGACCTGAAACTGCTTGCCAAAATGCTGGCCAACCACCTGGCTTCTATTCTCCCTTCCCTGATTCATAGAGATCAGACAGGCTTTGTTAGGGGTAGAGAGGGAAAAGACAATACATCTAGGGTTCTTAATATCCTACATTACGTCAAAAAGAAGTCTTTGCCTCTAGTCCTTTTCAGCACCGATGCTGAGAAGGCCTTCGATAGAGTTAAATGGTCATTCATGAAATCAGTCCTGTCATCTAAAAAATTCCCAGGCTCCTTCCTCTCTGCGATTGATGCCATGTACTCTAATACCTCTGCTTCAATCTCTATTAATGACACTATATGTTCCCCTTTTCAGATACGAAACGGTACCCGTCAAGGTTGCCCCCTTTCCCCCCTTATTTTTGTCCTGCTTATGGAACCCCTTTTGCAAACAATTAGATTATATATTAAGATCAAAGGAGTGAAATTAGGGGACCAGGAATATAAAACGTCCGCTTTTGCAGATGACTTACTAATCATGATCAGCAACCCCGCTATCACTCTTCCAAAAATCTACCAACACATAGAGACCTTTGGCATTCACTCTAACTTTAAGATTAATCATAGCAAATCATTGATTATACACACTTTTATACCCATGTCCCAGAAAGCTCGATTGGAACAAAACTCCCCCTTCAATTGGTCTGATCCCTCCCAATTATTTTTGTTAAACTACACCCCTCTTCTGAAACATATCTTTGATACCCTCAAAAACCTAGATCTCCCGATACTTTCATGGTTTGGGAGGAAAAATATTCTAATATATTCATATATTGCCTAAATTTATATAACTGTTACAAGTCCTCCAAATTCCAATCCCAGCTTCTTACTATGCCTCTCTTAGATCATTATTTAGCTCCTTCATTTGGAACAAAAAAAAAGCTTGTTCTAAGACAACAGGGGGGATTGCCCTCCCAGATCAGGAATTGTATGGCAAAGCTGTCCTCCTCTCTAGACTTGTAGACTGGTTGAGGGCTCCACCCCACAAATCATGGGTCTCCATGGAACAGTCGTTAGTTAAAGAGGTATTCTCATCTTAATGATCACCGTTAAATCTGTTAATGATTTGACAGTGATAATTTTTCTAAATACATTTTATTACCCAATTCCCACGCTTTTTTAGAAAATAAGTCCCCTCTTACCTGATGTTGTCTTTGGTCAATCCTGTCGAACCCCGCCGGGCCGCGCTTGCGCAGAAGACTGAAGATTCTCTCCCGGCGGGGCCGCGCAATGTCCGGGACGCGCACGCCGATGCGCATGACCCATGATGACTTCTTCCTGGCCAGTATAGTACAGAGCCCGCCGGCTCTGTACTATACAGGCCAGGAATAAGTCACCATGCGCATGCACGGCAGCGTGCGCGTTCCGGACATTGCGCGACCTGGCCGGGAGAGAATCTTCAGTCTTCCAGGAAGTGAACATCGCGCTCAAGGAAGGTAAGTATGAGAATACCCCTTTAAAGGGCTTCTGTCACCCCCCAAAAGTCATTTTTCATTTTTGGGCTAATTAAAGGGATTCTGTCATCAGATTTTACCCCTATAACCTAAAGATATCCTCATGTCCGGACTAAGAAGAAGAATCCTAAACTGGCCTTATTAAACCTCACTGAGGCTCTATTTGTCCAAAAAACAGGTTTTTATAACAGGTTTTGAAGACACATAAGGCGCAGGGGCGGGATTTGAAATGCTGACAGGGCCAGCCGGAGGAGGAGAGTGCTCACTGGCCCTGTCAATCAACAGGAGGAGGGGGTGTTTTTTTTTTAAAGGAGGATGCGGCGGCTACCCTACTTGCTGGTAGCGAGGTAATTAACATATTATAAAAGTGCGGTTTTTAAAGAAACTAAGCCACAGAAAAAGGTAAGAGCACTATATATTGAATAATCGCACTATAAGGATTTTAAAGGGATTCTGTCATCAGATTTTACCCCTATAACCTAAAGATATCCTCATGTCCGGACTAAGAAGAAGAATCCTAAACTGGCCTTATTAAACCTCACTGAGGCTCTATTTGTCCAAAAAACAGGTTTTTATAACCTGCCAATCACTTACTTAAGGTGCCCAAGGAGAGGTCCGTTAATACAGGGTGCCCGTCCGCACCCCTCGCCGTCCGGTGCCCAACGCCGCCTTCCGTCTTCATCGCCGCCTTCCCTGTCTTCAGCGCCGCCTTCTACAGCTCAGCACCGCCTCCGCAATCCTCCCCGTCCCTCTGCCAGATCCCGCGCCTGCGCACTAAGCTCAGACAATCTGCAGGTCTTATTAGGGTTGAGCGAAGTGCGCATCACGCCGGCGCATGCGCACTTCGCTCAATGAAGCCGCTGCCAGGAGTCTGCACGGGTGCATCAGGCCGAGCCTAGTGCGCAGGCGCGGGATCTGGCAAAGGGACGGGAGGATTGCAGAGGCGGCGCTGAGCTGTAGAAGGCGGCGATGAAGACGGACCGGATGGCGAGGGGTGCGGACGGGCACCCTGTATTAACAGACCTCCCCTTGGGCACCTTAAGTAAGTGATTGGCAGGTTATAAAAAACAGTTTTTTGGACAAATAGAGCCTCAGTGAGGTTTAATAAGGCCAGTTTAGGATTCTTCTTCTTAGTCCGGACATGAGGATATCTTTAGGTTATAGGGGTAAAATCTGATGACAGAATCCCTTTAAAATCCTTATAGTGCGATTATTCAATATATAGTGCTCTTACCTTTTTCTGTGGCTTAGTTTCTTTAAAAACCGCACTTTTATAATAGGGTAGGGTAGCCGCCGCATCCTCCTTTAAAAAAAAAACACCCCTTCCTCCTGTTGATTGACAGGGCCAGCGAGCACTCTCCTCCTCCGGCTGGCCCTGTCAGCATTTCAAATCCCGCCCCTGCGCCTTATGTGTCTTCATTCGGCGCAGGCTGTCATGTCTCCATACAGCTTCTCATAAATGTGTGCTAATTCATATAGGGTTTGTCCTGTATTAAAACATGGTCAATTAGCGCCACCTTCTGACCACTTCTATATTGTTCTCTGTGTATGTTCAGCCTCTTTTGTTACTCCTCCCCTTTGTGACCTCACTTATCTACAAGAAGGGGAGTAGTCTTCTAGAAGTTGCCATCTTTCTTCACATGCTCTGCTGTACAAGATTATCTAAACTTCTACTATAGGCTGCATAGCCGGTAAGGCATTATTTCTTGCTGTTTTTTAATGCCTATGTGATTATTACTAGCTATAGACATGCATTATGTGTATTTCTGTGTAGGCAGCTAGTTAGCAGTTCAGATGTAAAGTAAGGGCCTAGTCAGCTACCCTTGCAGACATGTTGTATGCTGTTCTATGATATGTATATTTGCAGTTCATGTACTTTCATTGCATTCTTTATGTTACTGGTTCACAGTTTCACACCAACTTACTTCGGCTCATTAAAGCTACAGATCATTACCTGGTCTCAATTTACTGAGTAGTAGGAGGGTGTTTATCTGCCTGCCAAGTCCATACACACCCCAGGGGTACACGTGGTAACGAGGACAGGACAGTGAAACGGCTGCGACCTAGCCAGTGAAACGGCTGCGACCTAGCCAGTGAAACGGCTGCGACCTGGCGAGTGGAAAATAGGATACAGACTTCAGAGGCCGCTTTCCCACCACGCAGCTACCTGCATATGAGAACACAGCAGTCTCCTCACAGCATCATGTCACAAAGCCAAACTTCTTACAAGACAAGGTCTAAGGCCAGTCGCTCTGCAAGGTCCTCAGCAGTCAGCAATGCCGCCGCCATTGCACGTGCAGAAGCGGAGGCAGCAAAAGCACGCGCTGCCTTTGCAGAGCAAGAGATGCAACTAAAGCTACGTCAAGCAACATTTGAAGCTGAAAAGGCAAGTCAGCAAGCGGCACTGGAGAAGCTCTCAGCGCAGAAGGAAGCTGCTGCAGCCATTGCCAAAGCAGAGGCCCTGGAAGCACTCTTTTACCCAGACGACGAAAGATGCAGCGGTCCAGCCAACCTAGATCTCATCCATCAAGATTCCCTGCAGCGCACTTCAGAGTATGTCCATCGACATTCCAGAATGATCGACACTCTCCAGCCGACAGAAGATCTTCAACAAGACCTCATCGACGGATTTCATCAAACCCGCCTCACAGCAACCCCGGAAGTCCAGGATAAGTCTCTAACCCGCAGGCCAGAGGACAATCCAGGAAATGAACTAAGTAGGGACCACCCGCCTTCTCATCAGGAGTTCCAGCCTGCGCATAATGTTCCAGAAACATCCTTTTTCGTGCCTAGAAGGTATGATACAGTCCAACCTAAAAGAGAGACTACTGACAGGTATGATTATACACCATTTTCTCACTATCGCAACACACTGCCAGCTTACTCTCCTCCTGATCAAACCAGCATGGACATTGTTAAGTTCCTCACAAGGCGTGAGCTGGTTGCCAAGGGACTTGGGAAGTTTGATGATCACCCTGAGAGTTATAGGGCCTGGCGTTCTTCCTTTAAGAACACAATCAAAGACGTTGGACTATCCCCCAGCGAAGAGATAGACCTCTTAGCTAAGTGGCTAGGGACTGCATCTGCTGAGCATGTAAAAAGAATCAAGTCCATTAATATAAGAAACCCAGATATCGGACTAAAAATGGTTTGGGACAGACTTGACGAATGTTATGGTTCAGCAGAGGCAATTGAAAACTCTTTCTTTAAAAGGATAGAGGATTTCCCTAGAATAGCTCCCAAAGGCTTCCAGAAACTTAGGGAACTTAGTGACTTATTAATGGAACTACAAGTAGCCAAATCTGACGGTGATCTGTCGGGACTCACATTCTTTGACACTGCCAGGGGTGTTAACCTCATAGTACAAAAGTTAACCCCCGGCTTACAAAATGAGTGGGTCAAATGTGGTTCTAACTATAAGAAAAAACACAATGTTTCATTTCCTCCATTTTCTGTGTTTGTAGACTTCATACGTGACCAGGCTAAGATAAGAAATGATCCTAGTTTTGATTTTACACTGGCATGTACTTTTGTTCCAGGTCTTCCTTCACGTAGAGCTTCAGTGGCGGTTCACAAGACTGAACTGTTCCCTTCAGACTCTCTCCACAGGTCTGCTGGTTCCTACCATGCAACAAACAAAGTTAGAAACCCTGGTAAGCAGTGTCCTATACACCGAAAACCACATTCTCTCCTGACATGTAGGGGCTTTAGAGAAAAACCCATTGAGGAGCGTAAAGCCTTCCTTAGAGAAAATAACATCTGCTACAAGTGCTGTTCTTCAACCACTCATTTAGCCAAAGACTGCAAGGTTAGTGAAAAGTGTAAAGAATGTGATAGCACAGACCATAGTACAGCATTACATCCTGGACCAGCTCCATGGACTTTACAACACGCTTACAATACTGTTCAGCATGGTGGAGAGGAGGGTAACACTACTGTCGCTACCCTGGAGGTCACTCCACAGTGCACTGAGATCTGCAAAGGATCCATAAGTGGAAGATCCTGTTCCAAAATATGTCTAGTCCGAGTCTACCCAACAGGACAAAGAGACAAAGCAGTCAAAATGTATGCCATTCTAGATGACCAGAGCAATAGGTCTCTAGCCACCTCAACCTATTTTGACATATTCAACATTAAAAGCCCCAGCTTCCCATACTCACTAAGGACTTGTGCAGGATTTGTGGAGACGGCGGGGAGAAGAGCATCCGGTTTCCAAGTTGAAGCGATGAACGGCGAGATCAGCTTGCCCTTACCAACCTTAATAGAGTGCAATCAAATCCCTGATCACAGATTTGAAATTCCTACTCCAGATGTCGCAATGCATCATGCACACCTAAAGCATATAGCCCACCTGATCCCAGAACTTGACCCACAGGCTAAGATAATATTGCTACTCGGGAGAGACATTCTACGAGTCCATAAAGTGAGACAGCACATAAATGGTCCTGGCAACGCTCCTTATGCACAAAGGCTGGATCTAGGATGGGTCTTAATAGGAGAAGTCTGCCTTGGGAGTGTGCACAAGCCAGAGTCAGTTCATAATATGTTTACAAGCACACTAGCCAGTGAACGCCCCTCACTTTTCCAACCATGTGTCAACAACTTCCTCATAAAGGAGCTACCGTGTGCTTCGCATCTACCTTGTTCCTTTACAGATGTCTCTAGTGACAGCGACCAAGACCACTTAGGATGCACTGTCTTCCAAAGGACAAAAGATGACAATCAGGTGGCACTATCTATCGAAGACAAGCTGTTCTTGGAAATAATGGAACAAGATTTCGTGAAGGACAGCACTAACAGTTGGGTTGCGCCTCTTCCCTTCAGAACTCCAAGGCCACGCCTACCTAACAACAAGGTACAAGTACTTAAACGTTTCTCTTCTCTTAGACGTAACTTCCAAAGAAGGCCGGAGATGAGAGAACACTTCTTTTCTTTCATGCAGAGAATATTTGAGAACAATCATGCAGAGATTGCACCACCCCTTGAAGCTCATGAAGAATGCTGGCACCTCCCAATTTTCGGAGTATATCATCCCAAAAAACCAGGTCAGATCAGAGTCGTGTTTGACTCTAGTGCTAAATATGAAGGCATCTCCTTAAACGATGTACTCCTGACTGGCCCTGACCTAAATAACAAACTGCTAGGGGTACTCCTCCGTTTCCGCAAGGATTCTGTCGGTCTGATTGCTGATATCCAACAGATGTTTCACTGCTTCCTTGTTAGAGAGAAGGATAGAAACTTCCTCAGATTCTTCTGGTTTAAAGACAATGACCCTTTAAAAGATGTCATAGAGTACCGCATGAGAGTACACATTTTCGGGAACAGCCCCTCACCTGCTGTTGCTATTTACGGACTCAGACGTTCTGCTCAGGAAGGAGAAAGAGAATATGGGTCCGATACAAGACAGTTTGTAGAAAAAGACTTCTACGTAGATGACTGTTTGAAATCTTTACCTTCCAGTGATTCTGCAATCAGTCTCCTCAAAAGAGCCCAGGACATGCTCGCCTGTTCCAATTTGAGACTCCACAAGATTGCTTCAAACAGCAAAGAGGTTATGGAAGCCTTCCCTACTGAAGACCATTCCAATGACCTAAGAGATTTGGACCTGGGGTCAGATACTTTACCTGTCCAACGCAGCCTTGGACTTCTATGGGACTTGAAATCTGATACCTTCACCTTTCAAGTTAGCAAGGAAGAAAAGCCTTTCACCCGCAGAGGCGTCCTGTCTGCAATCAACAGCCTGTATGATCCTTTGGGTTTTGTAGCTCCTGTCACTATCCAAGGTAAGGCCTTGCTTAGAGATTTAATCCGTGAAACTACTGACTGGGATGTTCCATTATCCCCTGAAAAGAAGAATATGTGGGTAGAATGGAGAAACTCCCTGACAGCTCTGTCTAGCCTTAATGTCTCACGCCCATATGCTCCTGTGCCATCTACTGATGTCCAAGACCATACACTCTGCGTATTTTCCGATGCTTCTGTTAAAGCTATATCTGCTGTAGCTTATCTCAGAACCATGGACACTAACGGACAATACCACGTTGGGTTTATCATGGGCAAGGCAAAACTCGCACCACAACCTGAACACACTATACCCAGACTTGAACTTTGTGCTGCAGTCTTGGCCGTCGAGATGGCCGAGCTAATCACGTCTGAGATAGACATTGATCTTAAAAAGGTTGAATTCTACACAGACAGCAAGGTGGTCTTGGGTTATATCTATAATGAATCCAGACGATTCTATGTTTATGTCAATAACAGGGTGCTTCGGATTAGGAAATCCACCTGTCCAGAACAATGGCATTATGTGCCTACCGACAATAATCCTGCAGACCATGCTACAAGAGCTGTTGCAGCAAGCCGTCTCAAAAACACAACCTGGCTCACTGGTCCTGCATTCTTACGTAATCCAGGTTCAGCTGTTCACCAGAACAACATATGTGAACTAGTGGACGAAGACTCGGACATTGAGATCCGTCCCAAAGTGTCTGCACTTCACACAGTGACATCATTTGACTCCCTTGGTTCTCATCGCTTTAAAAGATTCTCTACTTGGAAATCGCTTGTACGAGCCATTACTTGTCTAGCCCACATAGCTCGTGCCTTTAAAGAGACCAATTGTAATGATGTTAGGCAGTGTAAAGGCTGGCACCACTGCCAAGAGGTTTACACTGTGACAGAATTCCAGCAGTCAAAAAAAATCATCAATGCTAGACCTTTGACTCCAGTTCTGAGCGATCCAGAGGAACCATTCCTTCTCACTCCTGCAACCCTCCTTACCCAGAAGATTGGGAAAGTGAGTACTCCTCCTGGTGAGTTCAGCACCAAAGATCTTTATAAACATCAATGGAGACAAGTACAGTGCCTTGCCAATACATTTTGGGACAGGTGGAAGAAACAGTACATATCCACTTTACAACCACGAAACAAATGGCAAACTGTCAGGCCCAACCTGAAACTTGGGGATGTTGTTCTTCTAAAGGACAGTCAGTTGCAAAGAAATGAGTGGCCCCCTAGGACTTGTCACAAAGACATTTCCAAGCGAGGATGGGAATGTCCGTAAAGTGGAAGTAAAGGTCTGCAGATCACAAGAGACCAAGCTGTTCCTTAGACCAGTGTGTGAACTCATTCTCCTGTTATCTCCTGATGACTGATAGTGGTATTAATCAATACCAGACGGGGAGTGTCATGTCTCCATACAGCTTCTCATAAATGTGTGCTAATTCATATAGGGTTTGTCCTGTATTAAAACATGGTCAATTAGCGCCACCTTCTGACCACTTCTATATTGTTCTCTGTGTATGTTCAGCCTCTTTTGTTACTCCTCCCCTTTGTGACCTCACTTATCTACAAGAAGGGGAGTAGTCTTCTAGAAGTTGCCATCTTTCTTCACATGCTCTGCTGTACAAGATTATCTAAACTTCTACTATAGGCTGCATAGCCGGTAAGGCATTATTTCTTGCTGTTTTTTAATGACTATGCGATTATTACTAGCTATAGACATGCATTATGTGTATTTCTGTGTAGGCAGCTAGTTAGCAGTTCAGATGTAAAGTAAGGGCCTAGTCAGCTACCCTTGCAGACATGTTGTATGCTGTTCTATGATATGTATATTTGCAGTTCATGTACTTTCATTGCATTCTTTATGTTACTGGTTCACAGTTTCACACCAACTTACTTCGGCTCATTAAAGCTACAGATCATTACCTGGTCTCAATTTACTGAGTAGTAGGAGGGTGTTTATCTGCCTGCCAAGTCCATACACACCCCAGGGGTACACGTGGTAACGAGGACAGGACACAGGCACTCTGAGAGAAGGACGCTCGCTTCCTCAGCACTCCCTCAGTGCGCCTGCGCCGATGATGTCACCTCTAAACCCGAAAGAGAAGACGTCATCAGCGCAGGTGCACCGAGGAAGTGCTGAGGAAGCGAGCGTCCTTCTCTCAGAGCGCCTGCGCCGAATGAAGACACGTAAGGCGCAGGCGTGGGATTTGAATTGCAGACAGGGCCAGCCAGAGGAGGAGAGCGCTCGCTGGCCATGTCAATCAACAGGAGGAGGGGGCGTTTTTTTTAAAGGAGGATGCGGCGGCAACCAGCAAGTAACCGCCATACTTGCTGGTAGCGAGGTAATTAACATATTATAAAAGTGCGGTTTATTTAAGGAAACTAAGCCACAGAAAAAGGTAAGAGCACAGGTAAGATCACTATACATTGAATAATCGCTCTATAAGGATTTTAATTAGCCCAAAATTTTAAAATGACTTTTGGGGGTTGACAGAAGCCCTTTAAGTCCTCATTTAGAGCTCTCCTATTAAGCCATAAATATCTATATCCCCTTCCTCCAGATGCAACCCCCTTAACCACCTCAGCTCCCCTAGCTTAAAGGGTTTCTACCACTTCGGTTTCACATATTTAGCTGTCAGACACTAGCGATCCGCTAGTGTCTGCTCTGCCCAACCATCCTAATATAATTGCTTTTGGGGCAGCCGTTTTGCTAAAAAAAGAACTTTTATTAATATGCTAATGAGCCTCTAGGTGCTATGGGGGCGTCATTAGCACCTAGAGGCTCCGTCTACCTTCCGAAACTGCCGCCGCCCAGCGCGTCCCTCCAGCCCGCCCATCTCCTCCTGAATGCGATCCTCCTTGTGAGCGCCTGTATTCGGCGCATGCGCAGTGAATGTATGACAGCTTCCCTGCTCAGACATCTCCACTGCGCCTGTTCCTCGGAGCACTATGGCGTCATCGCGCAGGCGCAGTGGAGATGTCTCAGCAAGGAAGCGGTCAGACATTCACTGCGCATGCGCAGAATACATACGCTCACAAGGAGGATCGCATTCAGGAGGAGATGGGCGGGCTGGAGGGACGCGCTGGGTGGCGGCAGTTTCTGAAGGTAGACGGAGCCTCTAGGTGCTAATGACGCCCCCATAGCACCTAGAGGCTCATTAGCATATTAATAAAAGTTCTTTTTTTAGCAAAACGGCTGCCCCAAAAGCAATTATATTAGGATGGTTGGGCAGAGCAGACACTAGCGGATCGCTAGTGTCTGACAGCTAAATATGTGAAACCGAAGTGGTAGAAACCCTTTAAACACCCTTAATGACCGACCACTTTTTACAATTCTGCACTGCACTACTTTCACGGTTTATTGCTCGGTCATACAACCACCCAAATGAATTTTACCTCCTTTTCTTCTCACTAATAGAGCTTTCATTTGGTGGTATTTCATTGCTGCTGACATTTTTACTTTTTTTGTTATTATTCGAAATTGACCGAAATGTTTGCAAATCTGTTGTAAAATTTTTGAAATAAAACTACATTTCTATATACATTTTTCTCTAAATTTATTGTTCTAAATGTCTTTGATAAAAAAATGCAATAAGTGTATATTTATTGGTTTGGGTAAAAGTTATAGCGTTTACAAACTATGGTACAAAAATGTGAATTTCCGCATTTTTAAGCAGCTCGGACTTTCTGAGCACCTGTCATGTTTCCTGAGGTTCTACAATGCCCAGACAGTAGAAACACCCCACAAATGACCCCATTTCAGAAAGTAGACACCCTAAGGTATTCGCTGATGGGCATAGTGAGTTCATGGAAGTTTTTATTTTTTGTCACAAGTTAGCGGAAAATGATATATTTTTTTTTTCTTACAAAGTCTCATATTCCACTAACTTGTGACAAAAAAATAAAATTTTACATGAACTCACCATACCCCTCACGGAATACCTTGGGATGTCTTCTTTCCAAAATGGGGTCACATGTTGGGTATTTATACTGCCCTGGCATTTTAGGGGCCCTAAAGCGTGAGAAGTAGTTTGGAATCCAAATGCGTAAAAATGCCCTGTGAAATCCTGAAAGTACTCATTGGAATTTGGGCCCTTTTGTGCACCTAGGCTGCAAAAAAGTGTCACACATGTGGTATCGCCGTACTCAGGAGAAGTAGGGCAATGTGTTTTTGGGTGTATTTTTACATATACCCATGCTGGGTGAGAGAAATATCTCTGTCAAATGACAACTTTGTATACAAAAAATGGGAAAAGTTGTCTTTTAGAGAGATATTTCTCTCACCCAGCATGGGTATATGTAAAAACACACCCCAAAACACATTGCCCTGACATTGTGTGACACTTTTTTGCAGCCTAGGTGCGCAAAGGGGCGCAAATTCCAATGAGTACCTTTTAGAAGGGCATTTTTAGACATTTGGATTTTAGACTTCTTCTCACGCTTCAGGGCCCCTAGAATGCCAGGGCAGTATAAATACCCCACATGTGACCCCATTTTGGAAAGAAGACACCCCAAGGTATTCCGTGAGGGGCATGGCGAGTTCATAGAAGATTAGTGGAAATTGTTTTTGTTTGTTTTTTTCTCACAAAGTCTCCCTTTCTGCTAACTTGGGACAAAAAGTTCAATCTTTCATGGACTCAATATGCCCCTCACGGAATACCTTGGGGTGTCTTCTTTCCAAAATGGGGTCACATGTTTATACTGCCCTGGCATTTTAGGGGCCCTAAAACGTGAGAAGAAGTCTGGAATATAAATGTCTAAAAAATGTTACGCATTTGGATTCCGTGAGGGGTATGGTGAGTTCATGTGAGATTTTATTTTTTGACACAAGTTAGTGGAATATGAGACTTTGTAAGAAAAAATAAATAAAAATAAAATATCTATTTCCGCAAACTTGAGCCAAAAAAATGTCTAAATGTAGCCTTACAGTGGGTGATCAATGACAGGGGGGTGATCAGGGAGTCTGTATGGGGTGATCACCCCCCTGTCATTGATCACCCCCCTGTAAGGCTCCATTCAGATGTCCGTATGTGTTTTGCGGATCCGATCCATGTATCCGTGGATCCGTAAAAATCATAAGGACGTCTGAATGGAGCCTTACAGGGGGGTGATCAATGACAGGGGGGTGATCAGGGAATCTATATGGGTGATCACCCCCCTATCCGTGGATCCGTAAAAATCATACGGTTTTTGCTATTCTCCTTATATTGAGCAGTCTGCTTGCCTGTGAGACTCAGGGAGCTGGGTCTCACAGGCTCACATGGAAGGTATCGGGCTTCCTTCCCAACCATCGGGTCCTCGTCACCGCAGTGCGGGGAGCTGATGGGCATAGGCTGGGGTGCACCTAGCCTTTCTGCTGCCTGAGACGGAAATTTTAAAAATGCCCCCCACCCATATCAAATTCTAAACCTAACCCCTTCCCTCCTAACATTACATATATCCAGGGCTTTTTTTCTCAGTAAAAGGTGGTGGAACTCACCCCCCCTCCCCTGGCCACGCCCCTACCCACCCCTAGGACTGCCCCCTAAAACCACCACTTTAGAGAACAGGGATGCAAGTAAAAAAAAGGGGTATAAAAGTCCAGCCCAGCAAAGAAACCCCCCAGATGGGGATGGCACTGTTAATGGGGGATCTGGGGATGGCACTGTTAATGGGGGATCTGGGGATGGCACTGTTAATGGGGGATCTGGGGATGGCACTGTTAATGGGGGATCTGGGGATGGCACTGTTATGGGGTGGAGGATCTGTGAATGGCACTGTTTTGGGGATCTGTGGATGGCATCCACAGATCCCCCATCCTATAACAGTGCCATCCACGCACCAGCCCCCAGCACCTCCTCCCAGTCCCTCCCCGCTGATACATCGCAGCCTGCGATGCTGGAGCATGGCAGGCTGCGATGTCAAAAGGTGGCGGAATGCCGTTCCGGTGCGTTCCGCCAGAAAAAAGCCCTGCATATATCACTGCTGAACATACAGGGTAATGCAGTGTCACATACCTCTTACATCCAGTGACGTCTCCTTTGATGTAGATGTTCTCTTTCCTCATCTTCTCCTTTCAGACCAGACCACCATTTTTCAGCCATTTCTCACCTCTGCAGTTTGACAAAAGAAATCTTAGTTTACTACTTTTACATCATCCTCCCATCTTCTGGACAAATCATCCTATGACCCCCAATACTGTGCTCCCCAATATTATACTTCAGAAACAGATAAACCCCCTGATAATGCTAGTACCATGCAGATAGTGCCCTTCAATAATTATTGGCACGCACTGTCCTAAAATAACTGCGCCTGCAGCAAATAATGTCCCTGACACTAAAAGTGTAAACATAATGTCCACCAAAAATAATTGTGGTAAGCTGATGCTGTGCCAAAGCGCCCCAACAGTAATAGTGCTCCCCAAAGTCCCACCAGTAGTAATAGTTCACTGCTAGAAAACACATGGTAGTAATAGTGCTTCTACGGTGTCCCTCAACATGTCCCCTCTGTGCCCCAGAATTAATAATTCTCCCATAGTGCCCATACTAGTAATCATGTTTCCCATAGACCCCCAGTAGTAAATAAAGCCCACCATAATGCCCCCCAGTAGTAATAATTCTCCTTATAATGTGACAGTACAAAAAATGCCCCCTTATGATGTGTGCCTGTGCAAAAAATACCCCCTTTTGTCCCCATAGTGCCCCCATAATGTAACAGTATAAAATACCCCTATATAGTGTCCCCAGTAAATGCCATTATAATGCACCTTTCCCCCTCCTCCTAGTGCCCCCATAATATACCAGTATAAAATTCCCCTATATAGTGCCCCAGTAGATGCCCTCAGTGTCCCCCATCATTTGGAAGTATAAAATACCCCTTCTTAGTGCCCCCTATAGATGACCCCATAGTACTCCTCTCCCCCTTCCCCATAGTACCCACCATAATGTGTCCCAGTATAAAATGCCCCTACACAGAGCCCCCCATATAAAATACCCCTTCTTTGTAGCCTCAGTAGATTCCCCAATAGTGCCCCCAATAATGTGCCAGTAAAAAGTGCCCCCATAGATGCCCCCCAATAATGTGCCAGTAAGAAGTGCCCCCATAGATGCCCCACCCAGTCATGTGCCAGTAAGAAGTGCCCCCCCATAGATGCCCCCCAATCATGTGCCAGTAAGATGTACCCCCCATAGATGCCCCCCAATCATGTGCCAGTAACAAGTGCCCCCCCAATCATGTGCCAGTAACAAGTGCCCCCACAGTGCTCCTCTCCTGTTATTGTACCATTTAAGAAAAATAAAATCACATACTTACCTCCATTAGGATGGCAACAATGTGATGCAGGCCTCATCCGGCCTGTGTCCCGCACTGTACGGCTCAGGCGGCGCGATGACGCCTGCACCGGCCTCTGACAGGCTGCAGGCACTCAGACTCTTCTCCCTCCCCTCCCCGCCACAGCAGTCATCTGTATCGCTGTCCTGAGAACGGCGATACAGATGACTATGGAGATAGGTGCTTCCACAATGGAAGCGCTCATCTCCCTGTGCCCTGCTGCCGCCCCCCACTTGTCACCAGGCCCGCGCCACCTGAGGCGATCGCCTCACCTTGCCTAATTGGCAGTGTGGCTCTGGGCATAGGGACCCATGGCACAACTAGGGTTAATGCGCCAGCATTGGTGTTTTCACCGATGCTGGCGCATACAGCAGGACCCCTGCTGCTGATCGGGCGGACGCAGCTCCTGCACCTGTCCGATCAGTGCACCGTAGCTGTACAGTGCTGGGATTTAAGGCACAGTCTGCAGTGCCGTACAGCTACAACATTGGTATCCTACGGGTTAATACTTAAAAAAAATAAACACTTAGGAAAAATGTTTTTTTTTCTTTTCACTGTTAGATTCTAAGCTGCATAACTTTTCTATAGTTATATGTTGACAGAGCTGTAGAGCTTTGTCAGGGCTCAATATTGTGGGCCAATCTGTAGTTTTTATTGATTCCAATGGGGTGTGCATGACTTTATGATCAATTGTTATTCAATTTTTTGTGGGAGGTGAAGTGATAAAAAAACAACAAATTGGCCATATTGATATTTTTTCCATTATGTCATTCACCTTATGGGATAAACTTTTTAGGACAGGTGTTTTTGGACGCAAAGCTGCCAACAATGGTTTTTTTTGCAACTTTTTTTCAACTTGCAGGTCTGAATTGGAATATACCAGTAATAGGTCTAGAAGCCTAGTATAGTCTCTTGCTTATTATTTCAATGGTATGCCTTCCCCCATCTCAGCCAGGAAGAGGCGTTCTGGCCCAGGACACACATGCTGCCGGGTTTTTGGCCTTTCAGGTGCCATGGTCAGATTACTGCCAATCATAGACATTAATAGACATTAACCCGAGTGTCTGCTGTGGGAAAGAGCAGGCACCCAGTAGCTATGGCGCTCCCTCCACTCCTGAGTACATGTATAGCGTATGTCGAGAAAGGGTTAAACAGGGGATGTGCTGCCGAAAAAACAATGTACTCTTTGAAAAGCAGTTTAAAGGGTTTTTTGTAGGATTTCAACATAGGGTTGGGCGATATACCGCTGTTAACGATATACCGTGGTATTAAGAAACGGTGATATGGCGATATCATTTCTTAATTACTGCAGTATATTAGTGACATCATAGGAGCGATCACACTTGCACTGACCGCTTCTAAAATGTCTGCGTCCAGCCACCTGTGCACATTGCCTTCCAGTTCTCACTGCAACCGCCCCCTCCCCGTTCCTACTTTACCAGGACTCCACTCACCGACCCGAAAACTAGCACTTATAGGCCACGCTACAGCCACCCTGAAGGCCCAGACACGTCTGATGTAAAAAGCCTAGGCCGACTTCAGCAGCCAATGAGAGAGGAGAAAAGACAACGGCATCCACATAGGCCAGCTGCGAGCCAGGCCTGTACCATTGTCCACAGAGGGGGAAAACACATGTAGACTAGGGCAGGGCTTGACAAATTTCCTTGGAATCTAGGAGCCAGCTAAAAAAGTTAGGAGCCAGGCGGAGCCGCGTCATAAAGCCCCCAGTAGATTCCCCCATAGTGCCCCCCCCCCACTTCTCCATAGAGCCCCCCCAATAATACTGTATACCATGTTACATATGCAGTGTACATGTGCTGTATAGTATGGTATATGCAGTATACAGGACCATGATATATGTACAGTATATGACTGACATTCAGTGTACGTGCTGTATACTGTGTTACATACGCAGTATACAGGACCATGATATATGTACAGTATATAGGACTATGGCATACAGTGTACATGTGCTGACACCTCAGGCTCCTGCCTCACTTGGATGAGAGTAGTAGTAATTTGCACTGGAGGCGTGTAAGTTACCTGCAGGTGAACCTGAGAGCCACGAGGAGGGCGCAGGTCAGCGCTATGGCCCCCGCACAGCAGGTCAGGCCTCCGGCCCATCAGACACAGCAGCTGCTTAACGTGCTGCGAGGCCAGACTCTGCATTCCGCTTATAGAGCACATGGGTGGCCCGAGCACGCTGGGGGCAGGGCGGCGCTTCTCCTCATCACGTCTGTCACAGTGGACTTCCGCGGCGTACGCTCAGCCATGGGCAGGGAGCGTGTCCAAAGAGCAGCTGGGTATAGGAAACCTAAGGCACCGTCACACAGCTCTCCGCTCATCTCCACTCCTGTGCTGCCTCCGGACAGAACAGCGCTCCGCACCCATCGCCCAGGCACCTTTGAAAACGGGCTGACAAATACCCAAGCGCCAGGACTAAATTCCTGGTCGCCATGGCGACCTGGCGCCTGGGATTTGTCGAGCCCTGGACTAGGGTAATGATGAATAAACATGTCTCCTAGGTAATACCATCTCCTATCCTATCTTACCATCTATTGGCAGGCTCATCGGTTTTTGCAGCATCCCTTGCACATGGCAGTGCCAACTCTAGCATTGGCAAATAGCACCCAAAATAAAATATATCACTTTACCACTTACTGCCCCCCCATATACGCATGAGCACCCGACCCCTCCCCATATACAGTGTACAGCACCCGACCACCCCTGTATACAGTGTACTTTGTATAGTGCACATAGATGGGGATGTACTAGACACAAGTGGAATATACAGGTCATGAGTCCCACCAGTATAAGCCCCATACAGTATAATTTCTATTTGTTGCCCCATACAGTATAATGTCTCCTTGTGGCTGCCCCATACAGTATAATGTCCCCTTGTGGCTGCCCCCATACAGTATAATGTCTCCTTGCGGCTGCCCCATACAGTATAATGTCCCCTTGTGGCTGCCCCCATACAGTATAATGTCTCCTTGTGGCTGCCCCATACAGTATAATGTCCCCTTGTGGCTGCCGCCATACAGTATAATGTCTCCTTGTGGCTTCCCCCATACAGTATAATGTCTTCTTGTTGCCCCATACAGTATAATGTCTCCTTGTGGCTGTCCCCATACAGTATAATGTCTCCTTGTGGCTTCCCCCATACAGTATAACGTCTCCTTGTGGCTGCCCCCATACAGTATAATGTCTCCTTGTGGCTGCCCCCATACAGTATAATGTCTCCTTGTGGCTTCCGCCATACAGTATAATGTCTTCTTGTTGCCCCATACAGTATAATGTCTCCTTGTGGCTGTCCCCATACAGTATAATGTCTCCTTGTGGCTTCCCCCATACAGTATAACGTCTCCTTGTGGCTGCCCCCATACAGTATAATGTCTCCTTGTGGCTTCCCCCATACAGTATAATGTCTTCTTGTTGCCCCATACAGTATAATGTCTCCTTGTGGCTGCCCCCATACAGTATAACGTCTCCTTGTGGCTTCCCCCATACAGTATAATGCCTTCTTGTTGCCCCTTTACAGTATAATGTCTCCTTGTTGTCCCATACAGTATAATGTCTCCTTGTTGCCCCATACAGGAGCAACAAGGAGACACTACTATATACTGTATGTGGGCAGCAAGGAAACATTACACCGCAAAACAATGATTTTGCTACTGAGAGAAAAATGTGATTTATACTAAAATGAGCGCGTTGATTTTAAATATGAACTAGGAATTTGCCTGACATGTCTAGATTTTACGTTATACATGCAAAGCCTATTCAGTTATAATATTAATGCATTATATTGGAAATATTCCAATGGACATGTCCTGGCCCGTCCAGACGCACTCAGGCTGATGCCAGCAATAAGTATATAAGGCAAGCTGGACAGATTTTGATAAAGTGATCTGCTATAGTGCTATCAGTTTTGAAACTTAAGATAGATAAACGCAAATGTGTTAACGATCCAGACAATTTCTGCTACATACAGTACAGACCAAAAGTTTGGACACACCTTCTCATTCAAAGAGTTTTCTTTATTTTCATGACTATGAAAATTGTAGATTCACACTGAAGGAATCAAAACTATGAATTAACACATGTGGAATTATATACATAACAAAAAAGTGTGAAACAACTGAAAATATGTCATATTCTAGGTTCTTCAAAGTAGCCACCTTTTGCTTTGATTACTGCTTTGCACACTCTTGGCATTCTCTTGATGAGCTTCAAGAGGTAGTCACCTGAAATGGTTTTCACTTCACAGGTGTGCCCTGTCAGGTTTAATAAGTGGGATTTCTTGCCTTATAAATGGGGTTGGAACCATCAGTTGCGTTGTGGAGAAGTCAGGTGGATACACAGCTGATAGTCCTACTGAATAGACTGTTAGAATTTGTATTATGGCAAGAAAAAAGGAGCTAAGTAAAGAAAAACGAGTGGCCATCATTACTTTAAGAAATGAAGGTCAGTCAGTCCGAAAAATTGGGAAAACTTTGAAAGTGTCCCCAAGTGCACTCACAAAAACCATCAAGCGCTACAAAGAAACTGGCTCACATGCGGACCGCCCCAGGAAAGGAAGACCAAGAGTCACCTCTGCTGCGGAGGATACGTTCATCCGAGTCATCAGCCTCAGAAATCGCAGGTTAACAGCAGCTCAGATTAGAGACCAGGTCAATGCCACACAGAGTTCTAGCAGCAGACACATCTCTAGAGCAACTGTTAAGAGGAGACTATGTGAATCAGGCCTTCATGGTAGAATATCTGCTAGGAAACCACTGCTAAGGACAGGCAACAAGCAGAAGAGACTTGTTTGGGCTAAAGAACACAAGGAATGGACATTAGACTAGTGGAAATCTGTGCTTTGGTCTGATGAGTCCAAATTTGAGATCTTTGGTGCCAACCACCGTGTCTTTGTGCGACGCAGAAAAGGTGAACGGATAGACTCTCCATGCCTGGTTCCCACCGTGAAGCATGGAGGAGGAGGTGTGATGGTGTGGGGGTGCTTTGCTGGTGACACTGTTTGGGATTTATTCAAAATTGAAGGCATACTGAACCAGCATGGCTACCACAGTATCTTGCAGCGGCATGCTATTCCATCCAGTTTGCGTTTAGTTGGACCATCATTTATTTTTCAACAGGACAATGACCCCAAACACACCTCCAGGCTGTGTAAGGGCTATTTGACCATGAAGGGGAGTGATGGGGTGCTGCGCCAGATGACCTGGCCTCCACAGTCACCGGACCTGAACCCAATTGAGATGGTTTGGGGTGAGCTGGACCGCAGAGTGAAGGCAAAAGGGCCAACAAGTGCCAAGCATCTCTGGGAACTCCTTCAAGACTGTTGGAAGAGCATTTCAGGTGACTACCTCTTGAAGCTCATCAAGAGAATGCCAAGAGTGTGCAAAGCAGTAATCAAAGCAAAAGGTGGCTACTTTGAAGAACCTAGAATATGACATATTTTCAGTTGTTTCACACTTTTTGTTATGTATATAATTCCACTTGTGTTAATTCATAGTTTTGATGCCTTCAGTGTGAATCTACAATTTTCATAGTCATGAAAATAAAGAAAACTCTTTGAATGAGAAGGTGTGTCCAAACTTTTGGTCTGTACTGTATGTGGCAAATACACAACTTATGATCAGCATAAGAATCTGACAAAGTGAGTGTGTCTTGCTTACAAGTATTACTTTGACTGTAAAATTGGAGATCAAGATAAAAGCTGGGCACCTCATATTTGTTGCACTGTGTGTTACTCTGGGCTAACACAGTGGTTAAATGGTAAAAGGAAAGGAATGGCTTTTGCAGTGCCTATGTTTTGACGTGAGCAGAAAAATCACCATTCAGACTGTTACTTTTGCATGACTAAAATCGCCGGATATTCAAAGAGAAACAAGTCACACATTGTGTATCCTGACTGAGTCTGCTCTTAAACCAGTACCACCCGATGTACAGAATCCAGTGGCTGCCCCTCCCACAGCAGGAATGGCAATTGAAACAGATGGTTCTGATCCTGATGAAGAAGAAGATGTTGATTGTCACAATGTATTTCCTGATCCAGAACAACTGGAGGGTCAGCCGCACTTGCTGAGCCAATCAGATTTAGATGATCTGGTAAGAGATCTGTCATTATCTAAAGAAAAGCCAGAACTGCTAGCTTCTAGACTTCAGGAATGGTATTTGCTACGACGAGGCACCACAACTTCACACTTTTGTCATCGACACACCAAGTTAGCTGCATACTATGCAATGGAAAGCAATGTCTGTTTCTGTACTGATGTAAATGGTCTTATGATGGATTTAGATGGTACACATGTTCCCGATGAATGGAGGCTATTCCTAGACTCTAGCAAAACAAGTTTGAAAGCTGTCTTGTTGCACAATGGTAATTAAAAAACATATGTTCCATTGGCTCATGCGGTTGGAATGAAAGAGACCTATTGTCACGGCGAGGAGTGGGGAAAACCCCCCACCGTACAATGTCAAGGAATACCAGTAGCTGCTAGGCCAGTACAGCGAAATAAGGGAGCTGGTCACCTCCTAAAGCATCCCTAAATCTGGCCCTGTTCTCCTAACTGTATGAGCCAACCCATAAGGTGGGAGGGCCCATACGCTGGAACCTCAGAACCCTGAAATCCCTGAATTTCCCTGAGGTTAGAAGACAGGGACTAGACACAACCAGGTTCATTCAAGATACGGATGAACCAGAGTCTCCACAGGCCTAGCAACAAAGGGAAAAGGAGAGACCATTCGCACAAGAGGAACGGCAGGTAAGAACAACATGACAACTCACTTACCTGCCGAAGCCTCCACAACTGGAACCCATGCATCAGTACTGGAGCCCGAACACACAGCAGGTCACAGTACAAACTACCCACACAGGAATACAGCATGCTCACACAGTGCATGGCAGCCCCAAGCAGCGCTGCAAACCGGCTTCAACATACAGGGTAAACGTCAAACATACATGTAGGGACAAACACCCACAACATCCCAGACATGTAACAACCATGAAGACAAGCATAACAAACATAAACCCACACCAAACAACCACACAGGTAAGGTAGGGAACATGGAGTATAGAATGGGAAGACATCGCTGGAGACATCGATGTCCCACTAGGAGGCCCTCACTCTGGGAGATGGAACATGAAGACCAGGAGCATAACTCCAACACACACCATGGCTGGAGTACCACTGACTCCTGGCCTCTAGCCACAGGTAAGATGAAGCACCTAGTGACCACACCCAACAAGGTGGTAAACCCCTCCAGCACAGAACAGAGGAGGAAACAACTGAAAGGGGAAGTGCACACACCAGCATAAAAAAGCTACACGTTGCCGCAGGCAACAACATGCAAGGCATCCATGTCACGGCACACACAACAAAGGCCGCAACACTGCACCCCGCATTCTGAAACAGCAACACGTTGCCATGGGCAACAGCAAGTATGGCATAAGTGACACCCATGCTTCTATGGAGTTAATTATGAAAATGATCAAATGCTCAGAACATTAATGGAGAATTTGTGCTGACCTGAAAGTGGTAGCACCGCTGCTTGGCTACAGTTAGGGTACACAAAGCATATGTATTTCTTGTGCCTATGGAACAGTCGTGATGACAACAATCATTACAAAATGAGACAGTGGCCTGTCAGAGTTGAGCACACAGTTGGTCAGTACAATGTACAACACAAATCAGTGGTCGATCCACTTCAAGTTTATCTTCCACCACTTCACATTAAACTTGGTTTAATGGCAAATTTTGTCATTGCACTTGATCGTGATGGAAATGGTTTCCAGTATTTGAAGGTGAAGTTTAGCACACTGAAAACTGATGCAAAAATAAAGGCCAGAATTTTTATTGGCCCCGAAATCAACAAACTAATGCATGATGATACATTCAGAACAAAACTCAACCCTCTGGAACTTGCAGCTTGGGATGCATTTGTGCTAGTAGTGCAGAACTTCCTTGGGAGAAGACAAGCTGCAAACTATGCTAAATTAGTAGACAACATGCTTACAGCATATGAAGAACTTGACTGTCGAATGTCATTGAAAGTGCGTTTCTTACATTCCCATCTTGACTTTTTCCCACGTAATTTGGGACAAGTAAGCGACTAAACATGAAGAGTGGTTCCATAAAGATATTTCTACAATGGAGAACAGGTATCAAGGCCACTGGAATCCTAACATGATGGGGGACTACTGCTGGTTTTTGCAGTAGGAAAATCTGACCATTCACAAACGCAAAAGCAGATGCCTGAAGCACTTTTAACAGTACTGGGCCTTGCTCAAGGACTTTTAAAATGTTGTTATTCCATTACATTTTCATACACTGTTTACTACGCAAACTTTGATGTAGATCAGGTAATTGTATGAGTAAAACTCATTCTGTTTTTCAAAATTATTCAATGCTTTCCAATTGCTTAATTCATTAAGGCATACTTATGCATAGCTAAATTTTGTGACGAGTTACAACAATTCTGACTTCAGATTTGTAATCCGCACACTCGATTTAGTATAGGACAAATGGTTTTTGCCCAGTAACAGAAGAAATAGTTTTTTTGTTGCGTGGTGTTATAATATTTGGGGGCCACAAAGATACATTATTGTAACAACCAGACATCTGAGAAGCTCTGACAGATGCCTTTCAGAACCTCCTCCTTGAGCTTTCTTTGTTTTGGTTTTCAGTTCCTCATCTCGTTAGCCTCTCTCAGCTGTCTTGTAGTTGGACTGATTGCATCCCTTTAAATTCCTCCCCATAATGCATTAGTGTGCGGTTTATACAACTTCCTGGAGTGTGTGTGCGCATGCTGATCCTATTTCCCAGTCTTCTATAGTTATAAGTGTTGTACATTCATTTGTGATTTTATGTTTGCTGGATCCCAGGTGACCCTGACTCCCTCCGTGTCTTGTGTAGGGAGCCGGTGGTCGTGTGTCCTCACTATTGTAGGGTGTTCAGGTGTTATATAGTCGAGGTACGAGGATATGCGATCATCCACCATTGGGGTGTTCGCATAGGCTGAGCAGAGTCAGGGAGAGTGCCAGGGCTTATGCAGAGGTCTCCCTTTTGTTCCTTAGTTTTGGATCCAGTGAGTCATATATTCATTTTGCATTGTCTTGTTCCCTGTACACCTTCCGTGACAATTATACTGTATGGGGAGGGCTAAACAAATGATTGGTGGGGTTGCCGGGGCCCCCACCAGTCTAATGATGATGACCTATTCTTAGAATAGGCATTAAAGGGGTCCTCCTGGAATTATTTCAAATGTCTTAAAATGTGAGCAGGATTGGTTGCCTCCGCATTCAGAGCTGCCTATCAGCTGCTGCCCCCTCCCGACGCTAGGTGTTTTCATCTGAGCAACGTGGAGATGCCGCGGTGGCCGTGCGGGCATCAGAAGCGGTGTGGATGCTGGGGAGCCAGGTAAGTTCAATCTCTGTGAGGGGCCCCGGCGTATGGGGAGGCATTTTAGGGGTTGGAGAACCCCTTTAACGATCCATACTATAAACTTATATTTATGTATCAAAGAAGTAAAAAACAAACAAACCTGTAACTGTTTCTCACCAACTGAAAACAAAATAAAAACCTATAAAAAAAATTACACACTGTCCAGCAAAAAAACAAGCCCTCAAATGCTTAAGCCATCAAAAACATAAAAATATTATGGATCTTGGAATGCAGCAATACAAAAACAAATTGTTTTTCTATTGTGCAAGTCATTTAACATAATAAACACTACCGTATTTAAAATTGTCATCATCATAATCGTACTCACCTACAGAATAAAGGTATCATGTTATTTATACACAGTGAAAGGCCATAATATAAATCCCCAAAATGTTCAAATTGCTGTTTTTTATCCCCCCTCCCCCACCCGAATTCAGAATACTCATACAACTAAATTGAAGAAAATAATGTATAGTAAGCTTGGTAAAATGGTTAGACACTTTTTTCAACCTTACAGCAACTATTAATTTGGTTCCTTTGTGTTAAATTTAGTGCCAAAATTCTAGGGCCGTCACATTTAACCTGTAGCCATTTATGTTTATTTTTGGGACAGCCACATTGAAGACATTCACTTTCTGTTTATCTGTATGGTTAGGGATGCACAACCTTTTCTAATCTTAGGGTCACATTGTACCAAAGGGCCTCAATATTTCCACTGCATGATATCAGCTCTACCTTACTGTACTCTAGTCACCTCCACTCAGTCTGGTACCTGGTCGTTTGTTTTCCACTGAGCACATGGTACCCTCTCAATTTAACTGGTAGCAGTGTAGTGAAAATTCTCTCAACCAATCATTAGTCAGCAGTGTTGTCACATGACTTTATATCACTTGGAACACCCTCAGATCAGGTACCACAAGTACCAAGAGGAGGTGTACGCACATTCACATTGGATTTTCACAACTCCCATAAACGACATCGTCATATCTGTTCTGTAGTGCCAAACCTATCAGATATTTATTTTCATAGCCTGCATACGAAGCACCCCTTTATAGGAGCTATTTGGAAAAAAGTGACGCATTCGGTTATGCCTAGTAAAGGGCCTGAAGTGGCAGTGCATAACACAGGGATTCATGGGAATCAAGAGTCACCTTGGACAACTTCTTTAAAGGGAACCTGTCGCCAGGATTTTGGGTATAGAGCTGAGGACATGGGTTGCTAGATGGCTGCTAGCACATCCGCAATACCCAGTCCCCATAGCTCTGTGTGCTTTTATTGTGTCAAAAAAACGATTTGATACATATGCAAATTAACCTGAGATGAGTCCTGTCCCTGAGATGAGTCACATACAGGACTCATCTTGGGGTAATTTGCATATGTATCAAATAGTTTTTTTGACACAATCAAAGCACACAGAGCTATGGGGACTGGGTATTGCGGATGTGCTGGCGGCCCTCTAGCAACCCATGTACTCAGCTCTATACCCAAAATCCCGGTGACAGGTTCCCTTTAACTCTTCATAGCGAGCTACAGAAAACAGGTAATATAAGCTTATTGTGACTGCTCTACTATCCAGTGTGAAAACATACATAAAATATCAGAAGCTGGTAGCCAGTAAGTGGATATAGACAGTTAAATATCTAATTTCAACTAAAATGTCAGCCAGTGTCAATCTTTTACTATAAGCAGTATAAAAATACAACAAATAAAATCAAAATATAATAATACTCTATAATTGAAAGTACTAACCCCCACAAAGCAAATCTATAGCAATAGCCCTCACACAATTTAACTATAACATCGTTTTCTACTTTAGGGATAGATTTCGTTAGTTAGAAATATAAATAACTCTAATAATTCAAATTTTCTCTACCTGAAACAGAAACTGCTGAAGAAACAGGTTACTCTTATTTCTAATGCTATCCAGGGCTATCGTTACACAATCAGCCAGCAGAGGGCACACTCAAATAAGGAATATTGAGTGGCGTGTGGACAAATTCTTCTACCCCGTGACCATTAAAATATTGGTTGGAATATGCTTTATGTACAAAAGAATTGGATCACGCCTCTTAATCTCTGTCTTTACAAACCTTTGTGAAAGAATTGGTTATTCTAAACAGTTCACTGAATTTAAATGTGTTGATACTGTAATAGGACGCCATCATTGCATCAAGTCAGGGAAATTTCTTCCCTATTAAATATTCCACGATCAACTGTGAGTGGTATTATTACAAAGTGGAAGCGTTTAGGAACCACATCACCTCAGCCACAAAGTGGTAGACCATGTAAAGTTACTAAGTCTGGTCGCAGTGTACTGAGGACCATCTAAAATATAAAGCTGAGTGTGTGTGTGTATGTCCGCTAAAGAAATCCGCACCGTCGCAAACAGGTACATCAGGTGTCTGGGAAGGTTTTAGACTGGGTCTCAGCTCTCTAGCACAGGCATCCTCAAACTGCGGCCCTCCAGCTGTTGAAAAATTAGAACTGCCAGCATGCACGAACAGCCTACAGGTATCAGCCTACAGCAGGGCATTGTGGGAGTTGTAGTTTTACAACAGCTGGAGGGCCGCAGTTTGAGAATGCCTACTCTAGCACGTACCGTTTCTGAGATATTCCTAAAAAAATGCAAATATGGCACATCACATAACCTACATTAGCCAGTAGAAGCCTGTAAGTCTTTCTCTTCATATCCCAACTGCCATACACATGGTCACATGTCCCTTATCAGCCAATAGAAGCTCACAGGTCCTTAGTCTCCACATACACAGTTTTACACCAGTCACATGTCCCTTATCAGCCAATAGAAGCTCACAGGTCCTTAGTCTCCACATACACAGTTTTACACCAGTCACATGTCCCTTATCAGCCAATAGAAGCTCACAGGTCCTTAGTCTCCACATACACAGTTTTACACCAGGTTTCCATATCAACCCAGCCATTTTTCTTCCCAACTGCAGGTCAGCTTTAGGCTACTTTCACACTTGCGTTCGGGGCTCCGCTTGTGAGTTCCGTTCAAAGGCTCTCACAAGCGGCCCCGAACGGATCCGTACTGCCCCAATGCATTCTGAATGGATAAGGATCCGCTCAGAATGCATCAGTATGGCAGCATTTGGCTTCCGTTCCGCTCAGCAGGCGGACACCCGAACGCAGCTTGCAGCGTTTTGGTGTCCGCCTGGCCGTGCGGAGGCGTACGGATCCGTTCATAGTTACAATGGAAGTCATTGGGGACGGATCCGTCTGTCCTGGCTCCGCTTTGACACGGATCCGTTCGAAAACGTTCATGTTTCTGCGCATGCCCAGTAACTTCCTGTCCCTCCCCCTCATCGTCGGCCATTTTGGATAATCGACTTGGTGAGACTGGTAAGTGTATGAAGTTTTGTCTGTTTGTCTATCTCTCTTTTTTTACTATCTATCCATCTATCTATCTCTCTCTCTCTCTATTTCTAGGGTGGGGGGGCTGCTGGCACTTGGGAAGGGGTGTGTGTGTCTGGAACAATGGGAGCCGCTGGCACTGGTGGTGTGGGCTGCCTTTATGGGGGGCTTCTGGCACCGGGGGGAGGGCGCGTGTGGCTGGAACTGTGGTTGCTGCTGGCACTGCGGGGGTGTTTGTGGCTGGAACAGTGCGGTTTGCTGGAACTGCGGGGGTGTTTGTGGCTGGAACTGTGCGGTTTGCTGGCAGTGCGGTGGTGTTTGTGGCTGGAACTGTGCGGTTTGCTGGCACTGCGGGGGTGTTTGTGGCTGGAACTGTGCGGTTTGCTGGCACTGTGGGGGTGTTTGTGGCTGGAACTGTGCGGTTTGCTGGCACTGCGGGGGTGTTTGTGGCTGGAACTGTGCGGTGCTTCTGGATGGAACTGCAGGGTTTTTTGTGGCTGGAACTGTGCGGTGCTTCTGGCAGTGCGGGGGTGTTTGTGGCTGGAACTGTGTCTGCTGCTGGCACTGCGGGGGTGTTTGTGACTGGAACTGTGGGGGCTGCTGGCATTGGGAGGGCTGAGGGCACTGTGGGAGAGTTGTTTGGAACTGGGGGCCTGATGTCATTGTGGGGGGCTGCTGGCACTATGCGGGGCTGCTGTCTCTCGGGGTGTTTATGTAACTTGGGGGGATTATGGCTTCTGTCGGATTAATTTTTTTAATCATTTTATTATTAGGGTCGTTCCAAAAAAAGAAAAAAAAAAAGAAAGACATCTGCGGTGGGGAAGCCCATATCCATATTTTAAAAAGTAAGTATTAAAAAAAACTAAAAAAATGTTGATATATGAGGAAATAGTGCTCTACAAGTTCCTTTAACGTTATCTGCATTTTGTCTGGTATTCTGTTGCGTACAGATGTCATCAAAGAAGACTGTAGACTGGCGTAACCCACCCAGAAGGCGCCGCCGTATCCAGTGGCCCGTAAGTATAAAATCAACACTTGGACTTTTTACTGTTTGATTCGTTGCATTAATCAGTATGTGCTCTTATTATAGATTTCTTCATCATCTTCTGCGGAGGGCTCTCCCGAAGTGGCTGCCGGGGCCAGCTCACCAGAATCGCCTGCATCCAGGGGAGGTGGACCAAGCCCGGACCGGGGCTGTCAAGAAGTAAGTATATATATATATCGATTTCTTAAAAATTGGTTTAAGTACAGTCTTCTAAATTTTTTTTTATTTGTATTAGCAATCTGCACCTAGAGCCGCCAGCGAGGATCCCCCAGTCGCCTCCAGAGTCCTCGGGAATGATCGTGGCGGTCGTAGACGTGTAAGTATTGAATTTAGTAGTTTTAATTAGCATTTTGTATTAGGATTTACATTAAATTTTGTATTTCCTTTTTTTTCAGGGTTCCCTAGGCTCCACCAGGGAGGATGAGGAGTTCGGGGTTCCGAGCATCGATAACCTGCTCCTCATCCGACTGGTGGAGGCGCGTCCAGCGTTATGGGACCACGCCGATTATCGCCATACCCAGCGGCTCTGGAGGGACATCTCTGCAGAAGTTTTAGAGACCTGGGGGGATCTAGATGCGGCGGCTCAGGAGAAATATGGTAAGTAAAACAATATGCATTTTAATAAATTAAAATATTGTTGTTTTCCTTTCATCATGCTGATTTTAGTTTTTATAGTTTTTTTCCATAGTCAAACTGGTTATAACGCGTTGGCGATCTATCCGGGACCGCTTCAGGAGGGATTACAACAAGGAGGGTCAGGTTCCGAGTGGCTCCGGAGGAACCTCAGGGGCCACATACATCCATACGGTGGCCCTGGGGTTCCTACGAAAGGCTATGGCACCAAAAAGGTAAATATTTATAACAACTGTTTAAAAAATAAATTGTAAAGGGGTTGTCCGAGACAGTGGAGCGTTTGGCTCCCCTGTTTTGGACAGCCCCCCACAGTCAGATGGACAACTGTTCTCTCCGTCTGAGTGTAAGGGGCTGTCTGAGACAGGGTAGCGTTTGGCTCCCCTGTTTTGGACAGCCCCCCACAGTCAGATGGACAACTGTTCTCTCCTTCTGAGTGTAAGGGGCTGTCTGAGACAGGGTAGCGTTTGGCTCCCCTGTTTTGGACAGCCCCCCACAGTCAGATGGACCACTGTTCTCTCCGTCTGAGTGTAAGGGGCTGTCTGAGACAGAGTAGCGTTTGGCTCCCCTGTTTTGGACAGCCCCCCACAGTCAGATGGACCACTGTTCTCTCCGTCTGAGTGTAAGGGGCTGTCTGAGACAGAGTAGCGTTTGGCTCCCCTGTTTTGGACAGCCCCCCACAGTCAGATGGACCACTGTTCTCTCCGTCTGAGTGTAAGGGGCTGTCTGAGACAGTGGAGCGTTTGGCTCCCTTGTTTTGGCCAGCCCCCTACAGTCAGATGGACAACTGTTCTCTCTCAGTCTGAGTGTAAGGGGCTGTCTGAGACAGCAGAGCGATTGGCTCCCCTGTTTTGGCCAGCCCCCTATGCTATACGGTAGACATAGCATAGAACATGGATGTTTTATTTAAAGAACAATTCCTAACTTTCCTTTTTTTTTCTACAGAAGTGCCAGCAGCACTCGGGAGCCTGACCAACCTCCTGAGGCGGAACCAGTACAGATCGCCAGCGCCAGCCCTCCTGTCCCTGATGCATCGGCTCAGGATAATCCGGGTCCCCTACCGGGTCCCTCCGCTCAACAGAGGCTCTTAGGTTTCCGTCAAAATTTAAGAGCCCTGGTGAACGGGCAGAGATCTGGTAGGCCAAGTCGAGCCGATTATGCGAACCTTGTAGAGGTCGTTTCCGACGCTCTAGAAGGTTTTGCCCGACATCAAATGGAGTTTGGTGCTGACTTGATTCGCCGCTGGGAAGGGGCGGAGTCGGCATATCAACGCAGCCCAAACTACCATTATGGGCTAAACATGATCGGTTTGATGGACTCAATGACGCCCGAGCAGTTACATCAGTTTAAAATCATGGTAGAGAACGGGTCATGGGAAATCATGCACCGCCCCCAACCCCCACCCCCACCCTCACCCCCATCCCACACCTACCCCCCATCCCACAGCAGTGGCCAGTACCGCCAACCTTTCCCTTCCCACCCCCCCCGAGCATGTGTTTCCTTCTTCTTCTTTTTCTTCTCCTGCCCCTTTTCCTCCTACTTCTTTTCAAACTCCCTCCACCTCTACACATGCTCGGGTCCCCTCCTCCTACTCAGACCCTTCCTTTCTCCACACCCCTCAATTACGCCCTGCATCCTTTCCTATGGCCCGTAGTTTAACCTCAGTGGCTCGCCAGGACAGGGGGGCTACCATTGCCAGCTCCAGCGCATCGAGTCCACGAGAGTCCACCTCCCCTACCAGCTATTATGAACAGTTGTAAAAAAAAAAAAAAGTTTATATTTTATTTATTTATTTATTGACAGAAAAAAATAAATAAATTATACTTTACTGCACTGTGTCTGTCTTTTTATTGTCCTGTACAGGGAACATTGGCACTCTAGCTGTGTTGAAATAAAAACTACCCTAGTCTCACTACTGTGCGTTTATTACAACACCCTTGGTAGTTTTTATATCAAAACAGCATTAGTGCCAATGTCGTAAGATCCATTAAAACCTGACCATCAATAATGAGCTAAATTTTGGCTCTTTATTGATTGTAGAACCTATGATTGGCACATGAACAAGCAAATGCTTGTTCATTGTTCAATCTTGTGCCCTTTCATATGAGCCCTTGTGGTAGTCACGGTCTGTCAGCATCATCAGGAATTCATAAATTGTGATTTTAACGTTTAATGATTTCCCAATGACGCTAATATAACTAGTGTGATTACCACAAGGGACACGCAAGGGACATAGAGTTTTTAAAGGGGTATTCACATAGACAATGGGGGGATTTCACTTGAATATGCCCCCATTGTCTGATAGGTGTGGGTAACATTGGTAGGACCCGCACCTATATTGAGAACGGAGCGGGGAGCACAGTTGCTGTAGGACACATTTCCCATGGTATGTCCACCGCCAAACGCTAATACCCGCCTCAACTATACCATGGCATCAAAGCGTCACTTTAGCATCACCAAAGCGGGTTTGGATCAGATAAGTGACAGCGACACAGAGCCCCTCACAGAATTGAGCGACAGCGATAGCGATTCGTGGAAAGATTCGTCATCCGACTCTGACACTGACTAGAGAAGTGGCGACAGCGATGAATCTGCACTTGAGCTCAGTGAGGTGCGCACTTGGTGCCCTATTGATTGCGGTATGGATGCAGTACCACCGCCAAGATTCCCGTTTACAGGATCGCCTGGAATGAAGGTAGACGTTGATCACAATGATCCCTTGGCGTACCTAAAATTATTTCTGACGGATGACGTCATTGAAAAGATTGTCACGGAGACAAACCGCTACAAAGAGCAGCAATCCACTACTCTGCACAGCAAGTTTTCCAGAACCAGAAAATGGGAACCGGTGAGTAAGGAGGACATATGGAAAAAAAATCCGAAAGGAAACCAGGTTCCATTGCCCTGATTGTCACGTTGGTCTATGTGCAGTCCCATGTTTCAAAATTTACCACACCCAGGATGTTTACTGAATTTTCTTTTGTTTGACAAATTTCATTATTTATTACGTTACTGAATAAAATTATATTATTTATTAGATTATAACTCATGATTTTATTTTTTCGAACTTTATCACATCTGAGAGGTCTACTAGAGTCTTCTTTGGTCAGGTTTAAGTAAGTAATTACTAAGAATTGCAGGCCTACAATACATAACACCAAATTTCCATACAAAAAAATGGTACCGCTTTTGGAACAAAATTCCTGACATAATCATACCGCCAGGGAGGTTAAGGCACCAGAGTGCTGTTGAGGTCACAGTTCAGGGAGCAGGTAGGGTGGCCATTCAGGCCACCCTCAAAAGACGGACTTAAAAACCCGGCCCCAGGTCCAGCTAAGCCACGACCCCGATCCAGCTAGGCCACGCTCCTCCCACTTTGCAGGTAAAAATCAACTTCTGTCAGCTGCAGGGGTGGGACGGACGGTGACTCTCTCCCTGCAGCTCACGCTCAGACAGCACAGTGCTGCTATCTGAGACTGCGTGAGATATTCCCCAAAAATGCATTAGCCAATAGAAGCCTGGTTACATGACCCTTATCAGCCAATAGAAGCTCGCAGGCCCTTAGTCTCCGCATACACACAGTTTTACACCAGGTTTCCATAACAACCTAGCCATTTTTCTTCACTGCTGTAGGTCAGCTTTAGAGATGCAGGGCGCTGTGGATGACACTGTTAAGGGAGCGGAGTGCTGTGGAGGTCACCGTTCAGGGGCAGGTAGGGTGGCCACTCTCAAAAGACAGACTTAAAAACTCCACCCCCAGGTCCTTCTAAGCCATGCCCCCTCCCACTACGCAGCCAACAGGGATTGAAAAAATGAAGGTAAAAATCAACTTCTGTCAGCTGCAAGGGTGGGAGGGACAGTGACTTTATCCCTGCAGCTCACTCTCAGACAGCACCGTGCTGCTGTCTGAGAGTGAGCTGTTCAAAAGAACATCCCTGTGTCCGTCCAGGTCCTGCTCCGGACGTAGGACAGGGAGTCTGAAAGCCGGAACCGGACCTCTGGTCACTCTCGGGGCAGGCTGCTGTGGAGGTCACCGTTAAGGGGACAGGGTGTTGTGGAAATCACTGTTAAGGAGGTGGGGTACTATGGAGGTCACTAATAAAGGGGCGACTGCTATGGAGGTCTCTGTTAAGGGGACAGGGAACTGTGGAGGTCACAGTTAAGGGGACGGTCTGCTATGGAGGTCAGTGTTAAGGGGCGGGGTTCTGTAGAGGTCACTGTTATAGGTGCAGGGTGTTGTGATCACATTTTAAGGAAACAGAGCTCTGTAGAGGTCACTGGTAGGGGGGCAGGTTATTGTTGAAATCACTTAACGAGACGGGGTAGTGTGGAGGTCACTAATAAAGGGGTGGCCACTGTGGAGGTCACTGTTAAAGGGGCAGGCCGCTGTGAAGGTTACTGTTAAAGGGGCGGGGTACTGTAGATGTCACTGTTATAGTGGATACTGTCAATATATTTTAATGATACACACAAAAATGTAATTAAATAAATGAAATATACCCGTGCAAAGCCGGGTCCTTCTGCTAGTAGTGCATAAAAGTCACTAACGTTCTGCTGAATCAATAGCTGCAAATTCCAAATCTCCTCTGGCATTAACATAAAAATTGGGTGCTGGGAGCTTTATGGCATAGGTTTCCATGGTTAAGCAACCCTTACCAAGCACAATGCCAACCATTGGTCGTTGTGGTCTAAAGTATGCCGTCACTCGGAGCATTGGGAAACTTTTTTGTGAAGTGATGAATGACACTTCTTATTCTGGCAGTCTGATGGACGAATCTGGGTTTGGAGAATGCCAGGAGAACTTAAAGGGGTTGACCTAGGCCTCTTAGTTCGAGTCAAGGGAAATCTTAATGCTTCAGCATAACAAGACATTTTAGACAATTGTATGCTTCTAACTTTGTAGGAACCGTTTGGAAAAGGCTTTTTTTCTGTTCCAGCATGACTGTGCCCAAGTGCACAAAGCAAGGTAAAATAACGGGGAGTTAATGTAGAAGAACTTGACTGACCTGTACAGAGCCCTGACGTCAACCACAATGAATACCTTTGAGATGAACTAAAATAAAGATTTTGAGCCAGCCAACATCAGTGTTTGACCTCATAAATGCTTCCCCGGATGAACAAAAATTGCTAGACACACTCCAGAATCTTGTCGAAAGTCTTCCTAGAAGAGTGTAAGCCTTCAGTTGCAAAGGGGGGGGGGGGGGGGGGGGAAGACTCCATATTAAAGGATTTTAAAACCAACACATGGATCTGAATACTTTTGTAATTGCATGTAATTAAAAATTTTGCATAGCCACCGAGTTATTCAATAAAATGTATCTGTGTAGTTCCACCTGCACTTTGTACTGCTCACTGAGAAGGTCGCACATGCTCAGTTTCATCCTCTCATCAACTACCTGCTGAGCTGTGATAGGGAGAGAGCTCCAGCAGAATGGACACGCCCCTTGAGGTGCAGCAGAAAAGACACTCCCCTTGAGCTTCCAATTTGATATAAATCTACCAGAACGATGAATAGGGAGATCTCTGGATCCATGTGAGGTACAGGGCTGGTTCTAGCTTTGTTAGAAAGAGATTCTCATGTACTATATGATGCTTGATTTTCTATTTTTTACATTAAGCATGGGTTAACCCCTTTAATGTCTATGGATTTAGACAGGGATGTCATAAAAGCTCCTTTAGATGTAATGTGTAGGTACCCAATACTTTTCTTCATATAGAATACATAGGAGCACATTTATTAAGACCGCTATTTTAGACACTGGTCTTAAAAAGCCCTGCACCAAAGTTATGAAGGGGCACCATCCCCTTCCTTACCACACCCAATTTTTTTAGACCTGTTTATCAAGACATTTTGCAGGAGAACTTAAGGCCATCTGTCCACCAGCTGAAGCTCAACAGAAGATGGGTGTTGCATCAGGACAACGACCCAAAGCATAGAAGTAAATCAACAACAGAATGGCTTAAACAGAAGAAAATACGCCTTCTGGAGTGGCCCAGTAGAGTCCTGACCTCAACCCGATTGAGATGCTGTGGCATGACCTCAATAAAGCGATTCACACCAGACATCCCAAGAATATTGCTGAACTGAAACCGTTCTGTAAAAAGGAATGGTCAAGAATTACTCCTGACTGTTGTGCACATCTGATCTGCAACTACAGGAAATGTTTGGTTGAAGTTATTGCTGCCAAAGGAGGTTCAACCAGTTATTAAATCCAAGGGTTCACATACTTTTTCCACCTGCACTGTGAATGTTTACATGGTGTGTTCAATAAAAACATGGTAACATTTAATTATTTGTGTGTTATTAGTTTAAGCAGACTGTGATTGTCTATTGTTGTGACTTATGACCAATTTGTGCAGAAATCCATATCATTTTAAAGGGTTCACATACTTTTTCTTGCAACTGTAAGTTGCGTTATATAGGAAAGATTAAAAAAATGTTTTTTAGGTGCTGTTTGTAGCCATATATTAATTACTGTGTCATTTATATTATTTTAGGGGCATGGCTATAGCAAAAAAAAAATAATGCAATTTTCTCAATTTTTATATACCATTCATGCTTCTCGCTAAGCTACTTTCACACTGGCATTAGGCTTTTCCAGCAGGGGAACAGCCTGCCGGATCCATACTACCGTTTGCAGACATATGCTGCCGTAAGTCTGCCTGGCCCTATTTACTATAATGGGGACCGACCGGAGATCTGGCTGCAGCACAGCAAACATGCCGAGAGGCGACCGGACAAAAAATGAGGCACGCTGCATATACATGAGCCACAAGGGGCAACGGTCATTACACCTAGAGTCTCTGCTCTTTCTGCAACTGCTGCACCGTTGCAGAGAGATTAGAGCCTCCAGGTGTAATGGTAACGCTCCCGTTTGCATATAATAAAACATCATTTTTCTCAGCAATGCAGGCACATATGAACATGGGTCCAACACAGATGTCTTCAGCTGCCAAGCACACATGCAACAGGTCAGCCAGTTTCATATCTGCTGACAGATGCCCTTTAATAAAAAGTTAATTTTTGGGCAGGGTTTAGCATGCTGCCATAGAGGACTCAAAGAAAAGAAATTATTGGTAAGAGTAATTTAGATTTTCCTTTTTGTCCCCCACAATGGCACTACCATAAGACAATCACCTCAGGGACTCAGGGACTAACATCAACCCTATAGTGCTTGACAAAGTTATGTCGATTTGAGTGACCATGAAACAAGACCTTACAAATTTGATCCCAAATGGTTGGGCTTTAACAGGATCGTCCTCACAGCAGTCAGAAGACACTGAGGAGGAGTAGGAGGAGGGTCAAATTTATACTTCCTGTCCCTGCCTGGTTGCAAGAAGGTATCTCTCATGGTAGTGCCATCATGAAGGATTTAAAGGAAAAACGGTCACCCAACCTTTCCTAGCAACCATCCATGAAAAACGGACCACCTCAGATTGAAACATACGCTGTCCATTGTTTAACATTGACTTTAATAGGCAACTCCAGTGTGAAAATCGTGCATACTGTAATTTTCTCTAATCAGACCGATGGCCCAAGAAGAAAATTGAACATGTGAATTAGTCCATTCTACACTCATGGATGTGGAAAACCACTTGTTTAAATGAGCCTTTATGGAAGTATGTGAACTTGGATCCCCATTAGAATAAAAGGCCCATGGTGCTCAGTAATGCACTCAAGCCCTTTTGACTATGGTTTTAGATTTTGGGAACTCAAACTATGAAAACATAAATCACAGCATTCCAGACAGCATATTGTACAGTATTGTGTCAATGTTTTATTTAAGTGTGGAAAAAATGCTGCAAAGAATTCTTAAAAAAAAAAAACTGAAGAAGTGTTACGGTAATCGTTTTTTTAATTAGTAAAAAAAAAAAAAAGCAAAGTGAATGAACAAAAGAAATCTAAAATATTTAGTATTTGGTGTGACCACGCTTCCCCCCCCCCCCCCCCCCCCTTCAAAACAGCATAAATTCCTATAGGTATATCTGCACACAGATTATGAAGGAACTCAGCAGGGAGGTTTTACAATTGTTGTTCACCTGGCCATTGCACCATCTGAGCCAGATGCCTGTGGAAGCGATTTTGGGCAATCTCCTGGTATAGCTATTCACTAGTGCCATTGTGCCATGCATCCTGGTCCCAGTTACTTGTGGTGTTAATTGTGCATGTACTCCTCAGTACTGTAATGCGTGGGTTAAACTTTTGTTCTGTCTGCTATATAGCTCTGAATTTTGTGTCAATTTGGTGGATGTGTCTTGAGTGCTATAACCTACCATGGTTGACCCCTTCAGGACCCTGCCATTTTTACCTAATCTGACATGTGTCACTTTATGTAGTGATAACTTTAAAGCGCTTTTACTTATCCAGGCAATTTTGAGACAGTTTTCTCGTCACATATTGTACTTCATGACAATGGTAAATTTGAGTCAAAATATTTCATTTTTATTTAAAAAAAAAATACAAACTTTACAAATCTTTAGCAAATATCCAAATTTCTATCTCTCTACTTTTATAATATGTCTACTTTATGTTTGTATAATTTTTAAAATTACATTTTATTTTTTTGAGACGTTAGAAGGCTTAGAAGTTTAGAAGCAAATCCTTACATTTTTAAGAAAATTTCCAAAACCCAATTTTTTAAGGACCAGCTCAGTTAAGAAGTCATTTTGTGGAGCTTACATATCAGAAACCACCCATAAATCACCCCATTTTAGAAACTACACCCCTCAAGCTATTCAAAACTGACTTTACAAACTTTGTTAACCTTTTAGGTGCCCCACTAGAATTAAAGGAAATGGGAATGAAATTTCAAAATTTCACTTTTTTTTAGCAGATTTAATTATTTTTCTGCAACACAGCCAAACAAAACTCAAAATCTATTACCCTGAATCTGGAGTTTACAGAAACACCCCATATGTGCTCAAAAACTGATGTATGGGCGCACAGCAAGCTTCAGAGTGGAAGGAGCACCATAGGGCTTTAGCAGATTTAGCTGGAATGGTAATTGGGAGCTATGTCACATATGAAGACACCCTGAGGTGGACCTACAGTGGAAAACCCAAAAAGTGACGTGACCCCATTTTGGAAACTACACCCCTCAAGGAATCTTTAAAGGTGTGTAGTGAGCACTTTGACCTCAAAGATGTTTCTTAGAATTAGGAAACACTTGGCAGTGAAAATTTTAAATTAATTTTTTTTCACAAAAAGTTGTTTTACACACATATTTTTCACTTTCCCAAATGGTAACAGGACAAAAGAGTCAAACAGCAAAATATGGATTTTGCTGACCTGAATTGCAGACATTGACATGAAGTGCCATGTCGCATAAAAAAATTCCTGAGGTCCCCAGAAATCAAAAACCCCAAGAAGTGACCACATTTTGGAAATAGCACCCCCGTACGAACAAGTGGTGGAAAGGGTACATTTTAAACAGGTCTCTCACAGAAGGCAGAAACACTTGTTAAAAGGATTTCAAAGCACACATTTGTGAAAATGAAAAATTACTAGCAGACCCCAATTTTTCACTTTCACAAGGGGTTAAAGGAGAAAATGCCCCCCAGTATATGTTCCCCATTCAGGAAACACCCCATATGTGCTTGTAGCTTGCTGTATGGGCACACAGCAGGGCTCTAGAGGCAGTGCAAAATTAGTTTTTTGCAGGCTTGAATAAGCAGACATGGATTTTAGGAGCCATGTTGCATTAAAAAAAATTCCTGAGGTTCCCAGAAATTTTGGAAAGAGCACCCCTGTACGAACATTTTAAGGGATGAAAAGGGCACTTTTGACCTAACAGGTGTTTCACAGAAATGAATATGTAGTGGTTGGTGAAAAGTGGATCTGTAAGCTATGCGGACTAAATCAGAGATATAAGGTGGTAAAACTACAGGCTACATCATGGATGAAATTAAATTAATACTCCATGGATGAGTGGTAGATTTTAAAACACTCCTGTATGCACAGGCCAGGTTTTTCAGGGCAGGTTTCGCAGTGGTAGATGGTGTCTTTCCTTATCCCTCTTTTGGAACACACACTTTGTTTTTTGGGTCCTTCAAGTCGGGGGAACTTGACCTGGAAAATGTTCTTCCCACTAACTCCTAGGATGGGGGGGCATTCTGGGGGTTCTATCCGGGAACCTTTCCCTTCGTAAATGCGGAACTTGTGGGTGTACCCGGAACTACTCTCACAAAGTTTTTATATCCTTATGCCATACCTTGCCCGTTTGCTAGGCAGGTACTGGTGGAATCTAATCCTAAAAAGTAATAGGGATTCATCTACACAGACATTTGTATCTGGGTTGTACACCTGAGCAAACTTTGTGTTAAAGTGGTCAATGACAGGCCTAACCTTCAGCAGACGGTTGGGTCATTTTGGGGTGGGCACTGTGCATTGTCGTTGTAGTGTAGGAATTTCCTAATTGACTCAAATCGCTTCCGAGTCATGGTCTTACTGTGAATTGGAGTCTGGTAGAAAATGTCCAAACTCCAATATTATCTAACGTTTGGCTTCTTTACAATGCCCATATGCACCACAAGTCCCCAAAACTTCATAATCTCTGCTGCACTTACTAGGGTCCAACCTAGGGGTCTAGCGTATGCCGATGTAGGGTTCTGAGCAATGAATTGTTGGGCGTATAAATTGGTTTGGGCCACCATTAAATTTACAAAATCTTCAGAGAATAAGATTTAAAAAAAATCTAGTTCAGTGAAGCCCGCACAGTATCTGTATTCCGGAGCTGCCCACAAAATCTAGAGTAGAGGAAAGTGGCATCCTCTTCTCCCTCACTGGCAGACTCAGTATCGGAGGCAAGCATGGCGTATGCCTCTTCAGGTGAGTACAGGGGAGCACCCAAGAATTTTGTCTGGGGGGGTCTGAAAGGGAAAAAAATGTGGCATGTGTAGCGCGCTGTGCCAATTCTTTTGCGCACCCATTTTTCAAAGCCCCCTTTATATTTAAAAATGCGGCGCGCGTAGTGTGCTGCGCCGATTCTTTTGCCTGGCCATTTCTAGATTTTTTTTTAACCCTGCCCATTATCAAAAGCCCCTCCTACATATAATAGGCCACTACCAAAAAACACTGTACAGCTGAAATTCTATTGTTGAGGCCTGTCTCTACACATCATATGGAGAGGGGGGGCCTGTCCTGGCTGCACTGTCTGCTTCACATTATACAATAGACAGCCGGCTACAGCCAGGAAGCTCCTCTGCTCTCCTCCCTCCCCAGATCCTGCTCAAGGCCTGTGTTTCCCCCCACCCGTGGCCTGCTGCCCCCCTTGGCCGTCCTCACCCAGCTCTGAATCCTCCTTCTGCAAATGGCAGGGGGAGGAGCCGGAGCATCTCCTCTACTACATGGCGCCACATACCTCTTACAGTGATGTCACCTTTGTTGTAGACGTTCTCTTTCCATTCAGATTAGACCGCCATGATGATTTTTCAGCCATTTCCCGTCTCTGCAGAGACTGACAAACAGACATGAGGTTCCCATATTTCCATCATCTTCACAACTTCTAAACACCCTTTTCTGCCACCCCCAATACTATACTGCAGAAACAGGCCCCCTGGAAATACTACTACCGCAGATAGTGCCCCTTCAACATTTATTGGCACACAGTGCTCTAAAAAATAACTGCGCCCAGACACTAATAGTATAAAGATAATGTTCCCCAAAAATAATTGTGCTAAGTCAATACTGTGCCAGGGGGCCCCCCAAAGTAACAGTCCTCCCCAAAATCCCAACAATAGAAATAATTATCTGCCAGAGCACACTTAGTAGTAATAATGCCCCTATAGTGCCCATACTAGTAATCATGTTCCTTATATCCCCCCATTAGTAGTAAAGCTCCCCAAAATAACCTCTAGTAGTAATAATTCTCCTCATAATATGACAGTACATGAAATACTCCTGCTTAGTGCCCGCAGTTGAGCTAATGTCCCCATAATGTATGCCAGTATAAAATACCCCTATATAGTGCCCCAGTAAATGTTCTCATAGTGCTCCTCTCCCCCTTCCCCATAGTGTCCTCCATAATATGCCAGTAAAAAATGACCCTTCTTAGTGCCCCCAGCAGATGTCCCTATAGTGCTCCTCTCCCCCATAATGTGCCAGTAAAAAATTCCCTTCTTAGTGCCACCAGATGCCCCAATAGTGCTCCACTCCCCCATAGTGCCAACAAATAATGCCCTATAGTGCCTCCCATAATGTGCCAGTAAAAAATGCCCCATTAGTGCCCCCAGATGACATAGTGCCCCCATGTGCCAATAAAAAAAAGGCCCCTTTAGAGCAACTTCCCCATAGTGCCCCTATAGTGCCACCAGATGTCCCATAGTGCCGCTCTCCCCTATCTTGCCCCCCATAATGTGCCAATAAACAAAGCCCCTTTAGAGCCCCCATGGTGCCCCCCCCCCAAAATTGGCAAGAAAGAAATGCCCCCAGAGTGCTACCCCCAAAAAATGGGGCTGTAAGAAATGCCAGCTCCACTTATAAAAACAAAAACAAAAACAGAACACTAATACTTGCCTTCATCAGCAGTGATGCGATGCAGGCCTTTTCCGGCCTAAGTCCCTGCTGTGTGCTGCCCGGCTCAGGCGGCGCGATGATAATGATGTCATCATGCCGCCTACAGCCTATCAGAAGAACAGGGAAGGGAGAACCCTCTCCCTCCCCTGCCCCGCCGCAGCGCAGCCATCTGTATCGCTGTCCTAAGGACAGCGATACAAATGAATATGGAGATGAGCGCTTCCACAATGGAAGTGCTCATCTCCTACTGCCCCCCCCCCCCCCCCCCCCGCCGGCAACTAGAACCAGGGCCGCGCCACCTGTGGTAATCGGCGGTGCGGCCCTGAGGGATAAAAAAATATTTAAATAAAAATATATATTTACTGGTTGTTCTAGTGGGGCTCCAGACCCGCTAGACCAGCCCTGTCGGTGCGCCACTGGCTGAGTATACTCGTTGGGACGGACGTGCCAGTTTTATTTTATTGGGGTGTGACGTGTAAAATGTATAAACCTTTATTTAGTGTGAAGAGTGTGTATGTTGTGTTTTTACACATGAAGGGGCTTGTAATAAATTTTAAATATAGAAAAAGGAGTAGAGAAAAAAGTAAAAAAAATAAAATTGCAGGATGCACACACGCACGCACAAAGATTTTGCATGCATGCAAAAATCTACACTAACACTACCTAACTAAAATTGAATCTATATATACCACAAGTCCCAGAAAGCGAACAAGCAGCATAGAGAAGCACAGAACCTCTCTGCATGCAGTCACCAGCTAGAATGGCTGCATGCAGGGAGGTTCAGCCCTTTCCTGTGCAGCTATAGCGTTGCCATTGGGAGTCCCCTGCCTGACCTCGGAGGAGACCGGTGCTGACTATTACAATCACTACCCACAATATGGTTTAGTATAAATTGTGGCAGTGCCAGTGAGGGATCCGCAATCAGTGGAGGACGTCATGCCCTGAATCTCCACTCTCGCACTCATCAATTATATTCACTGCAGCAGTGGTAATCAAGCGTCTTAAACACAACCTCCAAGGAGATACACCAAAGATACGCACTTCCTTGCAATATCGGACGATAAAACATTTTGATGGCTTGTAAACAAAAAATAGACAATGACCTAGGGGTTCACATGCAACGGGATAATAATCACAATCACCCCTGCCTATAAGCCACACAACGTCACATACCCGTCAGGTAGCGGTTCCCAAATATTGCAATCACTATCCACAATATGATTTCCTGTAGGGTTGTGATGATGTTGGTAAGGAACCTGCGGTCCTCAAAATTAACCACGTATGATGCAAAGGTTCACTGGACATATAGGGAAAAACGTGGCATGGAAGAAAAAAGTCATATACTTACAATGGAAGACGTCGCGTCCTGTGTGTCCACTCTGCCGCTGTCACAATGAACTGACTAGTCTGATGCCTGCTTTCAATTTAAACAGGATACCCAATTCCCGCCATCAGAGGAAGTTCAATCCCCCATCTGAGGATAGAAGATGATACGCTTTTCAGGGGGTGACATCAGCGCCCTGCTCCGGTCACGTGGTGCATGCCGCATATGACGCGTCAGAACTTCCTGTCTATGGACCACAAGGCCCGCGTCATCTGCGTGTCAGCCGTACGTCAGGATCATATGACCCATCAAGTGACCAGCATCTACTTCCTATCTGTGGAATGCAAGCAGAGATAATTCATATACAAGATGCTAATACAGCCACCTCGTAAGATCCCTGTATAGCAACCTTTTATGGACTCCCCAAAGTCCATAAGGGGACGTCCCGCTTAAAAGGGCGCCCGATTGTTTCAGGGATGGGTTCTCTTATTCAAAATTGTGGTATATATCTCGATAGAGTGCTTCAACCATTTGTGACATCTTTACAATCTTATACGAGAGATACCATGGACTTAATTAATAAAATAGAGACCATCATCATAGATTCCCACTGTCTCCTGGCTAGTAATGACGTAGAATCATTATATAGCTCGATCCCTCATAATAAAGGACTCACGTCAATTGCTTATTACCTTAAGTCTAGGGGAATACAGTGTGGAAAACATAACATCTTTGTTCTTGATTTATTTAGTTCATGTTCACATTAAAAGTGTCCTGTCTGACCCAGGAAGAAGTACATCAGCGACTTAAAAAGATTAAAATAGACAAATTGCCAGGACCGGATGGCATACACCCCCGTATCCTAAGGGAATTAAGTAATGTCATAGCCAGACCCTTATTTCTGATATTTGCAGACTCTATACTGACAGGGAATGTCCCACAGGATTGGCGCATGGCATATGTGGTGCCAATATTCAAAAAGGGGCCAAAAACAGAGCCTGGAAACTATAGGCCGGTAAGTTTAACATCTGTTGTGGGTAAACTGTTTGAAGGTTTTCTGAGAGATGCTATGTTAGAGCATCTCAACGGAAATAAGCAAATAACGCCATATCAGCATGGCTTCGTGAGGGATCGGTCATGTCAGACTAATTTAATCAGTTTCTATGAGGAGGTAAGTTCTAGACTTGACAGCGGCGAATCAATGGATGTTGTATATCTGGACTTCTCCAAAGCATTTGACACTGTACCACATAAAAGGTTAGTATATAAAATGAGAATGCTCGGACTGGGAGAAAACATCTGTATGTGGGTAAGTAACTGGCTCAGTGATAGAAAACAGAGGGTGGTTATTAACGGTACACACTCAGATTGGGTCACTGTCACTAGTGGGGTACCTCAGGGGTCAGTATTGGGCCCTATTCTCTTCAATATATTTATTAATGATCTTGTAGAAGGCTTGCATAGTAAAGTATCAATTTTCGCAGATGACACTAAACTGTGTAAAGTAATTTACACTGATGAGGACAGTATACTACTACAGAGGGATCTGGATAGATTGGAGGCTTGGGCAGATAAGTGGCAGATGGGGTTTAACACTGATAAATGTAAAGTTATGCACATGGGAAGGAAAAATGCAAGTCACCCGTACATACTAAATGGTAAAACACTCGGTAACACTGACATGGAAAAGGATCTAGGAATTTTAATAAACAGCAAACTAAGCTGCAAAAACCAGTGTCAGGCAGCTGCTGCCAAGGCCAACAAGATAATGGGTTGCATCAGAAGGGGCATAGATTCCCGTGATAAGAACATAGTCCTACCACTTTACAAATCGCTAGTCAGACCACACATGGAGTACTGTGTACAGTTCTGGGCTCCTGTAAACAAGGCAGACATAGCAGAGCTGGAGAAGGTCCAGAGGAGGGCATCTAAAGTAATAACTGGAATGGGGCAACTACAGTACCCTGAAAGATTATCAAAATTAGGGTTATTCACTTTAGAAAAAAGACGACTGAGGGGAGATCTAATTAATATGTATAAATATATCAGGGGTCAGTACAGAGATCTATCCCATCAGCTATTTATCCCCAGGACTGTGACTGTGACGAGGGGACATCCTCTGCGTCTGGAGGAAAGAAGGTTTGTACACAAACATAGAAGAGGATTCTTTACGGTAAGAGCAGTGAGACTATGGAACTCTCTGCCAGAGGAGGTGGTGATGGTGAGTACAATAAAGGAATTCAAGAGGGGCCTGGATGTATTTCTGGAGCTTAATAATATTACAGGCTATAGCTACTAGAGAGGGGTCGTTGATCCAGGGAGTTATTCTGATGGCCTGATTGGAGTCGGGAAGGAAGTTTATAGTCCCCTAAAGTGGAGAAAATTGGCTTCTACCTCACAGGTTTTTTTTTTTTTTTTTGCCTTCCTCTGGATCAACTTGCGGGATAACAGGCCGAACTGGATGGACAAATGTCTTTTTTCGGCCTTATGTACTATGTTACTATGTTACTATGTTACTATGTTGACCCACAATTTCTTCCTATTTAACACATGATTCTACCACCAACTCAGGGGGACGGCTTTGGGGAGCCCCTGTGCCCCCACTTATGCCAACCTCTTCCTGGGCTGGTGGGAGGATACGAGTGTGTTTCCGGATCATCCTGTATGGTGGGAAGATAAAATAATGTTCTGGACACGTTACATAGATGACGTGTTCATCATCTGGAAAGGAAGTAAAGAAGAGTTTGAGTCTGTCCAGGTACGTAATAACAACACAATAGGCATGAAATTCACCTATGAGTTTCAACAGGAGGCTATAACTTTTTTGGATGTGAGGATTTATAAATGTGGTGACAGGTTAAAATCAACCATTTTCCGGAAGGATACAGCTACCAACTCTATTCTTCATTGGAATAGTCACCATCCTACACCACAGAAAAGAGGCATACCTAAGGAGCAATACCTCTGGGTTAGGAGGAATTGCTCAGAGAATGAGACATTTTATGGGGAAGCCAAAAAGCTAATGAAAAGGTTTTGCGACAGAGGCTACTCCAAACCTGTCATAACGGATGCCTTTAAACATGCGCAAGGACAAACTCGTGACAACTTACTGGCCCCACGACAGAGGGGCTTATTTCCATGGTCGATGCAGCCAATTCACAGGTAAGGGATATCCTTACAAGATATTGGCCAATCTTGTCCATGAACTCAGATCTTTCTGAAGTCATAACAAATCATCCTAGCATAACATACCGAAAAGGCAGAAGCCTTAGAGACAGGTTGGTCCGTAGCCATTATATACCACCTAAGGCAGCAGGAACATGGTCAGACCATAAACCAATTGGTATGTTCAGATGTGGGTCATGCAAAGCTTGTGAATTTATCTTGACTTCTAAGACCATTTCGAATGGATATATCGCTTTCGATCCCAGTCCCCTCTCGGCTTGAATGAGAGACTTACGTTTGGGTGCTTTCTATAAAACTAGGATTCACAGTTTGATCACCCTTGGGGTCTTGTGTTTGACATGCCTCTCCTTAGTGAACCATATCCCTAGACCGTGTACTAGATGTGGGAAGCATTCAAACATTTGTTATCACATATTGAGGAAGGCATTCTTCCTTTTTTTTTTTCTTAATTTTAGTTTTTGACCAATTGCCATAAATGGAGATATATTTCTTACCCGTTCTCGCCTAGTTGTCACTGACACGCCCTGTATGATTATCCACCGAGGGAACGCCAGAGTTATATTGTTGTATGTGGCTTCAACTATGTCTCCTCTAAAATGGGGGCCACCCCTTAATATTGGAGGGCCCAAGGTATACACCTTTATGGGGTTAATATATCATTACTCTTTTAGTGTTGATGTACAGTATTGTAATCCCTGATTAATTACCCCATATTAAGGAGAACCTAATCAGAAATGTATTAGTGATCACAACCCTTTTCCCCTTTAGTCATAATGATCCTTTTCTTTTATAAGGGGGAAATTGGCTGTTTGGTATACCCAATATCATTGTTTGCCACCCCTGAGCTGGTGGTAAAATCGTGTGTTAAATAGGAAGAAATTGTGGGTCAAAGTGAACTAAATAAATCAAGAACAAAGATGTTATGTTTTCCACACTGTATTCCCCTAGACTTAAAGTAATAAGCAATTGACGTTAGTCCTTTATTATGAGGGATCGAGCTATATAATGACTCTACGTCATTACTAGCCAGGAGACAGTGGGAATCTATGATGATGGACTCTAAGTCCATGGTATCTCTCGTATAAGATTGTAAAGATGTCACAAATGGTTGAAGCACTCTATCGAGATATATACCACAATTTTGAATAAGAGAACCCATCCCTGAAACAATCAGGCGCCCTTTTAAGCGGGACGTCCCCTTATGGACTTTGGGGAGTCCATAAAAGGTTGCTATACAGGGATCTTACGAGGTGGCTGTATTAGCATCTTGTATATGAATTATCTCTGCTTGCATTCCACAGATAGGAAGTAGATGCTGGTCACTTGATGGGTCATATGATCCTGACGTACAGCTGACACGCAGATGACGCGGGCCTTGCGGTCCATAGACAGGAAGTTCTGACGCGTCATATGCGGCATGCACCACGTGACCGGAGCAGGGCGGTGATGTCACCCCCTGAAGAGTGTATCATCTTCTATCCTCAGATGGGGGTGGAACTTCCTCTGATGGCGGGAATTGGGCATCAGACTAGTCAGTTCATTGTGACAGTGGCAGAGTGGACACACAGGATGCGACGTCTTCCATTGTAAGTAATTGACTCCATTGTAAGTAATTGACGTGGTTCATTTTTAGGACCGCAGGTTCCTTACCAACATCATCACAACCCTACAGGAAATCATATTGTGGATAGTGATTACAATATTTGGGAACCGCTACCTGACGGGTATGTGACATTGTGTGGCCTATATGCAGGGGTGATTATTATCCTCTTGCATGTGAACCCCTAGGTCATTGTCTGTTTTTTGTTTACAGGCCATCAAAGTGTTTCTCGTCCGATATTGCAAGGGAGTGCGTATCTTTGGTGTATCTCCTGGGAGGACGTGTTTAAGACGCTTGATTACCACTGCTGCAGTGAATGTCATTGATGAGTGCGAGAGTGGAGATTCAGGGCATGACGTCCTCCACTGATTGCGGATCCCACACTGGCACTGCTGTAATTTATACTAAACCATATTGTGGGTAGTGATTGTAATACATGTTTGCCACTGCCGCAGAGAACATTATTTTTTTATATAAACTTTTTTATGTTATATAATAGTGACACCTCCTGAGGGGAACCCGTATTATAGGGAGAAACGCGTCAAGGTATTACCTTTGTTTACTGGATAGCCCCCCGTCATAGTTGCATCTAGCGGGGACACCATTAAAACAGTAAGGTCATTATTGGGTTAAGTGGGGGCGTGGCTTGCTCATGGCAGAGTAAGACGCATGGCAGAACAGCTCTCCTGCCACGCGAGTGAAAAAGACTGCTCTTTCAGGCGTAATCCTTACCAAACACCCAGAATGGGGAGAAAAACAGCCAAGGGACAGGTGGAGGCCGATCATCAGCCGGATCAGGCAGGCATCCAGAAGTTTTCCGGCTCCCAGTCCGGGTCCGAGGGGACTCAGACTGCTGCTAAGATGGCCGCCGCTCCTCCTCTCTCCAGCATGGAGGTTTCCGCGCGCTATTCCCCTTCGGCCCAGAGCTCATGCAATCCTGCTTCGTGTAATCATGAAAGCGGCTGGGATTTAAGGGCGCACCTTCAGACCCTACCCCGAAGACGGACTTGGAGAACTCCGTTTCCAGACTGGAGCAAACCTATAAGGTAGAGATGGAGGCCCTGAAGGATGAAATGAAACATTTGGCCCATAGGGTGGAGGCCTCTGAGCGCACCCAGGAGACTTTCCAAGGCCACCTAGAGGAACATCATAAGGTGTTGGTGGCTCACTCTAAAAACATCCCCCAGCTATTGTCATATCTGGACGATATTGATAACCGTCATCGCAGGAACAACCTGCGGATCAGGAGGGTCTCAGAGCTGGTCCAACCTAGTTACTTGGAGCGCACCGTTCAAGTGCTGTTTCACTCCCTATTGAAGGGAGACGAGTCCCCCCTTATTGAAATGGACCAGGTTCATTGTGCTTTGGGACCGAAATTTGGGAACCCAAGTAGGCCGCGCGACATAGTATGCCGCGTCCACTTCTACAAAGTAAAGGAGGCTATTTTGAAAGCAGCCCGCCAGGCTGACAAAGTGGAGGTGGATGGATCCCAGGTCCAGATTATGCTGGACCTCTCTAGGAGAACTCTCCAGCTACGCAGGGCAGTTCGCCCCATTCTCACCCTACTAAAGGACAGAGACATCCAATACAGGTGGGGGTTCCCTTTTCAGCTCCATGCTAGGAGGGATGGCAAGTCGGCGATCTTCTGGGACCTGGACGACCTACCCAAGTTCCTTGAGACCTTCTCACTACCATCTGTCTCTCTCCCGGACTGGCCGTCTGTATCATCTCCACCGCAGTTACCTCCCAGGAAGCAATGGTCCGTGATATCTCCCAGAGTAACGAGGCAGAGGAAGTCGCCATGAGGGCTCCGATGCTCACTCACCTTCCCCTTTTTTCTTCCTCCTATGGACCTTCACCTCCGTCCGCAGAAAAGAGGCCAATTCTGGTGTTTAGGTGGAGGACGCTGCAGAGGACCTTTCTGTGTTCATGGTCGCCTCGTTAGGGCGGTTGTTCGGGGGTGAGGGTTAATCACTAGGATGTGTTTTTTTTTTTCTTTTTCTTGTTAGACAGTCTAATCAGATTTCTTGCTGTTCTTCTATAGTGGTGGGAGAGTCGCCGACTTTGTCTGGGCTATCACTTCTCCCTCTCCAGTTAGGGTAGTGGGGCTTGCTCCCGATACTATTGTTTAGCTTTAAGGCCATAAGTTGATGGCCAATTGGTGTTTTGTATTATCTGTTAGATCCCCTGTTCTGTTCTGTTCTGTCCTGGCTTGTTTTGTCTGTCCTGCTCAGCTTTCCTGGTGTTTTCTCCCTTGTGTCCTACTCTCAGAACTCAAGATAGTGCATATGTTCTCTTCTAGTTGTATAAGATGATTCCTATTTAGATATGTTCCTTTAAAGTCAACGGGTTAAATAACCCTGCTAAAAGGAACCAGGTTTTTTATAATCTGCATAAACAAAAGGTTTCCATAGCCTTCTTGCAGGAGACTCATTTTAAGTCAGATAATATCCCCTCCTGTAAGAACAGATACTTTACATACTGGGCGCATAGCAAGTTCCTGGAGTCTAAATCTAGGGGCGTGTCTATCGCTATACACAAATCCATATCATGTGAGGTTTTGCAAGTTTTTCCTGATGAAATGGGGTGCTACGTCTTTCTTAAGGTGTCTATATGTTCTCAGATATTGGTTCTAGCTAACATGTATTTTCCTAACTCAGGTCACTCTCAATTTGCTTCCACAATACTGCCAGCCCTGGATACCTTTGCTGATGGTGCTCCGATCGTCCTGGGGGGAGATATGAATTTTCCACTGGATGCCATGCTAGACTCCTCATCAGGTAGGTCCCCTACCCCGACTGGGGTGGCCCGAGGTTTCCAGAGACACTTACATTCTCTAAGATTAGTTGACATATGGCGCATCTTACACCCCACTGATAAGGACTTCACATTTTATTCTACATCCCATAACATATACCATCGCCTCGACTATATTTTCCTCTCACATTCCCTGCTAGATTCTAATCCCACAGCGGGTATTGAACCTGCCCTATTTTCTGACCATTCCCTAGTCTGGGTGACTCTTGCTATTGGGAATCGCACTCGCTCACAATATTCTTGGAAATTGAATGATAATATTCTTAGGGATCCGGTTTGTTTAGCCAATATCCGTTTGTCTATTACAGACTTTTTGGCGGTACATGAAACGGATATTACCAGTTCCACAATTAAATGGGAGACGTTGAAGTGTGTGGTGTGGGGGCGGTTCCTCCTACACGCTTCTAGGTTGAAAAAGATTAGGGCAGGAAAGATGGGAGAGCTACTTCAAAAATTAGCTGCGCTTGAATGGAGCCACAAGGACTCCCTCTCTGCGGTCGTGTACCAGGAATTATGTGATACTAGAGGGGAACTCAGGAGATTGATTGACCAAAAATATCTGGGTTTCAGAGATAGGTTTCACAGACTTATGTACGGGCAAGGAGATAAGAGTGGTAAAATGTTGGCTAGAGTCCTGACACCTAAGAATAGCTCCTCTTATATTTCATCTCTTAACCGGAGAGAAGGGGGTAAGATACATTCTACTGGAGACATCTTGAGGGAATTCCGTGCCTACTATACCAAACTATATAACCTAAAGCAGGGGTAGGCAACCTCCGGCTCCCAGCTGTTGTGAAACTACAATTCCCAGCATGCTCCATTCATTTCTATGAGAGTTCTTAGAAGAGCAGAGCAAGTATGCATACTGGGAGTTATAGTTTCACAACAGCTGGGAGCCGGAGGTTGCCTACCCCTGACCTAAAGGGAAAGTTTGCAGATCTTCTTCCCGAGGCCCGGCTCCAGAAGATCAGGGATTATGTCTCTGGTCTTGTGGGACCCAAGTTATCCATGGCTGATAGGGAGTCCTTGGAGGCAGCAATCACAACCCAGGAGGTTAGGAGTTCTAGTAAAGGTTTAGTGGTTGGTAAGAGTCCTGGACCGGACGGGTTCACCTCCCGTTTTTATAAGACCTTTCTGGAAGACATATCAGGTCCCTCACCAATATGTGCAACTCCCTGGTGGAGGGTGCTTCCTTCCCACCACAGGCTTTAACAGCGCATATTTGTGTTATCCCCAAGCCTGCAAAGGACCCCCTAGCATGTAGTAGTTATTGCCCGATATCGTTGATCAACATCGATGTTAAGATTTATGCCAAAATACTTGCCGAAAGACTGAAGCCCTATTTGCCTTTGCTGATACATGAGGACCAGATAGGTTTTGTCCCTGGACATGAAGCCAGAGATAACACCATCCGCTCTTTGGCCTTAATTGCCCGAGTGTCCGCAACAAAGTCCCCCCTCTGCCTGCTCTCGGTTGATGCCGAGAAGGCATTCGATCGGGTGGACTGGTCTTTTATGTCGGAGGTCCTTAGGGTGTTTGGTTTTGGTCCCAACCTGTTATGCAGAATTACTGCTTTATATCACAATCCGAGAGCCCAGGTGAGGGTTAATGGATCCTTGTCGGCCCCATTTAAGATCCATAATGGCACAAGGCAGGGCTGCCCCCTCTCTCCCCTACTGTACATATTGGTGATGGAGTTCCTGGCTAGAGCTCTTAGAGCTAACGATTCCATTAAGAGCCTCCAAGTAGGAGACATGATATCCAAGATCGCCGTATACGCGGACAACCTTTTAATCTTCTGCTCAGACCTGAGGGTTAGTCTTCCCAACGTTTTGAAAGAGTTTGCTCTCTTTGGAGACCTTAGTAATTTTAAGGTCAACTTACATAAGTCTGTGATACTAAACATCAACCTTCCTGAATCCCTGGTACGGGACCTAAAGACCTTCCAAAAAAATATTTCCATTTAGATAATCCTCCAGCCACCTCACTTACCTAGGTACGTCTATCCCCTCACGCTTGACAGATGTTTTTTCACTCAATTTTACCCCCCTGTTGGAGGAGGTTGGAAGGGATCTGAAAGCTTGGAAGCAACTACCGTTGTCATGGTTTGGGAGAATCCATGCGATCAAAATAAATATCCTCCCTCGGATTCTATATTTGTATCGCACCATACCGATACCCTTACCTTGTGGTTTCTTTAAGGCCTTCAGATTTCTGTTCCTAAGATTTATTTGGGTGGGTTCCTCCCCTAGATTAGGTATGTGCTTTATAGCTAGTCATAAGTTAAAAGGGGGGATGGGGGTCCCTGATCTCTCCAAATACCACAAAGCTGCAATCTTCTGTAGCTGTACATCTTACATTGGTTTCATAGTGGTTCTTCTAAGAGGTGGGTTCAGTTTGAGTGGATGGAAATGGGACTTCCAACCCAAAATATGCTTTGGCAGACCAGAGCCCTTAGGCCTTCGAAGCTCCCCTTCATAACGGCAGGCGTTCTGAAAGTCTGGGATAAACACGCGGTGGCTCTAGGGCTTACCACTTTTCCGGGGCTGCAGATTCTCATATTTAACAATCCAGGATTCCCCATGGGGGAGGGCACTCAGAGGGTGTTAGGGCTTTAAAAAGAGGATAACCCACAAGTTAGACAGTTAGTAGCCGGCGGGGCTGTTAGACATTTAGATTCGCTTGTTGACCCAGCCTATGGGGGGGTGTGGGGGGGGGGGGGGGGGCGTAGTTACAATATTACAGCATAAAGAAGTTGCTACATTCACTAGGCCCCTTAGAAAACCTATCTAGGAATCTTACCGCCTTTGAGTCTCTTTGCATCCAGAATACACCACCCACACACTTAGGGTCTCTGGTTTATGGGCTACTCCAGGAGTGGGGGGGGGACCCCTCTCATCCCGGCCATATGTGGAGGCTTGGGAGAGAGAGTTAGGTAAAACCTTCTCTTCCGACCAGTGGGAGAAGGCGCTCACACTGTCTCACAAATCGTCTGTCAGTTGTAGCTTGCAAGAAAATAACTTTAAGATTCTTTCTAGATGGTACAGAACCCCTGTTCTGTTGCATACTTTCTTCCCCACATGCCCAGATATCTGTTGGCGTTGTGAGAGAGAGAAAGGCACTATGGCACGCGTTTGGTGGCAGTGTGATCGCATATCCCCATTTTGGAAGAAAATCAATGAGCTGTATGGTCTAGTCAGCGGTAATACCACAAGGAGGACACCGGAGGGTGCATTATTGTCTATGTTCCCTGGCTCCATCTCCTCCCTTAGGCCTATTGCACACGACCGTATGGCTTTTTCAGTGTTTTGCGGTCCGTTTTTCATAGATCCGTTGTTCCGTTTTTTGTTTCCGTTCCGTTTTTCCGTATGGCATATACAGTATACAGTAATTACATAGATAAAATTGGGCTGGGCATAACATTTTCAATAGATGTTTCAGGAAAAAACGGAACGGAAACGGAAGACATACGGATGCATTTCCGTATGTGTTCCGTTTTTTTTGCGGATCCATTGACTTGAATGGAGCCACGGACTGTGATTTGCGGGCAATAATAGCACATGTTCTATGTTAAAACGGAACGGAAACGGAATGCATACGGAGTACATTCCGTTTTTTTTGCGGAACCATTGAAATGAATGGTTCCGTATACGGAATGTATACGGAACGCAAAAAACGGCCAGTAAACGGGAAAAAAAAACGGCCGTGTCCAATAGGCCTTAAGGGGGGTCTCCTGAGATTTTTTGTACAGGCCGCTCGCCTAGTTATCCCTCGGCATTGGAAATCTACAGAGACACCGAGCTTCGAGGAGTGGCTTAACACATTTGAAAAGATACATAGAAGGGAGGAGCTTATTGCTGAGGATGGGGGTCAGGAAGCGAAATATCTTAAGATTTGGTCTCCTTGGTTGCTTTATAAAGGTTCCCAGTCTTATCTTACGTGGTTGAGCAACATCTTTAGTAATGCTTAATACAACATATTCTGCTGGGTTTAGGCACTTCCCTTCTCTTCCCCTCTGTCTCTCTCTGTTCGTGTATATGTTCCCAGATGTTCTTGCTCTCTTCTAGAGTAGGTATATATCTATTTGCAAACTGTGTCACTTTATTGTTGGACCACCTATATTTGCTATGTACACAACCACTTTCAATAATCTTGTACTGTAAATTTCAGAATTGGTATATTGCTATGTATTGTGGTTGTAGACCTTTGCATTCACAACCTACTCTTGTCCTTAATAAAAGATTGAACAACATTATTGGGTTAAGTTAGTGCTATTTGTGTTATGGGGATAACCAGAGAACATATAACCTAGGTAGGGGGACAGGGAGTCCCTACCACACAGGGTCATCCCTGGGCAGAGGGTTAGACAGGGTCAGTGTAGGGTTGGATAGTTCCCCCCTCCCCTCCTCCTGCCTATGCCTGGTAGATCCCATGATATCTGTTTGTATGTCTGGTCTTTAGGATTATCACATTATTGGCCAATGTGTATATTGATTATCGGGATTTCATCCGATTTTAAATAGATCAATTAAACTTTATGATTTTAAGAGTTTGCTCATTCCGCTGGACTATATGTTCTTCCTAATGCCCGAATAAAAAACTCTCTCCAATATACTTAATTTTCTATTTTTCCTACCTAACGCACACCATTCACTGGTGCGCTTTAAACTGTTCTCTGTACACCGCTGACAGCTCAGTGGTGTACAGAGTACATTTTAGCAATGAGCAACAGCACCGCTGTGAGTACAGGCAGGAGCACATATTGCTACTCCTGCCCATGCTCCCCGGAGAATTACTAAGGCTGAGTTCACACGGGCGTGACGTTTTGGCTCAGGATGCGTTAAGGGAGCGTTCACTTAAAACCATGCCATTTTGGAGCTAAAACAAGTCAGTTTTCACAGCGATTGCGTTCAGTGTTTGAGGTTTTTCCGCGCGGATAGCATCCGGATGACATGCGTTTTTAACGCACGTGAAAAAACCTGCAAACATCCGGTTGAGTCACATGTTCACTTGAAACACACGCAACATGCTCTTCAGTTTGTGGCTCTATATAAAGTGTGTGGATTGTATTTTCAGGTGTTCATTTTTTGTAAGCGGGATGTCGTCTTTGCCCGCATCAACTCTTGATCTTGTGCTTTTGCACTGGCTGGTGTTTCGGAGAGCGGAGAGGAATGCTTTAGGAGGAACCACGGAGAAAGAGGATGTGGGTTCACCCAATAATTGCACAGAGGGCTTTCAAAGGGCAGTTTCAAACTATGTATGCTGACCTGCGTGAGCACCCTGCCAAATTTGTCCGTTATTGCCAAATGTCCATCCCTACATTTGATCTGCTTTTGGGGGAGTTGAGGCCTGGCCTAACGTTATGAACACCAACATGCGGCGTTGTGTTTCAGCTGAGGAACGGCTAATTATAACTCTGAGGTATGTAAATTTTGGAGCAGTCAGGAAAAAAACAATCTATTTTATGTCCGATATATAGCTGATTTAGAGCTGCATAATATCATGAAAAATGTGATGGTGATAGTGTTTATAAAGTTTATCTTTTTTTTTTTTTATGTTTTCACAGATTTTTGGCAACAGGAAACTCATTTGCCTCGTTACATTTTGAATTCCGCATGGGGAACTCCACAATAGCAGGAATAGTGAGGGCTACCTGTGCCACCATGTGGTTGCGACTGTGAGCTGCTATGCTGCCACAACCAACAAGGCAGCAGTGGCTTCAGATTGCACAGGGCTTCCAGGAGAGGGCACAATTCCCTAATTGTATAGGTGCCCTTGACGGGAAGGTCCCGATTCTATAATTATAAACAGTTTTTCTCTGTAGTTTTGTTGGCCTTGGCTGACACAAACTACAGGTTTATAATTGTAGATATCGGGGCCTATGGAAGTTCGGCAGATGCTCGCATCTTCCGGGCTTCCAGAATGGGTCGGTGGCTTCAGTCCAACCAACTGGACCTTCCCCAGCCAGCTACTCTTCCTGGCTCTTCTGGCCCACCAGCGCCATATGTTATAGTTGCTGATGAGGGTTTTGCTCTATCGCCAAACCTGATGCATCCTTTCACTAGGTGAGGATTGAATGAGGAAAGGCGCACATTTAACTATCGTTTAAGCAGGGCCAGAAGGTATGTTGAGTGTGCCTTTGGGATTTTAGCCAGCAAATGGCGTATTTTTCATTCTGCTATTCAGCTTGCTCCTGAGAATGTAAACAATGTTATTAAAGCGTGTGTAGTGCTCCATAATTTCACTCGCATGCATGAGGCTAGTCCAGATGACGATGCAGAGGTGTTGACTTCAGCAGCCCATGGAGACCCTTCTCTACTTGGAAGAGCTGGTTCAGCAGGACTGAGTGAGAGAATTATTTTCGGACTATTTCATGTCTCCTGCTGGTTCATTTACATTTAATCAACAGCCCTTTTCATCTGATCCTAGAGGTGACGATATGGCCCTCGTAGACTCATCAAGTCTGTAAGGATTTGAGCAATGGTTAGTTCTCCAGAATGTTTGGAACAAACTCCCTGCAGAGATCCTAAATAAACGGTGCAGGTGTAACTAGAAGAATTGATGTTTTGATTTTATTTAGATTTCTCTTTTCTTAATTTACGATGCATTTAGTTTGAGCGTGTGTGTGTCTAAAGAACAGATACAACTACTGCACAATTACAAAAATGAACTTTATTTAACTTGAAATGGCTCCATGGCAAAAATATAAAATTGGGCAGTGGAATCAGCCTATATATTATTTTTCAGTAGCTTCATAATGCCACAGTACCCAACATCATAGCTGCAAAACTACTGAAAGTGAACTCAGTGCCTACACACGTGGAAGGCAGCCATTTTGTGTGCAGAAAAGATAGTCATGAGAAAGCAACTTATCAATTCTATAGGGTCTAGAGGAATATCTAAAACACTTCATGGGTTACCTGCATGAGGCACTTGTTCCAGCTGAATTCATAGGATACATCCTCATGTATACTGGTCCACCAAACAAAATGATTGTAACTAATGTGTGCAGGCATCAAGTGCACTTTAAGGCTGTAGCTACACAAATGACGTTGGATGTAGACAATTCATACATGTTTCTATGGGCAAGACCTATGGGCTGGTCATAGTAAACTAAAACCAGTCATGGAGTTTAACCCACAGAAATATCCAACAAAACCATGGTGGTTTTCCAATCACCTGTGTAGACCCAGCCTAAAGCATTAGTGGTCAGAAACCTTAGAGTACAACAAAGAAACAAATCACAGTAAGTAAATGAAGAGGTTCTCAGTGCCCCCATATCTCATGTAATGCTTGCTGGATATTCTAGGTGATGAATAGTGAAATTACCATTTATATACAGCTGAGAACTGGAAGGTTATTTTAACTCTTGAATGTATTCAGCGTTTCTTGGCTTATTAACATGTGATGAAAAATTCACAGCCATACTCCATGTCTTGAAAGACTTTCTCGATTTCCCCAAGTTGCTGAGTGTGGTACACAATGATCACCGTCATATAATATATACCATGAGGGATATAGCCCTCCAAAAACTGTGCAGACTAAATAGTTTGGGGGGGAAAAATAAAAAATAAAAATGAAGCACGGTCAGCATGTTGGAGAACAATCTGCAGGGAAGGGGGAGTCACTCCTGATGGTTAGAATGCTGACACATGGAACTGAGACATTTAAAGCTCTTCATAATAACTCTTTAATGGGAAGTCTTTTTACTGTAATTAGTCATAAAAACTTAAAAGTGACAATTATAGAACTGTAGCTGAGTTACAGTGAATTTCTAGAGGTTAGATAAAAAAAGCCTTATGTGCTAGGAGAAAATATCATAATGCCAATGGAAAAAGCCAAAGGCCAAGACCAGAGCATGATGTATTATGCATCCATATTACTCACTCTCCGACGGTGGGATTAACGGATCCAAACTCACGGCTTTGTAGGTCCATATAATGTTGTGAATTTGGGTCAGTAAAACCCAGTCAGGACATAACACATTCGAGTAATAGGGACATACAATATCCCCTAGCAGTCTTAGTAACTTCTATATAATGTTAGCGCCACGCGTTGACTTTTTGCTCTAGCTGCTTTATCCTGCAAGTAGGAAACACGAATGTGATGAACAACCTCAGATCATCTACTTAACTGCCCCAAGTAAAGCCTGCAAGGTCATATGGAACAAACTCTTCACCAAGTCTGAAGTGCTTAGCCGAAGCCTAAACCAGGCTCGTTATTATTTGCCTTTTGTCAGATAACTATGCCTGAAGGTTTTACCTTGTATTTTTCTCCAGGAATTACATTCAAAGTGCTGCATGTTAGAGTGCTCATGTATCCCTATGGTTGTTCTTTATATTGCACCCACAGTATACTAATAAAAGTTTGTGTACAGACGCTAGCCATCACTTCTAGGTCTCTGGTTTTCTGTTTAAATCGTCGTTACTATAGAAGTCTATTCAATCAAAGACATACCTGCATGGACCACCCTTCTTCCTAGAGCGTAGCAATGTCCCATATAAACCTAGAATTCTGCATTTTAACTGAAATCACATTAGGAAATATACAGTCAAGACATAAATTTACTTGCTCTAGAAGAGGTATATAATAAAAATACGATATGTCCTATAAAATAGAGGACCATGATAATGGGGTTTCTTGCAAGGTGCTCTCAGCTAATAAACCACATATAGTATTATTGAAGGCCTTATAACTGTGATGCTAGCAAAATGCTTGTTAATAACAGCTCCAAAAGATACCAGTTTAATTAAATAAGTCATCTTAAGCTGATTCTATGGCTCAGAACCTAAGCGTCCAATGAGTCGCTGCATTTTTATATTAAATTACCTAAAACTTTCTCCAGACTGATTACACAGCGACTTTGGCTGTGCGACGTGTGTTGTGGCCAAAGATCTCAGTGTAGCTGCATTGCAACTAATAAAAGAGAATAAGTTCATGTTGCTACCAGCAAATTACAGCAACACAATAGCTGCAAGAAACTTCAACCTGCAGGATTTCTTGAGGCTGCACTGTTGCAGCCTCAAGAAACACCGGCCCATTCACTTTAATTTTTTGTAAAACAGGTGGTGCCACACTGCCATCTTTGGCTGTGGGACGTGTTTTAGCTGAAGTCACTATATAGCCCTAGCCTTAGGTCTGAGATTGTGTAAGATCACTATATTCATATGTCAGTTGATACTACTACATGTGAAAACTTCATGTTTAGTCTTCAGGACTTTTTGCCAGGTCTACTATAAGGCATATTCAGATCTACTGTGCATATGAGGCTATGACAGGGGCTGAATGGCCTAGTTAACTGTAAAGCATCTAGCAGAAGATCACTGTAAAACAGTTGCGACCCCAGTTTGCTACAGAGTGCTGCTGATCTTTCTGCGAGCAGAGAATGATTAATAGGACATCAGAACAACCACTCACCCCAGCCATTACTGTAAAGTGTTCACAGACTATTGCTGCTTCGCGCAAAATGTGTACATTCAGAAACACTGGACAAATAAGAATATTGCAGAGATTTTTTTTCTTTTTCCCTTTTTTGTGTCAGTGAAGTTGAATGTCTGTCCAGAGCAGCGTCCAAATCATGCTTCCGGTATGTTGTAATGTCCTTGTAATGATAAGCACAGCCGGTCAGCTGAGCTGCGTGGGACATGCTAACAGGTAATGGTTCTCATCGATAAAACACAAAAAAAAAAAAAAAAGAGGGTGCAATAGGGCCTTCATTATAAAATGCAACATCTTTCCCTTATCCTTTTGGCTAAGCTTTTTCTTTTCTTCTTCCCATTTTTCTCTTTACTGTCTTCCATCTTTCGGGCACGAATTTCTCGCATCAAATCAAAGAACACCTGCAATGATATAAATCACATTTAGAAACCCATGGAGATGAACATGGAAAAAACAAAAACAAAACCAAAAAACAGGAGGGATTTATAATACTACGGGGGTCATTTACTAATCTGAAATATGCCTAAATTAGATGCATTGTAGGTGCAGATGGAGGCCCAATGGGTAGTTGCACTGCTATCTGCGACTTCGCCTCGCTCATGCCAGGTCTAAAATTGTGGCCGTGGCGTGGGTGGGGAAGGGAACGGGCCATCAGGCCAGTCTTATTCACCATTTTCTATGCCTGTTTAAGGCGTAGAAAATGGTCTAAAAAGGTAGGACAGCTCAGAAGTGGTCTTACATTTAGAACTGCAAAAAAAATTTAAATAATTGTGTATTGTGAAAATGTCTTCTATGACCTTATGGGGGGATACAATGTGGTCAAGTAACACAGGGAGAAATAGCCCTTTAAATAGGTATAGGTGTGTGTATATATATATATATATATATATATATATATTCTTATTCAAAGAGTTTTCTTTATTTTCACTACTATGAAAATTGTAGATTCACATAACAATTGTAGATTATATACATAACAAAAAAGTGTGAAACAACTGAAAATGGCATATTCTAGGTTCTTCAAAGTAGCCACCTTTTTGCTTTGATTACTGCTTTGCACACTCTTGGCATTCTCTTGATGAGCTTCAAGAGGTAGTCACCTGAAATGGTCTTCCAATAGTCTTGAAGGAGTTCCCAGAGATGCTTAGCACTTGTTGGCCCTTTTGCCTTCACTCTGCGGTCCAGCTCACCCCAAACCATCTCGATTGGGTTCCGGTCCGGTGACTGTGGAGGCCAGGTCATCTGACACCGCACCCCATCACTATCCTTCATGGTCAAAAAAGCCCTTACACAGCCTGGAGGTGTGTTTGGGGTCATTGTCCTGTTGAAATAAATGATGGTCCAACTAAACGCAAACCGGATGGAATAGCATGCCACTGTAAGATGCTGTGGTAGCCATGCTGGTTCAGTATGCCTTCAATTTTGAATAAATCCCCAACAGTGTCACCAGCAAAGCACCCCCACACCATCACACCTCCTCCTTCATGCTGGGAACCAGGCATGTAGAGTCCATCCGTTCACCTTTTCTGCGTCGCACAAAGACACGGTGGTTGGAACCAAAGATCTCAAATTTGGACTCATCAGACCAAAGCACAGATTTCCACTGGTCTAATGGTCCATTCCTTGTGTTCTTTAGCCCAAACAAGTCTCTTCTGCTTGTTGCCTGTCCTTAGCAGTGGTTTCCTAGCAGATATTCTACCATGAAGGCCTGATTCACACAGTCTCCTCTTAACAGTTGTTCTAGAGATGTGTCTGCTGCTAGAACTCTGGGTGGCATTGACCTGGTCTCTAATCTGAGCTGCTGTTAACCTGCGATTTCTGAGGCTGGTGACTCGGATGAACTTATCCTCCGCAGCAGAGGTGACTCTTGGTCTTCCTTTCCTGGGGCGGTCCGCATGTGAGCCAGTTTCTTTGTAGAGCTTGATGGTTTTTGTGACACTTTCAAAGTTTTCCCAATTTTTCGGACTGACTGACCTTCATTTCTTAAAGTAATGATGGCCACTCGTTTTTCTTTACTTAGCTGCTTTTTTCTTGCCATAATACAAATTCTAACAGTCTATTCAGTAGGAGTATCAGCTGTGTATCCACCTGACTTCTCCACAACGCAACTGATGGTCCCAACCCCATTTATAAGGCAAGAAATCCCACTTATTAAACCTGACAGGGCACACCTGTGAAATGAAAACCATTTCAGGTGTCTACCTCTTGAAGCTCAGAGAGAATGCCAAGATTGTGCAAAGCAGTAATCAAAGCAAAAGGTGGCTACTTTGAAGAACCTAGAATATGACATATTTTCAGTTGTTTCACACTTTTTTGTTATGTATATAATTCCACATGTGTTAATTCATAGTTTTGATGCCTTCAGTGTGAATCTACAATTTTCATAGTCATGAAAATAAAGAAAACTCTTTGAATGAGAAGGTGTGTCCAAACTTTTGGTCTGTACTAATATATATATCTATATATATATATATATATATATATATATATATATATATATATCTCTCTATCTATATCTATATCTATATCTATATATATATATATATATATATATATATATATATATATCTATATCTATATCTATCTATATATATATCAATCTCAAGGGTCAGTCATTGACGGAAGGTCGGAAGGTGTTTACCGAGGTTCCTTGCCGGTAGTTTCACGTGTCAGCGGCTTGCTGTTTAGTATGGCTGCAAAGCCGATCCGGGATGGCTCTTACTGGGAGTAGCCAAAGTGCTGGGTGGGTGGCTGCTCCCCACACTCCAGGCCGGGTCTTGGATTGGGATATAAAAGCACAGGCAGCACTGTCAGGTGGTGTGGATTATCCTCCATCTGACAGGGAAGCTGTGGAGTCTGTGTTTGGAGATCTAAGGATGTGTGCCGTGCTAAAGGGCTCAGAGCCGCATTGCTGGGAAGCAGGCCCCTAAAGCCTGTTGTGGACTGCTGCTGACAAAACCACTGACATGGTGAATGTTTTTTGTTCTGTGGACTTGCCATGGTGTGAATGAACACTGCACTGTTTAAGTTAAAGACTTTGGTTTTGACTCTGTACTGCGTCCGCTAATCTGCCTACCAGAGTGAAAATTATATATATTAGGGATCGACCGATATTGATTTTTTAGGGCAGATACCGATAATTTGTGAACTTTCAGGCTGATAGCCGATAATTTATACCGATATTCTGGGAATTTTCATTTTTGAAAAAAAAATAAAAAATTCCCACAAATCTGCTCAAAATTAATGTTTATTGTTAATGTGTATTTTTTTGTGTAAATCTTTCTTTTTCATTTATACTTAATATTTTGGTGTTTTATTTTTATAACTTTTTTTTTTACTAACTTTTAGCCCCCTTAGGGACTAGAACCCTTGTCCTATTTACCCTGATAGAGATCTATCAGGGTGAATAGGACCTCACACTGTCCCTGCTGCTCTGTGCTTTGTGCACTAGCGTCCTGGCTGCCATGGTAACCGATCGGAGCCCCAGCATTACACTACTGGGGCTCCGATCGGAGGAGCAGGGAAGAGGGGATCCTGTGGAGGGGCGCACTTCGCCACCAATGTTTTTAATACTGGGGTGGGGGGGCGCACTGCGCCACCAATGCTTAATACTGTGGGGGCTTGGGGGGGCGCACTGCGCCACCAATGCTTAATACTGTGGGGGCTTGGTGGGGCGCACTGCGCCACCAATGAAGATTAATCTCATATTTATTCATATACAGGAGGCGGGAGCTGGCTGCAGAATCACATAGCCGGCTCCCGACCTCTATGAGCTGTAGCTGCGATCCGCGGCACCTGAGGGGTTAACTACCGCAGATCGCAGCTACAGCTCATAGAGGTCGGAAGCCGGCTATGTGATTCTGCAGCTACCGCCTCCTGTGTATGAATAAATGAGAGATTAATCTTCATTGGTGGAGCAGTGGCCATAGCTCCTCCCCTCCTCTTGTCCCCTGTCCTTTCATTGGCGGCAGCAGCAGCAGCACAGGGGGAGGAGACACTGCTTCCTTCTCCCCTGTGCTGCTGAGGGAACACGGAGAGCGCTGTCAGCAGCGAGATCTGTGTTCCCCATACGCTATCGGAATATCGGCAAAATAAATGCAGATACCGATAGCGTTCAAAATCCTGAATATCGGCCGATAATAATAATAATAATAATAATATTATATATATATATATATATATATATATATATATATATATATATATATATATATATTACACTCACATACACACATATGTGAAACTTAAAAGTTAGAATATTGTGCAAAAGTCCATTTATTTCAGTAATGCAAATTAAAAGGAATTGCCTCAATGCAGCTTAAAAACGAGATTTTTGTATTACTTACCAGTAAAATCTCTTTCTCGCTCTTTCCTTGGGGGACACAGAAGACCTTGGGTATAGCTCATCTCCATAGGAGGCGTGACACTAAGTGAAAACTGTTAAGCCCCTCCTCCACAGCTATACCCTCAGCCTGGAGAGAGAGACTGCCAGTTGCGTGTCCAAGCAGTGAGAAAAGGCAAAGTCCAAAAGTGGAACCAACAAGCCAACTACCCAACGGGTAAAACAAACTCTGAAACCGTGCAAAGAAAAAACAAGAATGGGTGGGTGCTGTGTCCCCCAAGGAAAGAGCGAGAAAGAGATTTTACTGGTAAGTAATACAAAAATCTCGTTTTCTCGCCCAGTTTCCTTGGGGGACACAGAAGACCTTGGGACGTTCAATAGCAGTCCAAGAGGGGAGGGACCACAGCACCAAGGCGAAGCACCCGAAGGCATCAAGAAAACACCGCCTGCAGACCAGGCGGCCCAAGGCAGCATACGCCGAAGCCCGAGTATGCCCCCAGTAGAACTCGGTAAGGTGTGCAAGGAAGAAGTGACCGCCCTGCACAAATGAATGGCCGAAACCTAACACCCCCGCCCCAGGAGGCACCGACTGCTCTGATGAAATGAACGGTGACACCGAAAGCAGAACCCTGCCATTGGTGCGATAACCACAGCAAAAAGCCACACTGAGAAAGCGGAGGAGGCCACCCTGGAGGCCATCAACCTTTGCACTGACCTCCTGGAAACACAAGAGACCGAACGCCGACCGGAGTCGGAGATCTCCAAGTAAACAACCGCAAGGTCCAACAACCTCCCAACGGCAAAGCGTCCGTACCCGGGGATGGGTGGAAAAGGACGAAAGCCTCGTTGATAAGAAGGCAGATAACACCTTCAGAAGGAAGGAAGGAAGAAAGGAACAGGACGGAGAACAGCCCTGTCCTGGAAAAGGACAGAAGGCACAGAACACGAAGGGCCATCAATCAGGCACCCGTCAGACATGATGGCAACAGAAACACAACCGTACAAGACAGAAGGAGTAGGAAGAACTCCTGCAACGGCTCCAAGGGAAAGACCGGAGCGCAGAGAGCTCAGTATGTAGTTCCCAGGGCGGAACCAGGAAACGATAAAGAGGAACCACAGAGCCACTCTGTGGCAGAAGGACATGACAAGGCCCAAGAGGGCCAGGAAACGCTGGAAGGGGAAGGACAGCGCAGACACTTGACACTTCAAGTAACAGAAGTCCCAGGGTCAGGCCGGACTAGCGAAAGACAGAACCAAGGGCGAGAAGGCAGAGTGGGGGAATGCCCCGCTTCCCACAAAACCCCAGGTAAGAACCCTAAGCCCGACAACCAAACCTGTACTAAACAGTCGGGAGCGAACACTAGCGTGCTCGCAGGAATCACCCAGTAAGCGGAAGAAAACCCAATGGGATCAGGCGCAGACCAGTAACACGGCCGAAGGATCGGAAACCACGGTCCTGTCGGCCCCCGAACAACATAGCCCCGTATCCGACCGGAGTGGGGGAGCAGAAGGACAGACGGAAGAAACCCGAAGGGTCTGCCCAGCATCCGACAGATGCCCAAACCAGACAGGCCAAGTCCAAGTCGATGTAGCCACCAAAGAAAGGAGTTCCACAGCCCTGTGTGGGAGATCCAAGGACAATCCTGACCGAAGGGCAGTCCTCCCAAGGCACTGAGAAAGTAAGTCCCACAGGACCATACACCCAGAACGGAAAGGCAACCTGCACCCAGTGGGAGGACAAAACGCGGTAGGCCCGGCAAACCGCTAGCACCGCCAGCGAGAACGAGGGAGATGGTACGAGACCGCAAGTAACACCGGAACCATCCAAGCGAACAACCATGCTCACCCCAGAGGAGGGGGGGGGGGCAACGACGGAACAGCCACTGAGGCCTGGCCGGGGCAGCAGCCACATTGGAACGACAAACCCAGAGCATAAGCCAAAAAAACCGAGCCGGCGAGGAAAGGAAGAGCCGAATCCCCTCTACTCTGTGAGACTACCTGCACACCGTCGCAGCAGGCGAATACCCTGAAGAAACCAAGGTGGAGGTCCCCAGGACCTGGACAATCAAGCACCCAAGAAGAGTTGGGCGACCTACCCGAGAGGAGCAGTCTGAACCTGGCAGCAACAGACTGGAGCGCAAAGGGCGCCAATAGGAAGGACCCACACCACACTGCATCCGAGAAGAGGAAATGGTAGTAGGCGAGGGAACCGTAGTCCCGCCAGAGCCAACGTAGAGGTCGAGCGGCACTGTAGACAACACTCTCGACCCCGACCGGTTGCGTAGGGAAACAATGCCACTAAATGACGAATGGGTACGCATCAAGGAACCCCGAACACTCCCCAGGTGGAAAGGCCAACGAACATGGTGGGTGCCGACAACAACGGGACCCCACCGGAGAATGGGTACCACTCAGCTCAGTGCAGTAGCGAGCCAGCAGAGCCCGTCTACGTACATACAAGATATACAGCTGTGAATACATTGAGCATCCATTGTCGCGTGTCGGACAACAACACCTTAGGCTCACAAGTGGACAGAACGATCTACTCAGAGAAAGTGCAAGCTTGCGACAAGCAAACACACCCCAGAGAGAAAAAAAAAAAAAAAAAAAAAAATCAAAAAATTAAACAAAGGAGAAAACAGCCCTGCAGTAGCAGGGAGTGTCTTGCCTCCTTGGACACTAAGCAAAAACTGGCAGTCTCTCTCTCCAGGCTGAGGGTATAGCTGTGGAGGAGGGGCTTAACAGTTTTCACTTAGTGTCACGCCTCCTATGGAGATGAGCTATACCCAAGGTCTTCTGTGTCCCCCAAGGAAACTGGGCGAGAAATGTGAATTTTGTGAAAAGATTCAATATTCTAGGCTCAAAGTGTCAAACTAATTAATCCATACCCCCTGAGCAAAGGGTACCTCAAAATTGTGACTTTGGGGTTTCATAAACTGTAAGCCATAATCATCCAAATTATAACAAATAAAGGCTTTAAATATCTCGCTGTGCATGTAATGAGTCTATCTCATATGTTAGTTTCACCTTTTAAGTTGTATTACTGAAATAAATTAACTTTGCACGATATTATAATTTTTCGAGTTTCACCTGTGTGTGTGAGATAGAGATAGATAGAGAGAGATAGAGAGAGATATATATATATATATATATATATATATATCTCTCTCTATCTATCTATCTCTATTTATTTTACACACTGTTCAATAAACACGCTTCAATACTGATGTTTTAACCTACTGATTAAAGGGGTTCTTTCTGCACTTTGTTTTAACTGATGATCTATCCTCTGGATAGATCATCTGCATCTGATCGGTGGGGGTCAACTATAGCGCCGCGGCCTTCTCACTGTTTACCGCTGGCCCAGTGACATTGCGACTAGTATCAACTAGCGTGGGCGTGGCTAAGCTCCATTCAAGTGAATAGAGCTTAGCCCCGTCCACGCTAGTTGATACTAGTCGCGACATCACTGGGCCAGCAGTAGACAGTGAGAAGGCCGCGGCGCTGCTATAGCGCCGATGTCTCCTCAAACAGCTGATCGTCTGTTTGTGCCCAGTGTGTCGGACCCCCGCCGATCAGATGCTGATGATCTATCTAGAGGATAGATCATCAGTTAAAACAAACTGCAGAACCCCTTTAAGTATGTTTATCTGCTAGTGATTATGTAATGAGACAGTATTGTGCTTTATTTTCAAAGCATACCAGTAAAAGTTATGTTTTAGGTTTCTCCTATTACCGCCTAACCCCCTTTTTTTCCTTTATATTGAGCATACATTACATGCATGTTCATTCCCAGGTAGCGGCTATACACTTCTCAGTGAAGACCGAGCCACAACTGTATGTCTCTGCTCCTGAAAAAAACACTAGTATTTACACTGTGCAACTCGATTAGTATTTCCTGCATGGCAGGTTGAAATCACAGGTTGAGCTCCATAGTATAAAGAAAGCTGCCTGTCCAGATAAGGCCACAGATGTGTACATTAGGAGATTACAATTCTGAGGGTTGACAGTTTTATACTCTAGCATCCAGGGAGACAAAATGAAATAAAATAAGAAACCTTAATGGACCAGGTTCCATATTGCAAAGAAGAAACAAAGGCGAATTTGTACCTTGTCCACATTAGCCCGAGTCTTCGCTGAGGTTTCGACATAGTTAACATTCCACTGATCAGCTCTGCTCTTTGCCTCTTCTACAGAAACCTGCCTCTTATCTTCCAGATCAGATTTGTTTCCGACAAGGAGAAAGGGAACATTCTCATCTTCTTTCACACGTAGTATCTGTTCCCTGGATAAGCACACACTCATATTTACAAACTATTTTATTTTATTGTACTTCCATTTGGCATGTGAAACCTTAATTCAAAACGACAATAATAGAACGTATACACCCAAATATCCTCAATTTTACATATATTAAATGTCAGATATTTCATGTACAGCTATCAATCCTAGATATATGCCACAAATTTTTTTAATTAAATATCATTACTGAATATTGTAGAAACTATTTCTAGAAATACCTTCAGCACAGAGTAGTTTATATTACATTTTCTTCACTGAAATTATCCTAGATTACACAAATTCATAAAATTCTAACAATGCAATGATGGGCTGCCTTTTTATCCAAACTAGCTCTCTGCACTAATGCGCCAGAACCGGGAAGGAAGAAGATTCTGCCACTTAGATGGATCAGTAACAAAAAACTGTTTGCTGCAATACTTTGTAACGTCCTTACGCAGCAAGTTTTCATCTCCCCACAAGGGGGCATTAGAGTGCCATGAGCGCTTAGTGATATAATCATAATATTATGTAAAGCCTAACTGCAGCCTATTACCATAAGTGGCATTGTGTTTAACCCCATAGACTCCCAAGCTTTCATCATTTAGCCAGGTATGCAAAACAGGTTCTCTGGGATCAACCAAAAGAGGGGCACTGGTGGAAAAGGTAATAAAATAGTACTTGTTTCCCAACATTAGACCCCCCCCCCCCCATTTGCTTATTCAGGTGTGCGTGGTGACATCAGTCCTGCTGCATTTTACAGACTGTCAGAGAACATTGGTGTGATGGATCTAATAGGCAAGTAATGCTTCTTTATTAAATGGCATTATCCCCCATTGTTATCTTTTTGGTTAATGTAGAAATGTAAAAGCATTTCTGGGATTATGCTTCCAATTCTTCTGCACCCCGAAAATCTGTTTCGTTTCACAGTGTAGCATTTGTCAAATGGACATCTTGTGAAGCAGATATCAACAGGAACGTCTGCTGAAATCTTCACCAATTGCACATTCAAATGATGCTAAATACATGGACGCCATTAGTCTGCCAGAATGAGAGTCGCTCTTTTCCACAGGCTCTCTGAGTGGTTTGTCTGTATATGGCTAGCTCAGGGGTTTGTGAGGAGTCCCTACAATACCTTTATCCCATTTCCCAGCAACATTTGTTTCCTATGTACACATGGAAAAATTCATAGGAAGCTGATAGGCCTATCTGTGTGTTTTTCAAGTGTTAGAGGAAACCGGTACATTGAGAAGATGGCATGCTGGTCACGTTTAAAATTAGGATGTGGTATCTACTGGTACTTGACTGCAATTGCAAGCACTGGCTTTCTACAAGGCATTGGTTCATTAGGCATCAAGAAAACCCATGTATCATTGTACAAACATTTGCTCATGCAGAGTGATTATTTACATGACGACACAAAGCAGCTTTTCCCAGACAATTTGGCTGTATTTTCATAAGAAACTACACTCCCTTTATATGCGCCCCCATTTATGACATCACTGATCATGGCTGCCTTGTCTCTCTTGTCCAGTTGGCTCTGCGCATCTGCATCCCGTTTACTACTATGCAGACTCCACATCAAGTTTTCAGCATCTGCACAGTAGAAAAAATTTGCTGCCATTCGATGTGTGCAGCTGGCAAGTGAAGCTAGCATGTGCACTGTGAGCCTTTGTTCATCGAGTGCAAAGTGGCCAACCCCTTAAAATTTTAAAGTCAGAAATATTCAGAAAAAGACCTTGTATGCTCACCTAAAATCTGCAGTAGCAGCAAAAGATTCTTGTTCTGTGATGGAAAAGACACAGAGGAAACCCTCACCACTTCGGAAGTAATTGTCTCTGATAGCTGCATAGTCTTCCTGCCCAGCTGTGTCCAAGATGTCAATCTGGACCTCCACTCCATCCAGCACAACCTTCTTACGGTAGCTATCCGCTTTAGTAGGTTCATAGTCTTCTACAAACTAAAAAAGTAAAATGACAAAAAAAAAAATAAAAATAAAAAAAAAAAGGTAATAAATTAGCGAGAGAATAAAAAAAAAAAAAAAAAAAAAGATGACCTTGTTGGCTTTGCTTTCTCCTCCTTATATAGTATGAAATCACGATCCATTTATGAAAGCAGCAGGCTAGTTTGATGCCACTACATAATAGAGGTGATAAATATCCAACGTGCAATTACCATATTTGTAGACTTACCTCATCATACATAAACTGAAGGGTTAAAGCAGATTTTCCCACACCACCACTTCCAACCATGATGACTTTATGCAATGCCAATGAGTTCTGTCCCTTAGGCTTATTTGCCGCCATCTTTGGGTTTCTTTTCACTCCGAAGGAATAACGATTTTCTAGATAATAAAAAAAGAATGATTTGTTAATGCTAACATGAGCGGATCTGCAATTTTTATATTTCCTCTGGGACATGCATGTCTCTCTAGAGTGGCGGTCCAACAGCCCCCTCCTGTCATTCTGAGGCCCCTTTCCCACGAGTGAGTTTTCTGCACGGGTGCAATGCTTGACGTGAACGCATAGCACCCGCACTGAATCCTGACCCATTCATTTCAATGGGTCTGTGTACATGACCGTTGCTTTTTACGCATAAGTTCTGCGTTGCATGAAAATTGCAGCATGTTCTATATTCTGCGTTTTTCACGCATCCCTGGCCCCATAGAAGTGAATGGGGCTGCGTGAAAAACGCATTGCATCCGCAAGCAAGTGCGGGTGCGATGCGTTTTTCACTGATGGTTGCTAAGAGATGTGGTTTGTAAACCTTCAGTTTTTTATCACGCGCGTGAAACACGCATCAAAACGCATTGCACCCGCACGGAAAAAAAATGAATGCAATCGCAGACAAAACTGACTGAACTTGCTTGCAAAATAGTGCGAGTTTCACTGAACGCACCCTGAACGCATCCGGACCTAATCCGTCACACTCGTGTGAAAGAGGCCTGACTCTGCTGCGTCCAGGCTGTGACAAGCAGCTGGGTTTATGGAAAGAGGAAACTTTTAGGCCCCTTTCACACGGGCGAGTTTTCCGTGCGGGTGCGATGCGTGCGGTGAACGCATTGCACCCGCACTGAATCTTGACCCATTCATTTCTATGGGACTGTGCACATGAGCGGTGATTTTCACGCATCACTTGTGCGTTGCGTGAAAATCGCAGCATGCTCCTCTTTGTGCGTTTTTCACGTAACGCAGGCCCTATAGAAATGAATGGGGTTGCGTGAAAATCGCATGCATCCGCAAGCAAGTGCGGATGCGGTGCGATTTTCACGCATGGGTTCTAGGTGACAGTCTATTCACTGTATTATTTTCCCTTATAACATGGTTATAAGGGAAAATAATAGCATTCTGAATACAGAATGCTTAGTATAATAGTGCTGGAAGGGTTAAAAATAATAAAAAAGTTAACTCACCTTCTCCTCTTGTTCGCGTAGAGGCCGGTCTGTTCTTTAGCTGTGGCTAAAGGACCTTTGATGACGTCAGATCACATGCTCCATCACCACGGTGATGGACCATGTGATTGGAGCATGTGATCTGACATCATCAAAGGTCATTCAGTCCACAGCTAAAGAACAGACCGGGATCTACGCTAACAAGAGGAGAAGGTGAGTTAACTTTTTTATTATTTTTAACCCTTCCAGCACTATTATACTAAGCATTCTGTATTCAGAATGCTATTATTTTCCCTTATAACCATGTTATAAGGGAAAATAATACAATCTTCAGAACATCAATCCCAAGCCCGAACTTCTGTGAAGAAGTTCGGGTTTGGGTACCAAACATGCGCGATTTTTCTCACGCGAGTGCAACGCATGACAATGTTTTGCACTCGTGCGGGAAAATCGCGCATTTTCCCGCAACGCGCCCGTCTCTTATCCGGGCAAAAAAAATCACGCCCGTGTGAAAGAGGCCTTAGGCCTAGTTCACACTTCAGTGTTTGGTCAGTGATTTCCATCAGTGATTTGTGAGCCAAAACCAGAAGTGGAGCCTCCATAGACATTAGGTAGAAGGGAAAGATCTGCTCCTGTTCTATGTTTAGAGCTGCACCTGGTTTTGGCTCACAAAGGCCTTAGGGAAACTACACTTTGTTGTTTTCATAACTTCTTTTCGCTTGTGTGGGATCTACAGAAACTGCATAGCTCAATGAACCTAGCCGTCTCTTGCAACCTGCATGTAGCACTAGTCACAACCGCTGTGGTGCAGACGCACAGACTTGGCTTTATGTATTCTGCCTATATCCTCCCAATGCTCCTTTGAAATTCATTTTGCCAAGATAAAGTGTAGCTGCATTGTGGAAGATTTTCTTTTGTCTTAGGCCTCTTTCACACCAGCGTGACGGATTAGGTCCGGATGCATTCAGTGAAACTCGCACTATTTTGCAAGCAAGTTCAGTCAGTTTTGTCTGCGATTGCGTTCAGGTTTACAAACAACATCTCTTAACAGCCATCAGTGAAAAACGCATCGCACCCGCACTTGCTTACAGATGTGATGCGTTTTTCACTGAAGCCCCATTCACTTCTATGGGGCCAGGGCTGTGTGAAAAACACAGAATATAGAACATGCTGCATTTTTCATGCAACTCAGAACTGATGCGCGAAAAAAATGGTCATGTGCACAGACCCATTGAAATGAATAGGTCAGGATTCAGTGCGTTCACATCACACATTGAACCCACGCAGAAAACTTGCTCGTGTGAAAGAGGCCTTAGCCCAGACATAGCCAGTAACTAGTTCTGGGCCTCAGAGCCCTAACAAACAACTATCAAAACTTGGAAAGGGTCCCTTCTCCACACAACCACCTCCATCAGTAATGTAGTTGGGGGGGTCAATGAAAAATTTGATTATGTAGACCTCTATGTCTCCTTTATCTTCATTTCTAGGGTCTCCAAGAGATCTGTTAAGTTTCCTCCCTCCACTTCCATCATTGATATTAAAGTGGTTATCCAATTTCACAAACAGCCCTCCCATGTGTCAGGCCCCTCACAGGGAATATACTTACCCCACTCCCTGCGCCGCTCCTGGTCCCCGCACAGCCGCTGCTGCTTCTCCCTGTACACGGATGAAAAAAATCCATTGTCGGGCCGGGGGGGGGGGGGGGGGACGACGACGACGACGACGGACGACACGACGACTGTATGTGAAATTGGATAACCCCTCAATATCACATTTCATAACAGCTGTTAAAAGGGAATGTGTTATCAGAAACTGACCTATTGTTTAAATTTAATTTTTTATGTTTAATATATTTTTCCATGTCAAAGTTAAGCAAAAAACATAAAATCACACTGGCTACTAAGCCTAATAATAATAATAATAATAATAATAATAATAAGCACCACTTTTTGGTCCGCACATATAACTTTACTGCAGTTATCTGCTTATCCATCATTCTAATCCTGCCTGTTATGGTATCACCTCTGTGTACAGATAAGACAGGATCCTCCATTCACAATAGGAGATTGTCAGAGCTGATCTATTCTTTCATTGTACAATGACCTCTGCACAGGGCACAGATCATGCCTAGAAAACTCTCCCATAGAAGTCAATGAGCTCTCCTCCTGACCATTGTGTCTAAGGACCATGTAGCTCTCGTAAAGCAATTTTCTTAATGATTTGCAAGATGACCAATCAGAATCGCAATCAGAAAATAAAATAAAATTAGAAAAAAAAAGGAGGAGGAGATGTGTCACTGTCTGGTTTTACTGGCAGATAACATTTTTGGCGACACATTCCTTTTAAAAGTTTTTTTCCAGGAGTAAAATACTGATAACCTGTCCTCAGGATAGGTCATCAATATCAGATAGTGGGGTCCCACTCCCAGCACCCATGCCATCTGCTGTTTGAAGAGGCTTCAGTGCTCCATTTAGCACCATGGCCTCTTTCTAGGCTGGTGACATCAAGTTCATTGGTCACATGGCCCATGTGCATCTCAGCCCCATTCATATGAATGGCCCTGAGCCGCAAGCACAGACACTATATGAGGTGCGCTAGTGTGCTTGGTATGCTGCGAGGAGGATGCAGCGCTTGTCCGTATGCGGCAACTCTTTCAAACAGCTGGTTCTCACAGTCTTGTGCCTGACTGCAAGATAGCTGACTGCAACAAGAGCCTCCTCCTTCAGCCCTGTCTGCCATATGATAAGCCTTGACCCCCAGCCATCATTACTATTTGCCAAAATGCCAGAATAATATGAGAGACAGAGAGCAAGAGAGAGAAAGAAAGAAAAGAAAATAAAACAAACAAGCTTCTCACAATAGTTGGTCGGAATTTGGGCCCATTCCTCCTCACAAAACTGGTGTAACAGAGCCATGTTTGTTGGTCGCCTTGCTCGCACCTGCCTTTTCAGCTTTGCCCATACATTTTCAATAGGATTGAGATCAGTGCTTTGTGATGGCCACTCCAAAACATTGACTGTTATCCTTAAGCCACTTTGTAACCAGTTTGGCAGTATGCTTCGGGTCATTGTCATTTTGGAAGACCCATTTCCACCCAAGCTTTAACTTCCTAACTGGTGTCTTGGGATGTTGCTTCAGTATTTTGACATAATCTTCTTTCCTCATGATGCCATCTATTTTGTGAAGTCCCTCCCGCAGCAAAACAACCTAACAGGATGCTGCCATTCCCGTGTTTCACAGTTGGGATGGTGCTCTTCCAAGCTTCTCCCTTTTTCCTCCAAACATAACGATTTTCATTATGGCCAAAAAGTTCAAATTTTAGTTTCGTCAGACCACAGGACTGACTCCAAAAACGTCGGTCTTTGTTCCTGTGTGCATTTTGCTTCCGTTCTTGGGTTGATATGCACATGTCGGTCCAAAGCACGTTCATCTCTGGGACACATAACCCGTCTCCTTCCTGAGTGGTATGATAGCTGGACATTCCCATCTTGTTTGTACTTGCGTATAATTATTTGTACAGATGAACGAGGCACCTTCAGGTATCTTGAAATAGAACCCAAGGTTGAGCCAGACTTGTACAAGTCCACAATTCTCTTCTTAATATCTTGGCTGATTGCTTTAGACTTTCACATGATGCTACACAAAAAAGCAGTGTGTTTCAGGCGTGCACTTAAATACATCCATAAGTGTGTCTCTAACTCAGATGTTGCCAACAAACCTACCAGAAGCTTCCAAACACATGAAATCATCATATGGGCAGTCCAGAATTGTTTAATGGTATAGTAATCTTAGTGTATTTAAACTTGACACTGCAGAAGGTAACAAAAATGGCTTAAAACATTCCCATTATTATTCTGGCATTTGGCAAATAATAATAATTATGGTAATCCTAATGGACCAAAAACAGAAAAGGTTTATTCTAATTTCATGTCAGATTTTGAGAAAAACAAGCAGTTTTTTTTTACTGTATATAGAGTATGCAAACTTCTGGTTTCAGCTGTATATCTTATTTATTAATTTCCAGATTTTTCTGCTATGACAAATTTAACACAAACAAAAAACAAAACAAAAAAAAGGGCTTATAAAATAAATCATTCCAAATATACCACCATACCTATATATTTTCTAAAGGGGATCCCTGGCAGATTGCAAAAAGATGCTACACAGTATATTTGTTAGTGCCCATCTGATATTCATCATGAAATCAAGATGCCATGAAAATTTGAGTCATGAGATGCTAGAAAAAATAAAATAAAAAATTAATTCAAATGGGGTGGAATTGGGGAAAAAAATGAATACATTTATTCCACCATGGCTTTATTTCTACAGCATTCCCTATGTGATAAAACCAACCTGTTCCCTTCATTCTCAGGGTCAATAGGATTACAGTGATACCATGTTTTACAGTTTCTTGTATTTTAATAACATTTTGAAACAAAATAATTTTTCTTTGTAGTTTTTACCAAATACCATTTTGGGGTGTGTAGGACTTTTTGATCACTTTTTATTCAATTTTTTGGGAAGTGAAGCAACCAAAAAACTACAAATTGACCATTTTGATTTGTTTTCCATTATGTTGAAATTCATATGGGAAAAAGAAATTACTATTTTAATAGTACGGGCATTTGGGGACTGAACAATAGTAATGATCTACATTTTTATTTTTAAAATGGGGAAAGGAGGGTGATTTCAATTTTTACATTATGCATTAAAAGTTTTTTTTTTCACTCTTATTTCAAGTCCCCCTAGGCAGGGCTCCAGATGGTGACCAAAATGGTCGCCAATGCGACTTACAATTTACAAATGGCGACAAGACTTTAGTCTTGTCGCCATTTGCGACTAGACCCGCCACCGCAGCTCTGCCATTGAACAGCCGCGGGCATGGGAGCTGATAGTTCTCTGCCCCGCCGCCGATGTTCTTCTCAGTCTGAGTCAGTGAGTCACAGCACACAATAGCAGAGCCGCTGGCAGCACGGAGGGGAGGGACTCGGGAGGAGTGTAATCTGATCCTAGAGAGGAAGCTGCTTCTGCCAGCCCCTCCCCGCCCACCAACCAATCAGAGCTGAGGCAAGGCAAGCACTAGCAGCTCTGAGTCTGAGTCACTGACACAAGTACAGGGAGTCTAAGAAAGAATCGAATGGGTCTCAGGTTAAAAGAACCTAAAGATCCGACTTAGTTAGTGACTCATTTGATTCTTTGCGTTAAAAGAACCGTGATTAAGACTCTAGAATTCTCAGCAGCGCAGTGGAGAAGGAGTCTCTCCCTCCCCCCTGTGCTGCTTCCACCCCCAATAAGGAGAGAGGCGGGAGGAAGAGGGGAGGGGCTGTGGCCACTGCGTCACAAATGAAGACCTGTTTATACACACAGGAGGCCACCAATGTTTATTATATTGGGGGTGGGGGGGCGCACTGTGCCACCAATGTTTATTATACTGGGGTGTTGGGTGGTGCACTGCGCCACCAATGTTTATTATATTGGGGGGGGGGGGGGCGCACTGCGGCACCAATGTTTATTATATTGACCTTCTACTATGCATTCTGTATTAAGAATGCTATTATTTTCCCTTATAACCATGTTATAAGGGAAAATAATAAAGTGAATAGACTTTCATCCTAGCAACCAAGCGTGAAAATCTCACCGCATCCGCACTTGATTGCAATTTTCACGCAGCCCCATTAACTTCTATGGGGCCTGCGTTGCGTGAAAAACGCACAACATGGAGCATGCTGCGATTTTCACCTAGCGCACAAGTGATGTGTGAAAATCACTGCTCATGTGCACAGCCCCATAGAAGTGAATGGGTCCGGATTTAGTGCGGGTGCATTCCAGTATTTTGAATGCCAGATCTGGCACTAATACATTCATATGGAGAAAAATGCTGGATCCGGCATTCAGGCAAATCTTCTGTTTTTTTCGCCGGAGATAAAACCGTAGCATGCTGCGGTTTTATCTTTTGCCTGATCAGTCAAAATGACTGAAATGAAGACATCCTGAATGGATTGCTCTCCATTCAGAATGCATGGCGATATGCCTGATCAGTTCTTTTCTGGTATAGAGCCCCTAGGACGGAACTCTATGCCGGAAAAGAAAAAACGCTAGTGTGAAAGTACCCTAAAATATTAAGTTTAAATCCCCCCTTTCCCAATTTTGCATATAAAATATATAAACAATAAATAAATAAATAAATAAATAAATAACACAGCGCTGTCCAAACTATTAAATTATTTAAAAATATCTCCTATGCGGTGAGCATTCGCCATTTTTTAGTCACTTTGTCACCCCAAAAAATAGGATAGGACTGTTCTATTATGGGCCGAATGTTTCATAAAATGCGAAATGCACGCAGATTTTATTTTTATTTTTTTGCGCGCTATTGAGTATCGCAATACTTTTTTATGGTGACGAAAGCGAATCAAAATTTGATCTGATCGGCGTAGCGTTGTCACGATACCAAAATTTTGATTCGGTTTCGATTTGGCGACAAAAGTTTGATTTGGCTCCTACATTTTTCAGTTCAGGAGCCAATGGCTACTAGGTATTTTTTTTAGTCTGGAGCACTGCTAGGGGACTTCAACATGTGATCGTCTGATCAATTTTCCCAAAGACTGCAATGATTTACCATTGCAGTCTATGGGAGAATTGCTACCTTCCTATCAATTCTCCCAGAATGCTACTTTAATCACTTCACATCTGGGCAATTTGCCCCCTTCCTGACCATGTCTAATTTTGCAAATCTGACATATCTCACTTTGTGGTAATAACTTTGGAACGCTTTTACTTATCCAAGTCATTCAGAGACTGTTTTCTCGTGACACATTGTACTTCATGCTAGTCATAAATTTGAGTCAATGTTTCCCAAATTTACCCAAAATTTTGAAAAATTAGCAATTTTCTAAATTTAAATTTCTCTGCTTTTAAAACAGAAAGTGAAACCTCATAAAATATTTATTACTTAACATTCCCCATATGTCTACTTTATGTTGGCATTAATTTGTAAATGTAATTTTATTTTTTTAGGACATTAGAAGGCTTAGAAGTTTAGATGCAATTCTTAATATTTTAAGAAAATTGCCAAAACCCACTTTTTAAGGACCAGTTCAGGTCTGAAGTCACTTTGTGGGGCTTACATAGTGGATACCCCCATAAATGACCCCATTGTATAAACTACACCCCTAAGTTACTTAAAACAGATTTTACAAACTTTGTTAATTCTTGTGGAACGCCTAAAGGGTTAAAGGAAAATGGAGATCAAATTTTAAAATTTCACTTTTTGGCAGATTTTACATTTGAATCAATTTTTTTCTTGAACGCATCGATGGTTAACAGCCAAACAAAACTCAATATTTATTACCCAGATTCTGCGGTTTACAGAAACACCCCACATGTGGTCATAAACTGCTGTATGGGCACACGGCAGGGTGCAGAAGAAAAGGAGTGCCACATGGTTTTTAGATGCCATGTCCCATTTGAAGCCCCCCTGATGCACCCTTACAGTAAAAACTCCCAAGAAGTGACCCCATTTTGGAAACTAGGGGATAAGGTGCCAGTTTTATTGGTACTATTTTTGGGTACATATGATTTTTTGATCATTCATTATAACACTTTATGGGGCAAGGTGACCAAACAATTGGTTGTTTTAGCAGTTTTTATTTATTTTTACAGCGTTCACCTGAGGGATTCGGTCAAGTGACATTTTTATAGAGCAGATCATTACGGACGTGGCGATACCAAATATGTATACTTTTTCTTATTCATTTAAGTTTTTATTACACAATAGTATTTTTCAAACAAAAAATAAATAAAAATAAATGATGTTTTAGTGTCTCCATGTTCTGAGAGCTATAGTTTTATTTTATTTTTTTGAGCGATTTTCTTATGTAAGGGCAGGTGTCCCTGCCTTCTCTAAGGGTTGCCCTGCTGTCACTGACAGTGGGCAACCCGATCAGCAGCTGCACGATTAGCGTGCAGCTGCAATCTCTGAATAGACGTTTTAAATCGTCCATTCAGAGATAGAGAACCACCTCCCGGACGTTTATATTCAATGGGCGGACGGGAGGTGGTTAAATAAAAGTTACTGAATCACTGTAGATCATTGTCATCATATTTTTGGTATACAAATACTGACTGAGAATTTCTTATGAGGAAAATGTTGTATGGCAGTGATGTTTGTACATTAACCACTTCATTACCGGAGTGTTTATCCCCTTCCTTGCAGGCCAGTTTTTCACAGTTGTAGCAATGAGTCTATCTAACTGCAAATAACGGATTCATTTTTTAGCCAGCCTACATGTATTTGTTATTTTTTTTCTCGGGACACCTTAGACCTTTTTGTGCCATTAGATGATGGATAGAATAAAAAAAAAAAAAAATAGAATAAAAATATTTTAAAAAGGGAGAAATGAAAATTATATATAAAAAAAAGTTCTCCTTTCTTATCAATTTTTTTTTCTAACTATTACAAAGGTTTCAAGACAAAACATTTTTGAAACCATTCCCGTACGCCTGCTGTACCCTGAAAATGGAAGCCATTTATGTAATTTATCTACTGGCTGGCCCTGCCACAAGACTTCAAAAGACTGGATAGCATTTTGGTGGCCTATTTTTCTATTGCTGGTTCTATGCCACCATACTGCCAGAAAAATATTGTGAAGTGCCAAAATGCTACAAGCCGCTTCAAAGTGACTTTTTTTTAATTTTTTTTATGTTATTCGCCTAAGGTATTCATCTTGAGGAAATTTTTATATTTTAACCCCTTAAGGACACAGGGCATACAGGTACGCCCTTGTGCCCTGGTACTTAAGGACACAGGGCGTACATGTACGCCCTGTGCATTTTCGATCACTGCCGTGCGGCTGGCAGTGATCGGAACCCGGTGCCTGCTCAAATCATTGAGCAGGCACCTAGGCTAAATGCGCGGGGGGGGTCCCGTGACCCCCCCATGTCGGCGATCGCGGCAAACCGCAGGTCAATTCAGACCTGCGGTTTGCTGCGATTTCTGCAGTTTCTGATCCCCGCGGTCCCTGACCGCGGGGATCAGAAACTTTAGTATTCCTAAAGTGCATCTGTATCCCCCCCCCCCTTAGTGATTTTTGCCCGGTGGGAGGTGCAGGGGGAGGGTTGCGGGCGGTGCGGGAGGTGCGGTAGGCGGGATCGCGATCCCCCGCCCGCCTCCCATTGCGTAATCGTTGGCGTCTAGTGGGTATACCAGGGTGCCAGCACATTGCTGGTACCCTGGTATAAACAGCTGACATCGGTGATGCGATGTCAGCCGTTTAACCCTTTCCATACAGCGGTCCGTACGGACCGCTGTATGGAAAAGGTTAACAGTAAGAGGGAGCTCCCTCCCTCTCCCATCGGGGGGCTGCTGTGCCTTTGCAGTCCCCCGAATGGAGAGGGAGAGAGCTTCCAGGCAGCCCCCCCAAGCCCCGTCCTTACCCTTCCCCGTCTGCGCAGTTCTGGCCACTACTGAGCAGACGGGGAAGGTTCCCATGGCAACAGGACGCCTGCTCAGGCGTCGTGCTGTCCATGGTGCTGAACAGATCTGTGCTGAAAGGCATAGATTTGTTCAGACAAAGTGTAAAATACAGTATAGTACTATATATTGTACTGTACTGTATTATGCAGACATCAGACCCACTGGATCTTCAAGAACCAAGTGGGTCTGGGTCAAAAAAAAAGTGAAAAAAGTGAAAAATAAAGTAAAAATCAAAAAACACATTTATCACTGATTAAAAATGAAAAAAATAAAATTCCCTACACATGTTTGGTATCGCCGCGTCCGTAACGACCTGATCTATAAAACGGTAATGTTACTTTACCCGAACGGTGAACGCCATAAAAATAAAAAATTAAAAACTATGATGAAATTGGAATTTTGACCACCTTACTTCCCAAAAAAGGTAATAAAAGTGATCAAAAAAGTCGCATCTATGCCAAAATTGTAACAATCAAACCGTTATCTCATCCCGCAAAAATCATACCCTACCCAAGATAATCGCCCAAAAACTGAAAAAGTTATGGCTCTTACACTATGGAAACACTAAAACATGATTTCTTTTGTTTCAAAAATGAAATCATTGTGTAAAACTTACATAAATAAAAAAAAGCATACATATTAGGTATCGCCGCGTCCGTATTCACCGGCTCTATAAAAATATCACATGACCTAACCCCTCAGATGACCACCGTAAAAAAATAAAAACGGTGTAAAAAAAGCCATTTTTTGTCATCTTCCGTCACAAAAAGTGTAATAGCAAGCAATCAAAAAGTCATGTGCACCCCAAAATAGTGCCAATCAAACCGTCATCTCATCCCACAAAAAATGAGACCCTACTTAAGATAATCGCCCAAAAATTTAAAAAACTATGGCTCTTAGACTATGGAGACACAAACATTTTTTTTGTTTTAAAAATGAAATTATTGTGTAAAACGTACATAAATAAAAAAAATTGTATACATATTGGGTATCACCGCGTCCGTGACAACCTGCTCTATAAAATTACCACATGATCTAACCTGTCAGATGAATGGTGTAAATAACAAAAAAAAAAAAACGGTGCCAAAAAAGCAATTTCTTGTTACCTTGCCGCACAAAAAGTGTAATATAGAGCAACCAAAAATCATATGTACCCTAAACTTGTACCAACAAAACTGCCACCCTATCCCGTAGTTTCTAAAATGGGGTCACTTTTTTGGAGTTTCTACTCTAGGGGTGCATCAGGGGGGCTTCAAATGGGACATGGTGTAAAAAAAAAACAGTCCAGCAAAATCTGCCTTCCAAAAACCGTATGGCATTCCTTTCCTTCTGCGCCCTGCCGTGTGCCCGTACAGCGGTTTACGACCACATATGAGGTGTTTCTGTAAACTACAGAATCAGGGCCAGAAATAATGAGTATTGTTTGGCTGTTAACCCTTGCTTTGTAACTGGAAAAAAAATATTAAAATGGAAAATCTGCCAAAAAAGTGAAATTTTGAAATTGTATCTCTATTTTCTATTAAATCTTGTGCAACACCTAAAGGGTTAACAAAGTTTGTAAAATCAGTTTTGAATACCTTGAGGGGTGTAGTTTCTTAGATGGGGGTCACTTTTATGGAGTTTCTACTCTAGGGGTGCATCAGGGGGCTTCAAATGGGACATGGTGTCAAAAAAAACTGTCCAGCAAAACATGCCTTCCAAAAACCAAACGGCGCACCTTTCACTCTACGCCCCGCTGTGTGGCCGTACAGTAGTTTACGGCCACATATGGGGTGTTTCTGTAAACAGCAGAGTCAGGGCAATAAAGATACAGTCTTGTTTGGCTGTTAACCCTTGCTTTGTTAGTGGAAAAAATGGGTTAAAATGGAAAATTAGGCAATAAAATGAAATTCTCAAATTTCATCCCCATTTGCCAATAACTCTTGTGCAACACCTAAAGGGTTAACAAAGTTTGTAAAATCAGTTTTGAATACCTTGAGGGGTGTAGTTTATAGAATGGGGTCATTTTTGGGTGGTTTCTATTATGTAAGCCTCGCAAAGTGACTTCAGAGCTGTAGTGGTCCCTAAAAATTGGGCTTTTGTAAATTTCTGAAAAATTTCAAGATTTGCTTCTAAACTTCTAAGCCTTGTAACATCCCCAAAAAATAAAATATCATTCCCAAAATAATTCAAACATGAAGTAGACATATGGGGAATGTTAAGTCATCACAATTTTTGGGGGTATTACTATGTATTACAGAAGTAGAGAAACTGAAACTTTGAAATTTGCAAATTTTTCCAAATTTTTGGTAAATTTGACTTTTTTTATGCAAAAAAAAAATATTTTTTTTTAACTTTATTTTACCAGTGTCATGAAGTACAATATGTGACGAAAAAACAATCTCAGAATGGCCTGGATAAGTCAAAGCGTTTTAAAGTTATCAGCACTTAAAGTGACACTGGTCAGATTTTCAAAAAATGGCCTGGTCCTAAGGTGTAAAAAGGCTGTGTCCCTAAGGGGTTAAAGGATTTTGTATTTGTTTATTTTTTACAGTTTTGCGTGAGTTTGTATATTTTAAGCAGAAAAAAAATGCTATACAAAATATAGCTAAAATAAATACCTAGATTTTTAAAATTAAGTAAAATATTTTACACATACAAATTCCAATATACTATTGCTAAAACTAATATATAAATAAAATATATATATTTTTTATGAACGAAAAAGGGGCGGGAAGTTTGAATGGGTGTGTACGTAGTCTAATTACTATTGCTAATACTAATAACTATTGCTATATAAAAAAAAAAATTATTTACATTTTTTTTAAAGTGAATTAACCCCCTTTTCTACCATAGTCAAGGCAGAAAGAGGTTAATTTCCAGCCTGCAGGCTGACATATTTTAAAGCCAGCAGGTGGCGCTCATACATAAGAAAAAGCACTCCCTGCCAGCTTTCAACTTCTTCAATGTAATACACGCTTGTAGCAGAGTGCTACAAGTGTGTATTACTGCCTGACCGCTCCCGCTGGCCATGGCACAACTCCCTGTTACCGCAGCTGTGTAATTACTTTTATACGTCGGGTTACAGATAAAAGCCTACCGCCACGACGTAGGCAAGTGGTTAAAAAACAAGTGTGTGTGTTTAAGTAGCATTTGTCTGCAGGGAAAGTTTACATTTCAAACAACTCAACTCTGAATAGATAAGAATATGTGAATTTCAATTTATGTAATGTATAGTAATGAACTGCGTACTTTGAGCCCCTATTCTGTTTTTCTTCCAAGTACAATCCCTAGTGCTTCGGCGCAGTTTCCTGTTGGCTTCCACCAGAAAAAAAACAAAACAAACCAAAGCTATTGAATTTCTAATAAAAGTAGCAGTGTACTTGTTTTATAACAAGGGTGTTTACAAGGGCCGATGCAAACTGCAGGGAAGACGAAAGATAGCCAGTATGATCATTTGTTCCCCATACAGTTTTATACTGTCAGCGGTATATCTCCTAACATCTCAAGATGTGCTTACAACAAATGAGGATTTTTACAGCTGCCTAAAAGATCCGACCCGGCCAATGACTGGTTGAATGAATGTTGTTATGAACTTGGTTCCTGATCATCGACCCATGTAAGAGGGCCTTTAACGTCAATAAACTTCTGTTTAACCCGTAGAGGGCGCGGCGCAGCTGGATGGGACTTAAGGACCAGCGCCGTAACGCCAAGGTCTGCCGGGTTCTGGGGCAGGATCGCAGGGGAACCGCAGTAAGGGCTGCTCTTACCGGCAGGCATCCATGCTGGGTAAGAGCAGCATTGCCTATTTCCATCCCATTTCCATTTTTTTTGGGGTATCTGCAGTTAATTTTTACATTTTTACGTTGCAGTGTCTGCACGGACGCATTAAACGTTAGCTTGCGTGTGTTCTGTAGTCCTGAGCACCAATAAGTACCATTTTATTTTTTTACTGGTCGCTTTTGTGCTCAGTTTTCTTATATTTTTGTGAAAAAAATATATTTCGTTTTACATAGAAATCAATTTTAGGTAGTGTTAGCATAGATTTTTGCACGCACATAATATCTGTGTGCGTGCGTGCATCCTACACCTGCTGAGCGCAGATAAGAAACATCCATTTTTTATGTGAACATTATATACATATATACAGGGGCGTAGATAAGGGGAAAAATGTCAGGCTTCATGTTATAATGTTGAAACACGCGGATACTTTAAAGGAACGTACCTATTCTTTCTTAATTTAAAACAAATATTGACACATTCTCAGCTTTTTTTTCCATGATTTTCAACTTAGAAAACATAAAAAAAATACACCTAATTTAAAGTAATATGCAATAAGTGCATTGATCAGGCTACTTGCGCATGTTGCATATTTGCAGGCGCACTGAGGGAGTGCCGAGGAGGTGAGCCTCCTTCTCTCAGAGCGCCTGCGCTGAAGCAAGACAGGCGCGGGATATGAAATGCTGACAGGGCCAGCCGGAGGAGGAGAGTTTTCGCTGGCCCTGTCAATCAACAGCAGGAGGGGGACGTTTTTTGCAGCGGCTACCAGCAAGTAGACACCCTACTTGCTGGTAGTGAAGTGATTTGCATATTTTAAAAGATAGATTTTTAAGGAAACAAAGCCACAGACAAAAGGTAATAGCCCTATATAGGGAATAGTCATTAAATAAGGATTTTAACAAGCCCAAAAACATTATAAAAAAAATAATAATAATAATAATTGTGTTTTGGGGGTGACAGAAGCCCTTTAAAAACTGCATCTGCAGCTGCTCTCCCCCATCATTATCTACCAATTGCTTCCCGCAGCGGCTCCTCCTCACTTGCTCCCATGGTGCAGTCTCCGCCCACCGACGTCTAACGTCAAAATCAGGTGACGCCCCCAGGCTGAGTTGAGCCAGAAGGGGACCACAGGTTACCTCTGTCCTGTGAAGTTTCGGTTAGCAGTGTGGCGTGTTTTTGTGGGGAAGTTTCAGCGTGGGATACGAATTAACTGCGCTTCACTTCAACAAGGCGTTTTCCAACTCTATCGCCTTAGAAGCGCGGACCTGGATTTTTGGTTTTGTTGATTGCATGTGATAAGGAGGGAGGATCGACTCCTATTCTCAGGACTGCTGCTTAGTCTGCGACTTTTACACATAGAACGTTTTATTTTTATCTGCTATTGAGTTGAGCAGCGGGAAGAACCCACACTCCGTCCGACTCCCACTTCCTGCGGAGAGAAGAGACCCTATATACAGTACAGACCAAAAGTTTGGACACACCTTCTCATTCAAAGAGCTTTCTTTATTTTCATGACTATGAAAATTGTAGATTCACACTGAAGGCATCAAAAGTATGAATTAACACATGTGGAATTATATACATAACAAAAAAGTGTGAAACAACTGAAAATATGTCATTCTAGGTTCTTTTGCTTTGATTACTGCTTTGCACACTCTTGGCATTCTCTTGATGAGCTTCAAGAGGTAGTCAACTGAAATGGTCTTCCAACAGCCTAACTGATGGAAAATCACTGACCAAAACACTGACATGTGAATATGGCATAAGGGCTCATTCACACGGCCGTTGCCCCTACGTTGCCGTATTGCGGCCCCCATATGGCGGGTCCTCAATCCACCGGCCGTGTGCATTCCGTATCACGGATGTGGACCAATTCACTTTAATGGGTCCGCAAATCCAAAGATGCAGTGTGGAACGGAACCCCACGGAAGCATGTTCTATGCCTTTGCATCGCAAAAAGATAGAACTTGCTCTCTTTTTGCTGAACGGACGGATCGTGGACCTCATTCAAGTGAATGGGTCCGCGATCCACATGTGACTGGCCCACGGTCGATGCCCGTGCATTGCGGATCGCAATTTGCAGTCTGGAGCCCTTACATTCATGTGAACAAGCCCTAAACTATGTGAAAGTAGCCTTAGGGCTCATGTACACGGCCGTAGTTTCAGTCCACCTCCAAACCGCTTTTTTTTGTAGATCAAATGGACCCATTCATCTCGATGGGGCCGCAAAAGATGCAGACAGCACCACCATGTGCTGTCCGCATCCACAAGTCCGTTCCGCGGCCCCTACCCATGGTTTCTTCATCTGAAGAAGAATTTAAAACTAGGATTTCTCCTTGCTCATTCTCGTCTGAAGAACCCGAAACAGATACCATGCTAGAGTGACCCTGTTTGCCCGAGGCTGAGGAAGGGAGGCACTTAAACATTTTCATTGAATGAGAAACTTCAGCTTTGACAATATCCTTAATGCTCTGGAGCAGAGATGGGGATTCCTCTTCTACCACCTTGTTCACACAATGCTGACATAATAACTTAGACCAGGAAGGGGCAAGCTTTTTCTTGCATACAGCACACTCTTTCCCTCTGGTTTTTGTGGTAGCTTCCTATTAGAACCTAGCACCTATTAGAACCTGACAGAGGAAAATAAAAGTTGGGGATTGACCCCCTTACCCGACCAGGGGTACCGGTCTGGCGTCATGACTCTCCTGGACATCAGCGCGCTGACTACTCTCAATCTTTATGATAGTAGACAGGAATAGAGTCTTCCATAAGGGATGCATCAATACTTGTAGGCTGGCTGGGCTACTTCTGACCGCGTGCTGAAGGGTTTTAAATACCCTAGGTCGGGTCCCTGCCGGTGCTCCCATGCGGCCTCAGTAGGAGATGTCCCTCCCCTACTTCTAGAACGCCCTTTCATGTGCGTTCCAAATACCGGAAGTTGCGCTGTGCGCAGAGCACACAGGACAAACTCTCCCCCTGCCTCTGTAAGCTGCCCAGGCAGAGAAAGGCCCCAGACCTTCTGAACAGCACCAGGAGGTTCTGGCGTGTCAGCATCACCTCACAGTTATGTTGGGACCGCCCAGGAACACCAGCCTGATGAAGCATCCAGGACCCACAAGGAAAATGCCTCAGACTTTGCAGGCAGCTCCTAGTGTAAACTTACGCCGCACCAGGTAACCCCTATCATGATGTGTCTCAGGGGCTCCTGCAGCCTAAATCTAGCTTTCCACAAAAAACATCCTATCCATAGGACAGGAAACAGGAACTGGTGGTATACAGGCAGTGCCCCTCCTTAAGAGCTCTCCACGAAAAGGAAACAGCGATAAGGCCATGGCACTACTGCCAGCGCCGCTTCTTGGTGGGGGTCCTGGATGTAAGACCCCTGCTGATCAGATGCTGATGATTTATCGGATAGATCATCAGTAAGAAAAAGCTGCAGAACCCCTTTAAATGTATTTTATTGGCATTTTAGGTGATAGACCAACACAAAGTAGCAAAGTATTTGTGAAGTGAAAAGGATACATGGTTTTAAAAAAATAAAAATAAATTTAAAATCTGGAAAATGTGGCGTGCATTTGTATTCAGCCCCCCTGAGTCAAAACTTTGCAGGACCACCTTACACTGCAGTTATAGCTGCAGGTCTTTGGGGCATGTCTCTACCAGCTTTGCACATCTAGAGTCTGAAATATTTGCTCATTCTTTGCAAAATAGCTCAAGTTCAGTCAGATTGGATGGAGAGTGTCTGGGAACTGCAATTTTCAAGTTTTGCCACAAATTCTCAATGGGATTTAGGTCTGGACTTTGACTGGGCCATTCTAAACACATGAATATGATTTGAATGAAGTTTGAGGAGAATGGTGTTGTGAGATGTCTCCCTGGTGCTACCGCTAGCAGGGATAGACAACGGATCCTTAATATTGTTAGGCAAGCAAAGCAGGAAAGGAAAGTGGATGTTATTCTCCATCTTGGGACAAACGATCTGGCTTGCAATGAAGTTTCAAAGGTGAAAGAAGCTTTTCACACACTTGGAAAGGATATACGGGAGGTTGCATCAACTGTTTCATTCTCTGCAGTTTTGCCTGTGCATAACCTTCAGCATGACAGGAAGATGCACATTAAGGAATTCAATGTATGGCTTGGTGAATGGTGTCTGAACCAAGGGTTTGGCTTTGTGTCTCATGTTAGCTCTTGTTGGAATGGAAAAGAACCGTACAAGAAAGATGGTTTGCATCTTTCTCTCAAGGGAACGAATGTCCTCGGTGAACAGTTCCAAGTATTTGCTAAGAAGCATTTAAACTAGGGGGGGCAAAAGAGTGATAATCCAGCAGTCCGACTGCCCCCCCGGAACAATGCCAGAAGAGGCCAGTAGCACAAAGGTTAAGAAATGACAAGCTCAGAGTCTTGTCTACAAATGCTCGCAGTCTAGGGAATAAGATTAATGAACTTGAGGCTATAATGGCATCTGAGAATATAGATGTAGCGGCTGTTACTGAGACGTGGTTCAAGGGGAGTAATGACTGGGATATATCAATACCAGGGTTCTCTCTATACAGGAAATACAGAGAAGGCAAGAAGGGGGAAGGGTGGCCCTGTATGTGAAAGATAGCAAAAAATCTTATTTGATACAAGTTAGCGAGAACAATTTAGAGTCAGTTTGTGTTACCTTGCAGCTTGATAATCATAAGGTAACTCGTGTAGGTGTGATATATAGACCACCTAGCCAAGTCCAAGAATTAGATGATCTACTAGTTGAGGAAATAGCTAAAATGACATTGAAAGGGGAAGTTATCATTATGGGAGACTTCAATCTTCCAGATGTAAACTGGAAAACCAAAATAGCTAGTTCTGCCAGGAGTACAGATATTCTAAATCCCCTACTGGGATTATCTCTACATTATCTAATCTTATTGATTTTTTTGATTTGGGTGACTAAAATAATAGATGGAGGAGGTGCAGTAGACATAGCATATCTAGACTTTAGTAAGGCTTTGATACTGTCCCACATAGAAGGCTTATCAATAAAGTGCAGTCTTTGGGCTTGGACTCCCATATTGTTGAATGGATTAGGCAGTGGCTGAGGGACAGGCAACAGATGGTTGTAGTCAATGGAGTATATTCAGACCAAGGCCTTGTTACCAATGGAGTACCTCAGGGATCTCTTCTGGGACCCATATTGTTTAATATCTTTATCAGCGAAATTGCAGAAGGCCTCAATGGTAAGGTGTGTCTTTTTGCTGATGACACAAAGATTTTTAACAGGGTTGATGTTCCTGGAGGGATACACCAAATGGAAAACTAGAGGAATGGTCAAAAATCTGGCAACTAAAACCCAAGAGCAGAATATAAAATCAGTGATACAGTCCTAACCTCAGTATCTGAGGAAAGGGATTTAGGGATCATTATTTCAGAAGACAAATAGGCAGACAATGTCAGAGCAGCAAGAAATGCTAGCAGAATGCTTGGGTGTATAGGGAGAGGAATTACCAGTAGAAAGAGGGAGGTGCTCATGCCGCTCTACAGAGCACTAGTGAGACCTCATTTGGGGTATTGTGCTCAGTACTGGAGACCATATCTCCAGAAGAAGATTGATACTTTGGAGAGAGTTCAGCGAAGAGCTACTAAACTGGTACATGGATTGCAGGATAAAACTTACCAGGAAAGATTAAAGGACCTTAACATGTATAGCTTGGAAGAAAGACGAGACAGAGGGGATATGATAGAAACTTTTAAATACATAAAAGGGAATCAACACGGTAAAAGAGGAGAGAATATTTAAAAGAAGAAAAACTGCTACAAGAGGACATCATTTTAAATTAGAGGGGCAAAGGTTTAAAAGTAATATATCAGGAAGTATTACTTTACTGAGAGAGTAGTGGATGCATGGAATAGCCTCCCTGCAGAAGTGGTAGCTGCAAATACAGTGGAGGAGTTTAAGCATGCATGGGATAGGCATAAGGCCATCCTTCATATAAGATAGGGCCAGGGGCTATCCATAGTATTTAGTATATTGGGCAGACTAGATGGGACAAATGGTTTTTATCTGCCGACACATTCCATTCCTTTGTAGATCTAGCTGGATGTTTAAGGTCATTGTCCTGCTGGAAGGTGAACCTCTGCCCGTTTCAAGTCTTTTGCAGCCTCTAGCAGGTTTTCCTCCAGGATCGCCCTGTATTCACCCATCTTTCCATCAACTCTCACCAGCTTCCCTATCCCTGCTGAAGAGCATCCCCACAGCATGATAATGTCACCAGGTTTAATGGTAGGGATGGTGTGTTCAGGGTGATGTGCGGTGTTATATTACCATCACACATAGCGTTTTGAATTATTATTATTTTTTTTAAGTTTAACTTTGGTGTCATGTGGCCAGAGCACCGTCTTCCACATTTTGCTGACCAACTGTAAACAGGACTTCCTATGGCTCGCTTTCAAAAATGGCTTTCTTCTTCCTACTCTTCCACTAAAGCCAGATTCTGCAGAGTACATGACTATGGGTACTTTCACTAGGGCTGCACGATATGGGAATTTTGTGCGATTGCGATTAGGGCCCTAAAAATTGTGATAACGGTATGCGATGCAATATTTTAAGGGAATTGTGCTAGAGGTCCATTTGCTTGGATTTTCAAGGCAAAAGCACACACAAATTACTGATAATGCTGAAATGTAATTAAATAACATATTTGCATTACTGCAAAAGTACAAAATACAAAACTTGCCATTTTCTTAATAGCACTGCACAGAACAGATAAATAAAATAGAATAAATAAAAGAACATTTGTTCATTAAAATAACGACTTGCCTCCAGCCCCTCCTCCCTCCCCATACTGTAACTGATGTATTGCCGGCCGCACTTTGCAGCATAGCGGCCGGCGATACATCCCAGTCAACCACGCAAAAAGTCAACCATCGCTTTATAAGGCGCACTGCCATTTTCCCCCCACTTATAAGACAAAAGTTTGTCTTATAAAGCGAAAAATATGGTAATATAATTGCAGCATTTTTGGGTCGGCCAATTGGCGATTGCGATATGGCGATTAATTTCGATTGCTTTGGCGATATATTGTGCAGGCCTAACTTTCACACTTGTGTTTTTCTTTTCCGGCACAGAGTTCCGTCCTAGGGGCTCTATACCGGAAAAGAACTGATCAGTTTCACCCCCATGCATTCTGAATGGAGAACAATCCGTTCAGGATGCATCAAGATGTCTTCAGTTCAGTCTTTTTCACTTTTCAGGACAGAGATAATACAGCAGTTTTATCTCCGTCCAAAATTCCAGAACACTTGCCCGCATTAATCTACATTGAAATGTATTAGTGCCAGATCCGGCATTAAAAATACCGGATCCGTTCTTCCGGTCTGCGCAGACTGGTAAAAATGTGGATTTTTATTTTTTTTTAACGGATCAGTTTGTCTGTATATAAACGGAGAGACAGATCCATTCTTGCAATGCATTTGTGAGACGGATCCGCATCTGGATCAGTCTACAAATGCTGTCCGTATGCCTGATCCGGCAGGCAGTTCCGCCTCAAGTGTGAAAGTAGACTAATATAGTTTTCCTGTAGACAGATTCTCCCACCTGAGCTGTGGATCTATGCAGCTCCTGCAGAGGGACCATGAGCCTCTTGGCTGCTTCCCTAATGAATGCTCTCCTTGCCTGGTTTGTCAGTTTAGGTGGACTTTTGAAAACCATGTGTCATTTTCTTTTCACTTCACATATACTTGCTACAATGTGTCGGTCTATCACATAAAATCCCAATAAAATACATTTAAGGCCAAATGCACACGGCCGTGTTCCGCGGCCGAGTGCGGGCCGTGAAAACCCTGCCGGGATTCCTGCTGACTGCTGGAGCGCACGGCGTCATGGGTTGCTATGACGCCGTGCGCTTCATGCAGCCGCTGCTGGACAGTAATACACATAGCAGTTTGTGGGTGTAACAAGAAAAAACATGTGGAAAAAATGTTCAAGGAGTATGAATACTTTTTCCAGGCAAAGTAAACCATATTGTGGCGAGGAAAAAAAAAAGTTTAATGTATTAGTAGATACTACATAGGACTGAGCATTCACATGAATGTTCATTCTTTTCTGACAACTAGCCTCATAACTGCCCACGTGAACTGTTCTTCAGTTCGAAAAACGGTTCATAATACTTGGGTCTGCAGTACTATGCTCACTCAGATAATTAGGAGTAGCTTTATGAAATCTGTCTAAAAGAAATTTTAAGAGCAGAATGTAAAATTAAAGTTGTGCTGCAATTTGTTGCTATGGGCAAACATTTTTGTTTTCCATAAATCTCCCAGTTTAGGGGTGCCAATACAATTCAGGACAAGGAAATGAAATGGCAAGTAACAGCATTGCTCAATCTATGGACATATTAATGCAGCTGCCATTCAGTGATGGAGAGGTGACTGCACTACCTCTTGCCATGTGGAAATCACATATCTAAATTTAAATGTAGTTGTTCTATCGTTTCAATTTTTGCAAAGTCATTATCACTTGTAGGCTCTTGGGAAGAATTAGTAAAATAGAGAGTCTAGAGTCAGGAAAGTTGATCACCATCTATACTTTAAAATACAGAAGCTGTAGAGATTTGCTTTACAGCTGTCCTTTAAACTTATTCAAAATGTCTGACTCAGTCATGGAAAGAAGAAAAAAAAAAAATTGTATACAATTGTGTGGCTATGCAATAATGTACGTGCATACCCTTTCATTATGTAAGATATTAGAAATAAACTTCCATACACGTTTGAATTCCTTGTTCAGAAACCTGCACTTCCATGGCAGATCACTTGTTTCTTTCAAAGATCTGATTATTAAAGTATTTTGTATTTTATTTTATATACAAAATAAAACAAAGAAGAATACACAGCAAATAGGGGAAATAGGCTAAAGTAGAGATGACACACAGGTCGTCCACATATAGCAGAGACAACTGAAATAAGAGCACCAAGTGGTGAAACCAAACATTAGTATTCAGATTTACAAACACTATAATCACAACCTTCACCAGTGTAAAACGTAACCTTTACTGATGATCATTAAAAAAACTCACCCAGATTGTGCCCATAAAAAGCAATTGACAAGCAGGCTGGGCGGGACAAGGAAAGGAAGACATCTCACCCTTAGGCCTCATGCACTAGTATAGTGTATTACTGTACAGCAGCGGCTGCATGAAGCGCACGGCGTCATAGCAACCAATGACGCCGTGCGCTTATGCTGTCAGGAGGAATCCCAGCCGGGTTTCCACGGTCCGCGGAACACGGTTGTGTGCATGAGGCCTTACACTTTCCTTATCAAACTACAGGCCCTGCCTAGCAAAAACGGAATGGCCATCCCGATAGGGGCGATCCAGTGTTCGGAACCTTCTGATAGGCCCTATATGTCCCTGACAAGGGATCAATACCGCCACCACAGAAGAGACCTAATATGACTACAGTCGAACAGTTGTCATTGGTCAATGTATGCATCAGAAAATAATAAAGTTACAACATAAATAGTCGCACATAATACATATATGTCCCCAAAAAAAAAAGTCAGCGCTCCAGATGGCGACCAAAATGGTCGCCAATGAGCCTTAAAATTTGCAGATGGCGACAAGACCATTTGCAAGTGGACAGCACTCAGCGCTGCAGCTAAAGAGCATACCGGGTCTTAGGCCTCTTGCACACAAGTCCCCCCCCCCCCCCGTTTTCGTTCCGTTTTTTGTGTTTCGCCTACTTACCATATTGTTTTTCTACATATATCTGTTTGCATCTACTTGTAGTATCTTATTGCTTCAGTCTTATCGAATAGAAGCTAAAAATTATACCCTACCCCCTGATGAACCCATTGTAGTGGGGGAAACGCGTCGGAGGGGGTCATTCCCCCTGAACACCTTTAGTGTTATTTAGGGAATAACAGCTGAGGAACGAGGACAGAGTCTCCACCGTTAGGATTCTTCTCTGGGCTGAGGAGTACTACAGGGTGACAACTAGGGTATGCTTATCCCCCTCCCCCCTGAGACTCCCACCCATTCATATATATTCTGTGACATCTATGTGAGTAAGTGTGGTATCTGTTAGATTGGTATCCTAATCCAATCACAGTTTGGGCATTAGATTTTAAAAAGTTATATTAAACATTATATTTTTAAGGGTCGTATTCTTGTGGACATTAATACATTTTTTGAGGTCCTATTCACCCTAATAAAGCTCTATTAGGGTGAATAGGACCAGGGATTAAAAGATCCCAGGAAGCAGATTGTGAGGGGTGGTGCGCCGAGAGCGGTCATTATGTCAGTGTCAATTAATACATTCCAGAACTGTAAGGGTTACATAGCATCATAGATCAATATAACATTGTGTGACCCTGGCAGTGCTGGGAGTTCAGGCCGGGTGCCTCACTGAGAGTCCACAGCGAGGCACTCTCTCATCTGAAAGGGGCCTAACACTGGCAGCACCGACTGGTGACATACTTAAAAGGTGTTATCCAATCCCTATAATGACCCTAGAATGCCCGGGCCACTCCTCTAGAGCATACTTACCTGCTTCCCGCCACCAGCGTCCCTCTGGATCCCTGCATGGCCGCTGTTGCATCTCCCTGTCGGGCAGATCAAAACATCCAGCAAAGGCGGGGAACAGCCAATAGCAGGCCACGTCATTATAGGTACTGGATAACCACTTTAACTCTACCCCCCCCCCCCCCCCTCTTTGCTGGCATAGATTTAAAGAGAATCTGTCACCAATTTTATGCTGCTAGGTTCTAACAGCTCCAGCACATGAACAGTCCCCATATTCATGAGCTCCAAGCTCTACCCGCCCACCTGCCTCTGATTGGCAGGTTTATTTCCATAGGAATCAGCAGCAGGTGGGCGGAAAAGCTGTGAGCTCATGAATATGGGGGCTCATTCAGCATGTGCTCAAGTCTTTTCCTAAGGAGATCTGTCACTAGTTTATGTTTCTCTTAGGACACCAAAAAACTGGTAACGGATTCCCTTTAAGCCTTTTTCCACAGCAAAAACTGTAGTGGAAAATTATTAATGAGCCTGGCCTGCCAACCCGTTTCCTCGCCATTTTGGAAAAGTAATGCGAGCGGGGAAAAGTCGCAGATTTTGCCACAAAAAAGGTGAGCAGCAAAATGTGCAACGTTAATACGCCACTATTGTGGTGTGCATCAGTCAATAAATGCGCCCTAAATGTATTATATGTGGTACCTTGGAACCGAACCAGAGTTCAGGAAATGTTTTTTACAGTATTAATTTCTGAAGTTATTATGCAAAGTCTCGCAAGACTTCGCAAAGTAATAACTTTGGCTCATCAGAGCCAATACATCCCTATACTGTATGGAGCGCTCACTCCCTACAGTATTAAAAACAAAGTTTTATGCGAATCGACTTCGGATGTTTTATCCGAAGTAGATTCGCTCATCCCTAATGTATACCTGAGTTAGGCTACTTTCACACTAGCGTTGTTTTGCAGATCCGTCACGGATCTGCAAAAAACGCTTCCGTTACAATAATACAAACGCATGCATCCGTCATGAACGGATCCGGTTATATTATGTTTTCTATAGCCATGACGGATCAGTCTTGAACACCATTAAAAGTCAATTGGGAACGGATCCATTTTCTATTGTGCCAGGAAGGATCAGTTTGGCTCAGTTTCGTCAGACGGACACCAAAACGCTGCAGGCATCGTTTTGGTGTCCGCCTCCAGAGCGGAATGGAGACTAAACGGAGGCAAACTCATGCATTCTGAGCGGATCCTTTTCCATTCAGAATGCATTATGGCAAAACTCATCCGTCTTGGACCGCTTGTGAGAGACCTGAAACAGATCTCAAACGGAAAACCAAAACGCGAGTGTGAAAGTACCCCAAGTCTGTCAATGATTGTCAAAAGATATGTAATTACCTCATAATAACCGCTCTCATTAATGTCCCCTGTCCCTTTCCACTGCTCCCTTAAAAGATAGTTGCTATGGCTTGTCTGTCTCTGGCTAAGAAGACAGGATGACGGAGGGGTGGTCCTTCACACTGCATGCCGGTGTTCTGCCAGATTTTTATACCTTGCCAGAACGCTATATCGGAAGTGACGCAGCCGCACAGGAATCAGCTGGAGGAGGGTGTGTGAGAAGGACTTCATGCGCAAAACCCTACACCGCACGTGCGCACTTAGGGGTAAGTACAACTTCCAGCGCAAAATGTTCAATTAGATCTCCCTACCCCTGAGTGCGCACAAATCATCAGGAGCAGTTCATCCTTACCGCAGAGCTGAGTGCAGAATATCGAGGTCACCACATAGCAGAGCTGAGGGACACCAATATCTAGCACTCAGCTCTGCGGTGTCCCCAAATATCCTGCACTGAGCTCTGATCTCGGTGTGGTGATCTCGATATTCTGCACTCAGCTCTGCGGGTTAGGATGAACTGCTCCTGATGATTTGTGTGCGTGCATACTCAGGGGTAGGGAGATCTGATGTTACATTTTGCTCTGGAAAATCTACCTACCTCTAAGTGCGCACGCGCAGTGTTTGGTTCTTCTCCCGTGGCGCTGCAATGATTTTTTGCTAATCAAGTGTTGTGTGCTTGCGCAGCACACACCCTCCTTCAGCCGATTCCTGTGTGGCTGCGTCACCCCCAGTGTGGCCGCGTCACTTCCGATATAGTGTTCTGGCAAGGCATAGAAATCTGGCAGAACACCTGCATTAGGCTTCAGAGTGAGGAGGTGTGTCTCTCAGTAATCCAATCTGATTGGCTGTCAGGGAGCTGCTGGCTACAGCAAGTGTGTATGGGAAGTGAGTGAAAGCAGTTTTGGCCTCAGAACTGGCAGAGGAGCCATCTTGAGAAGGTCCTCATATTGTAAATGTTTAAACAGCTGTAACTAAGGGAAAACTCAAGGAAAACAGTTGTATGCAAAGAAACTAAATATTGCTTTATGTATAATGCTGCTGCAGCAGTAACCTATGCTAAGTTACCCCTTAAGAAACAGTTCTAGGAAATGTGCCTATTGAGAACTGCATGTACAAACCTTATTGGAGGGATGCAAGTTTATCTATATGAATAAGTCCCTACCATAGAGGAGTAGTCAGCAATACAGGAAACAGCTCAGCACTATTTATCAGCAATCAGTTTTGCCACTGAAAATATAAAATCTGCTGTTGCTAAGCTCCCTGTAGCCTTGAACTGACCATTACAGAAGAGCACACGAAATGTCAGTAACCATTTATAATTTTGCTTGAAACTATGTCCTTGCACTTAGAAAAAGTAAATAAATACAAACTAAGGCCTTGTTCACGTTTCAGTTTTTCACAGGCATGCGCTATCCGCATTTTCCGCAGAAGGCACAGAAAACCAATGATCTTAATGTGCTTCTTTATACATCAGAGGTTTTCCACCGACCACGGGGCAGTAGAAAAAAAAAAATCACAGAAACATGCACTACTTTGGTCATTGATGAGGACTAAACATGCTTATTGAAGTAATGGATCGATGAAAAACCACTGACACAACATTGATGGACCACTAGTGGGAGAAGCTCTGGAAATTAGAGAGGGTGTCTGGTCCCAAAACCAAAATAACTCCCCTTAGGGCAACCTTGTTAATGGTCATGATTTTCCTGTATAAGTCGTTGTTTGTTACAATCAAAAATTTCAGTTAAATATATCATATAGGAGACACACACAGTGATATTTGAGAAGTGAAATGAAGTTTATTGGATTTACAGAAAGTGTGCTATAATTGTTTAAACAAAATTAGGCAGGTGCATACATTTGGTCACTGTTGTCATTTTATTGATTCCAAAACCTTTAGAACTAATTATTGGAACTCAAATTGGCTTGGTAAGCTCAGTGACCCCTGACCTACATACACAGGTGAATCCAATTATGAGAAAGAGTATTTAAGGGGGTCAATTGTAAGTTTCTCTCCTCTTAATTTTCTCTGAAGAGCAGCAACATGGGGGTCTCAAAACAACTCTCAAGTGACCTGAAGACAAAGATTGTTCACCATCATGGTTTAGAGCAGGGGTGCGCCACATGCGGCCCTTGATACCATTCTGTGCGGCCCCCAACCATCTGGTAACAGACATGTATGCCTATGTCTTGTGGCTGCTCACATGTATTTTTTATGTATTTCTCCGATTAGATGGGAGTCCTGAAAGTGTAACTAGACATTAATGCTACATAATGTGTGTTCAATATGCCATAAGTACAATATTTCAGTTGTTAATACACCTTTAAATTTTAATTTCGGCCCTCGTCATTGGTTCAGTCTGGCAATGTGGCCCCCAACCAGGAAACGTTGTGCACCCCTGGTTTAGAGGAAGGATACAGAAAGCTGTCTCAGAGATTTCAGCTGTCTGTTTCCACAGTTAGGAACATATTGAGGAAATGGAAGACCACAGGCTCAGTTCAAGTTAAGGCTCGAAGTGGCAGACCAAGAAAAATCTCGGATAGACAGAAGTGACGAATGGTGAGAACAAATCAGAGTCAACCCACAGACCAGCACCAAAGACCTACAACATCATCTTGCTGCAGATGGAGTCACTGTGCATCGTTCAACCATTCGGCACACTTTACACAAGGAGATGCTGTATGCGAGAGTGATGCAGAGGAGCCTTTTCTCCGCCCACAGTCCAAATGTGCTTGAGGTGGGCTAAAGCACATTTGGACAAACCAGCTTCATTTTGGAATAAGGTGCTGTGGACTGATGTAACTAAAATTGAGTTATTTGGCCATAACAAGGGGCGTTATGCATGGAGGAAAAAGAACACATCATTCCAAGAAAAACACCTGCTAGCTACAGTAAAATATGGTGGTGGTTCCATCATGCTGTGGGGCTGTGTGGCCAGTGCAGGGACTGGGAATCTTGTCAAAGTTGAGGTACACATGGATTCCACTCAGTATCAGCAGATTCTGGAGACCAATGTCCAGGAATCAGTGACAAAGCTGAAGCTGCATCGGGGCTGGATCTTTCAATAAGACAACGACCCTAAACACTGCTCAAAATCCACTAAGGCATTTATGCAGAGGAACAAGTACAACGTTCTGGAATGGCCATCTCAGTCCCCAGACCTGAATAGAATTGAAAATCTGTGGTGTGACTTAAAGAGAGCTGTCCATGCTCGGAAGCCAACAAACCTGAATGAACTAAAGATGTATTGTAAAGAGGAATAGTCCAAAATACCTTCAACCAGAATCCAGACTCTCATTGGAACCTACAGGAAGCGTTTAGAGGCGGTAATTTCTGCAAAAGGAGGATCTACTAAATATTGATTTAATTTCTTTTTTGTGGTGCCCAAATTTATGTACCTGCCTAATTTTGTTTAAACAAGTATAGCACACTTTCTGTAAATCCAATAAACTTAATTTCACTTCTCAAATATCACTGTGTTTCTCCTATATGATATATTTAACTGACATTTTTTATCGTAACAACCAACGATTTATACAGGAAAATCATGACGATTAACAAGGTTGCACAAACTTTTGCATCCCACTGTATCTGTGCTTTCCCTACACTTTTCTGGGCATCAGACTATCCTGGCAGATCCGTTTACTTTCTCCTTCCTGTTTTGTTGAATACCATAACTTTATTGATATATAACAAAAAAAAAAAAAAAAAAAAAAAAACTGTGACGAGTCACAGGCTGGCCACGCCCCCCACACTGATCAGTCTGCAGGAGCTACTCCCACTATAACTCCTGTGGCCATCTTACTACAGCCATACATGAATCCTGCACCTGTGTGAAGTTGGCACCCCATGTTCTTAAATTTTAAAAATAAATACACCATTCGTTTGTGCTGCGTTTGTGCTGGTTTGTGCCGCAAAAATGAACGTTTGTGCCGGTTCGGTTCCTGAGATATTGCGCGTTAGATTTTTATGAAGCCCCGCCCATTTTCCACCCCATGTTCTTAAATTTCTAAAAAAAATACACCATTCGTTTGTGCTGCAAAAATGAACGTTTGCGCCGCTTTCGTTTCCGAGATATTGCGCGCTTGATTTTCTGAAACCCCGCCCATTTTCCACCCCATGTTCTTAAATTTCAAAAAGAAATACACCATTCGTTTGTGCTGCGTTTGTGCTGGTTTGTGCTGCAAAAATGAACGTTTGCGCCACTTTGGTTTCCGAGATATTGCGCACTTGATTTGCTGAAACCCCGCCCACTTTCCACCCCATGTTTTTAAATTTCCAAAAGAAATACACCATTCGTTTGTGCTGCGTTTGTGCTGGTTTGTGCCGCAAAAATGAACGTTTGTGCCGGTTCGGTTCCTGAGATATTGCGCGTTAGATTTTTATGAAGCCCCGCCCATTTTCCACCCCATGTTCTTAAATTTCAAAAATAAATACACCATTCGTTTGTGCTGCGTTTGTGCTGGTTTGTGCTGCAAAAATGAACGTTTGCGCCGCTTTGGTTTCCGAGATATTACGCGCTTGATTTTCTGAAACCCCGCCCATTTTCCACCCCATGTTCTTAAATTTCAAAAAGAAATACACCATTCGTTTGTGCTGCGTTTGTGCTGGTTTGTGCTGCAAAAATGAACGTTTGCGCCGCTTTGGTTTCCGAGATATTGCGCTCGATTTGCTGAAGCCCCGCCCACTTTCCACCCCATATTTTTAAATTTCAAAAATAAATACACCGTTCGTTTGTGCTGCATTTGTGCTGGTTTGTGCTGCAAAAATTAACGTTTGCGCCGCTTTCGTTTCTGAGATATTGCGCGCTTGATTTGCTGAAACCCCGCCCACTTTCCACCCCATGTTTTAAAATTTCTAAAATAAATACACCATTCGTTTGTGCTGCGTTTGTGCTGGTTTGTGCTGCAAAAATGAACGTTTGCGCCGCTTTGGTTTCCGAGATATTGCGCGCTTGATTTGCTGAAACCCCGCCCACTTTCCACCCCATGTTTTAAAATTTCAAAAAGAAATACACCATTCTTTTGTGCTGCATTTGTGCTGGTTTGTGCTGCAAAAATTAACGTTTGCACCGCTTTGGTTTCCGAGATATTGCGTGCTTGATTTGATAAAACCCCTCCCACTTTCCACCCCATGTTTTTAACCCTGACTCTAGACCCCCCAGGTGTGCTGCAGCTTGCCCCCCTCCCGCCCCCTTTCACAACTTTTTTTGGGGCACAAGCATATTATATTTTTTTTTCTGCGTACGCCGACTGTGGCCGGGACTCTTAGCGTCACTGTTAGCGCATCGCACGCCCCACCGCTGATCAACTTCGGATGGTTGATCAGCGAGTTTGAATTAAAAAAAAATCAAATTTTTGGGCCTTTTTTATTTTTTTTGTCTGTAAGGTTTAGGGTAAGTTCCCGAACACCCGTCCCCACACACACCAAATAAAGTTTATCACACACACACACTCCCCTATGGCCTGCCGGATGTTCTAGGCGGCATATGCCCAGCTTGCCTCCGAGTCCGAGAGCCCCAGTGAGGACGAGGATAACCCCACTTTCCTTTTGTCATCCGCGTCTTTCCTTTTGATGATGAGACCCCAAGGCGGCGGAGACGCCGCCAGGTGGAGCAAGGAGACCGCCATGCTAGGGACCCTGTGGCCCACACTAGTACGAGAAGGTCTGGGGCTCGTACTAGTTTTCCGGCCCACCAGTTAAGACCACCGGAGCCCCCTACCGGTGAACTTGTCTGGTATACCCCAGAGCGTTTTGAGCCCGTGATTCCTGATTTTGTAGGCCAACCAGGAATCCAGATTTCCACAGTGGGCTTCACTGAATGCGACTACTTTAGTCTTTTTTTCAGTGACCCCTTTGTGAATCTGATGTTGGAGCAGACGAACCTGCACGCCCCACAGTTCATTGCTCAACATCCGGGCTCCTTTTTGGCTAGGCCCGGTGGCTGAACTCCGGTCTGTGTAGCCAAGATGAGGACGTTTTGGGGCCTCGTGCTGCATATGGGCCTAGTCAAGAAACCTAGTGTCAGGCATTACTGGAGTGGGGACATCCTCTACCAGACCCCACTTTACAATTATGCAGATAATGCAGCATGTCCCCCCCAAGGTGATCCTGCCTATGACCGCCTGTACCAAATCAGGTCGGTCATCGATCACTTTGGGGCCAAATTTGTGCAGGTTTATGTACCTGGAAGGGAAGTCGCGGTTGATGAGTCTCTCATTGCTTTCAAGGGGAGACTCATTATCCGCCAGTATGTTCCCTCTAAGCGGGCGAGGTATGGCATGAAGCTGTACAAACTTTGTGAGAGTACCTCAGGGTGCACTTACAAGTTTCGTGTGTACGAGGGGCGAGATTCCCGTATTTAACCCCCAGAAGGTTCCCCCAATCTGGGTGTTAGCGGGAAACTTGTGTGGGACCTTATGCACCCACTGCTAGATAAGGGTTACCACCTGTACGTGGATAGATATGGGGTCTCATATCTCAGGAACCGAACCGGCACAAACGTTCATTTTTGTGGCACAAACCAGCACAAACGCAGCACAAACGAATGGTGTATTTCTTTTTGAAATTTAAAAACATGGGGTGGAAAGTGGGCGGGGTTTCAGCAAATCAAGCGCAATATCTCGGAAACCAAAGCGGCGCAAACGTTAATTTTTGCAGCACAAACCAGCACAAACGCAGCACAAACGAATGGTGTATTTCTTTTTGAAATTTAAGAACATGGGGTGGAAAATGGGCGGGGCTTCATAAAAACCTAACGCGCAATATCTCAGGAACCGAACCGGCACAAACGTTCATTTTTGCGGCACAAACCAGCACAAACGCAGCACAAACGAATGGTGTATTTCTTTTTGAAATTTAAAAACATGGGGTGGAAAGTGGGCGGGGTTTCAGCAAATCAAGCGCGCAATATCTCGGAAACGAAAGCGGCGCAAACGTTCATTTTTGCAGCACAAACCAGCACAAACGCAGCACAAAAGAATGGTGTATTTCTTTTTGAAATTTAAGAACATGGGGTGGAAAGTGGGCGGGGTTTCAGCAAATCGAGCGCAATATCTCGGAAACCAAAGCGGCGCAAACGTTCATTTTTGCAGCACAAACCAGCACAAACGCAGCACAAACGAATGGTGTATTTCTTTTTGAAATTTAAAAACATGGGGTGGAAAGTGGGCGGGGTTTCAGCAAATCAAGTGCGCAATATCTCGGAAACCAAAGCGGCGCAAACGTTCATTTTTGCAGCACAAACCAGCACAAACGCAGCACAAACGAATGGTGTATTTCTTTTTGAAATTTAAAAACATGGGGTGGAAAGTGGGCGGGGTTTCAGCAAATCAAGTGCGCAATATCTCGGAAACCAAAGCGGCGCAAACGTTCATTTTTGCAGCACAAACCAGCACAAACGCAGCACAAACGAATGGTGTATTTTTTTTTGAAATTTAAGAACATGGGGTGGAAAATGGGCGGGGCTTCATAAAAATCTAACGCGCAATATCTCAGGAACCGAACCGGCACAAACGTTCATTTTTGCGGCACAAACCAGCACAAACGCAGCACAAACGAATGGTGTATTTATTTTTAAAATTTAAGAACATGGGGTGCCAACTTCACACAGGTGAATCCTGCTAGTCTATTTCTCACTCAGTTTCTAAATCCCATCACTGATGTCCACAGGCTCTTCTCTCACCATCTCCAGAGTGTAATAAACAGCATGACTCAGCAAGCACATCCAATCACATCTGTATCTTATCCCATCATGTATGTGTGCCCGATACACAGCCTGGTGTGTGTGATGCTGCCTGCTGAAGTGTCTATCTAACCCCATCTTGTATGATACAGCCTGCTGAACTGTGTATCTAGTAAGATAGTTAAAGGGGGTTGTCTCACTTCAGCAAGTGGCATTTATTATGTAGAGAAAGTTAATACAAGCCACTTACTAATGTATTGTCATTCTCCATATTGCCTCCTTTGCTGGCGTCAGCCTCTCTGGTGGCCGGGACCATGGGAGCCCACATAGGCTGGCGCTTTTTCCTATAGTGTGCAAGCACAACCACCACCGATGGATTGCACGGTGGTCAGTAACCATGGAAACGAGCAGTGTATAATGCGATAGAAAAACAAATCCAGCCAACAAAGTAGGCAATGTGGATAATCACAATGCATTAGTAAGTGCATGTTATTAACTTTCCCTACATGATAAATGCCACTTATTGAAGTGAGACAATCCCTTTAATACGGTTGAAAAAAATACATAAATCAATCAAGTTCAACCAAGGGATATGTGGGGACACGAATCCCAGAAGGAAGCGAGGCTCAGATTTCTACTCGTTTTCATAAGTATTCATGTCATTTACTTTTAAGAATTAATCTAAACCCTTTTTAAAACGGTCTACTGTTCCTCCTGTGACCACGTCCTGAGGAAGTCTATTCCACAGCTTCACAGTTCTTACAGGCTACTTTCACACGAACGCTTATGCTGTATCAGTCATGGATCAGCAAAAACGCTTCTGTCATGATAATACAACGGTTTGCATCAGTTATGAACTGATCCGGTTGTATCATCTCTAAAAAAGCCATGATGGATCAGTCATTAACTCCACTGAAAGTCAATGGATCAGTCCTCCACCCCCCCCCCCCCCCCATCTATTGAAAAATCCTATGACGGATCTCATGGAGGCGTAGAAATCGGCCTAAATGTAAGATAGCTTCTGCGCTATCTTACATTTAGAAGCACTGCCTCACTGTTCCCAAAGGAACTCAATCATAGAACTAATTTGATTTTGAATTATTAATGTTATTATATGTATGTCATTTGTATTCCTATGCAGTGATTGTCTTTGTGAACCTTTCATATGCCACAATACCTAAAGCTTCACTTATCTATGACCAGGATAGGTAACAAACGTGTCAGAGAAGTGTTTGCTCAGTGTTTCTACAGTACAATGTTTTTAACCATTTTGGAATAAAAGTCAAGTTTTACAGAAAGCAGAGTGCTGGATCCTCTTCACATTGCGCATTTTGAGGTACCTGGAGCAGCCTGGATTTTGTGTCCTCAAGGAGAGGGGAGTTGATATTTTACTGAGGACTCTATAGACTGGCAGCACGGTGGCTCAGTGGCCTTGCAGCCCTGGGGTCCTAGGTTCGAATCCAGCCACACATGGCGTTTGCATGTTCTCCCAGGGTTTGCGTGGATTTCCTCCGGGTTCTACCACACTCCAAAGACATACTGATAGGGAACCTAGCTTGTGAGACCCATTGTGGACAGAGTGATGCAGAATATATATATTTTTTTTTAAATATATATATATATATATATATATTATATATATATACACACACACACACACACACACACACACACATACCGTATATACTCGAGTATAAGACGAGTTTTTGGGCACAAATTTTTGTGCTCAAAAAGCCCCCTCGTCTTATACTTGAGTCTACTATCTTACTTTGTCTTTGCTCCGGTAATCCAGGCAGTGCGGGGGGCGGCGCTGACTCACTGACGTCACGCGCCTGCGCCGCCTAGTGGGAGCAGGCGCGTGACGTCAGTGAGTGAGCTCCGCTCCCCGCACTGCCTGCGGCTGCTATTACCGGAGTAAAGACAAAGTAAGATATCCAAAGTTAAAGAATACTAATGAATACTACTTTATAAATATACTGCTGTGAGCGTCGGGGAGGGGGATCTGTGGATGGCACTGTAGGGGGATCTGTGGATGGCAGTGCCATCCACAGATCCCCCTACAGTGCCATCCTGGCACTGTTTAGGGGAGGGGGGATCTGTGGATGGCACTGTTTAGGGGGGAATCTGTGGATGGCACTGTTTAGGGGGGAATCTGTGGATGGCTCCCTGTATTTAATGCAGAGTGTGTGTGTGTATATAATGCACACACTCTGCATTAAATACAGGGAGTCAGAGTCAGACTCCCATCAATCTGAGTCACCCTCTTGCAGATGTGTGTATATAATGTAGAGTGTGTGCATTATATACACATACACTCTGCATTATAGCTGCATTTCCCACCCTAGTCTTATACTCGAGTCACTAATTTTTCCCATTTTTGGGGGTAAAATTAGGGGCCTCGGCTTATACTCGGGTCGGCTTATACTCGAGTATATACGGTATATATACACACACACACAGTACAGACCAAAAGTTTGGACACACCTTCTCATTCAAAGAGTTTTCTTTATTTTCATGACTATGAAAATTGTAGATTCACACTGAAGGCATCTAAACTATGAATTAACACATGCGGAATTATATACATAAAAAAGTGTGAAACAACTGAAAATATGTAATTCTAGGTTCTTCAAAGTAGCCACCTTTTGCTTTGATTACTGCTTTGCACACTCTTGGCATTCTCTTGATGAGTTTCAAGAGGTAGTCACCTGAAATGGTTTTCACTTCACAGGTGTGCCCTGTCAGGTTTAATAAGTGGGATTTCTTGCCTTATAAATGGGGTTGGGACCATCACTTGCCTTGTGGAGAAGTCAGGTGGATACACAGCTAATTTGTATTATGGCAAGAAAAAAACAGCTAAGTAAAGAAAAACGAGTGGCCATAATTACTGTAAGACATGAAGGTCAGCCAGTCCCAAAAAATTGAGAAAACTTTGAAAGTATCCCCAAGTGCAGTCACAAAAACCATCAAGCGCTACAAAGAAACTGTCTCACATGCGGACCAGGAAAAGAAGACCAAAAGTCACCTCTGCTGTGGAGGATAAGTTCATCCGAGTCACCAGCCTCAGAAATCGCAGGTTAACAGCAGCTCAGATTAGAGACCAGGTCAATGCCACACAGTTCTAGCAGCAGACACATCTCTAGAACAACTGTTAAGACTGTGTGAATCAGGCCTTCATGGTGGAATATCTGCTAGGAAACCACTGCTAAGGACAGGCAACAAGCAGAAGAGACTTGTTTGGGCTAAAGAACACAAGGAATGGACATTAGACCAGTGGAAATCTGTGCTTTGGTCTGATGAGTCCAAATTTGAGATCTTTGGTTCCAACCACCGTGTCTTTGTGCGACGCAGAAAAGGTGAACGGATGGACTCTACATGCCTGGTTCCCACCATGAAGCATGGAGGTGGTGTGATGGTGCTTTGCTGGTGACACTGTTGGGGGATTTATTCAAAATTGAAGGCATACTGAACCAGCATGGCTACCACAGCATCTTACAGTGGCATGCTATTCCATCCGGTTAGTTGCGTTTAGTTGGACCATCATTTATTTTTCAACAGGACAATGACTCCAAACACACCACCAGGCTGTGTAAGGGCTATTTGACTATAAAGGAGAGTGATGGGGTGCTGCGCCAGATGACCTGGCCTCCACAGTCACCGGACCTGAACCCAATCGAGATGGTTTGGGGTGAGCTGGACCGCAGAGTGAAGGCAAAAGGGCCAACAAGTGCTAAGCATCTCTGGGAACTCCTTCAAGACTGTTGGAAGACCATTTCAGGTGACTACCTCTTGAAGCTCATCAAGAGAATGCCAAGAGTGTGCAAAGCAGTAATCAAAGCAAAAAGGTGGCTACTTTGAAGAACCTAGAATATGCCATTTTCAGTTGTTTCACACTTTTTTGTTATGTATATAATTCCACATGTGTTAATTCATAGTTTTGATGCCTTCAGTGTGAATCTACAATTTTCATAGTCATGAAAATAAAGAAAACTCTTTGAATGACAAGGTGTGTCCAAACTTTTGGTCTGTACTGTGTGTGTGTATATGTATATATATATATACACACACATTTTCCAAACTTACCTAGTTATGTAGTGAAAGATTCCTTCATACAGCAAGACCAACTTGTCGTCCAGGATTCTGGCAAAGCTGACTGACAACAATGTGCAGTTGCTTCAAAATACCAGATGAGCCTATTTTAAATTGGTAAATACCTAATATACCTAGCTGGATTTGCTAGCCCGGGATCTGGAAAAGCCAAGCAAGAATCCCAGTCACAAATCCTCCATACTGTAACATAGCTAGACAGATTTGGTCCTCCGAAAGCTAGGTAAACTAATAATGATAATGCCTGTACGATGCTGCGGAATATGTTAGCGCTATAATAAAAAATTATGTTGGACCTATAGTGAGGAATAGGGTTGTCTCGGGTATCGAAATTTCGATACCCAATCGATACTTTTATACCAGTATCCGTTTGGTACCGGGATTTCCATTTTTTTTCGATACTGGGTTGCACAGTCTAGTATCACAGAAGATGAGCGCGCTGCTGTGAGTGCCCCATGTTTCCTCAGCAGCATAGGGGAGGAGTCACTCTCTCCCTCCCCCTGTGCCACGCTGCCAATGAGGAGAGACGGGAGGAGGAGGGGCGGGCACACTGTGCCACCAATGATCATTAGCGTGTAATACAAATACAGGAGGCAGTGCTCAGCCTCTATAACAAGAAGCTGCAATCAGCGGCAGTTAACCCCTCAGGTGCCGCACCTGAGGGGTTAACTGCTGCTGATCGCAGCTCCCCGTCAGAGGCAGGGTGACTGCTGCGATTCTGCCGCCGACACATGCCTCCTGTATTAAATGTTAATTATCATTGGTGGCGCAGTGCGCCCTCCCTAGTATTAAAAACATTGGTGGGGCAGTGCACCCTCCCCCCACCCCCCAGTATTAAAATCATTGGTGGCAGCTTGTGATCAGAGCACCAGCAGTGTAATCCTGGGGCTCCGATCGGTTACCATGGCAGCCAGGACGCTACTGAGGCCCTAGCTGCCATGGTAATCTCCCTGCTGCTGTGTGCACTACGCACAGGGCAGCCGGGAGAGTGTGGGGTCCTATTCACTCTAATAGAGCAAACTACTTCTCACGCATTAGGGCCCCTAAAATGCCAGGGCAGTATAACTTCCCCACAAGTGACCCCATTTTGGAAAGAAGACACCCCAAGGTATTCTGTGAGGGGCATGGAGAGTTCCTAGAATTTTTTATTTTTTTGTCACAAGTTAGTGGAATATGAGACTTTGTAAGAATAAAATAAAAATATCATCATTTTCCGCTAACTTCTGACATAAAATAAAAAAATTCTATGAACTCGCCATGCCCCTCACGGAATACCTTGGGGTGTCTTCTTTCCAAAATGGGGTCACTTGTGGGGTAGTTATTGGCATTTTAGGGGCCCTAATGTGTGAGAAGTAGTTTGAAATCAAAATGTGTAAAAAATGCCCTGTGAAATCCTAAAGGTGCTCTTTGGAATGTGGGCCCCTTTGCCCACCTAGGGTGCAAAAAAGTGTCACACATGTGGTATCGCCGTACTCGGAAGAAGTAGGACAATGTGTTTTGGGGTGTATTTTTACATATACCCATGCTGGGTGAGAGAAATCTCGTTATAAAAGTAAACTTTTCCCATTTTTTTTATACAAAGTTGTCATTATAGAGAGATATTTCTCTCACCCAGCATGGGTATATGTGAAAAGACACCCCAAAACACATTGCCCTACTTCTCCTGAGTACGGTGATACCACATGTGTGACACTTTTTTGCAGCCTAGATGCGCAAAGGGGCCCAAATTCCTTTTAGGAGGGCATTTTTAGACATTTGGATTCCAGACTTCTTCTCACGCTTCAGGCATCCTAAAATGCCAGGGCAATATAAATACCCCACATGTGACCCCATTTTGGAAAGAAGACACCCAAGGTATTCCGTGAGGGGCATGGCGAGTTCATAGAAGATTTTTTTGGGGGGCACAAGTTAGCAAAAATTGATTTATTTATTTTTCTCACAAAGTTTCCCTTTCCGCTAACTTGGGACAAAAAGTTAAATCTTTCATGGACTCAATATGTCCCTCAGCGAATACCTTGGGGCGTCTTCTTTCCGAAATGGGGTCACATGTGGGGTATTTATACTGCTCTGGCATTTTAGGGGCCCTAAAGCATGAGAAGTCTGGAATATAAATGTCTAAAAAATGTTACGCATTTGGATTCCATGAGGGGTATGGCGAGTTCAAGTGAGATTTTATTTTTTGACACAAGTTAGTGGAATATGAGACTTTGTAAGAAAAAAATAAATAAAATCAATTTCCGCTAACTTGTGCCCAAAAAAATATATGTCTAAATGGAGCCTTACAGGGGGGTGATCATGGAGTCTATATGGGGTGATCACCCCCCTGTCGGTGATCACTTCCCCTGTAAGGCTCCATTCAGAGGTCCGTATGCGTTTTGCGGATCCAATCCATGGATCCGTAAAACACATACGGACGTCTGAATGGAGCCTTACAGGGGGGTGATCAGGGAGTCTATATGGGGTGATCAGAGGTTAATAAGTGACAGGGGGGGGGGGGTGTAGTGTGGTGGTTCTTATTACAGAGCTGCCTGTGTCCTCTGGTTGTCGATCCAAGCAAAAGGGACCACCAGAGGACCAGGTAGCAGGTATATTAGACGCTGTTATCAAAACAGCGTCTAATATACCTGTTAGGGGTTAAAAAAAACAAAAACGCATCTACAGCCTGCCAGCGAACGATCACCGCTGGCAGGCTGTAGATCCACTCGATTACCTGCCGATCCTGTGACACGTACACGCGTGACTCTGCCTGAGACAGCCGCCTCCCCGGACCGCGATCCTGCATTAGGCGGTCCAGAGGCGGTTAAAGAGTTTTTTTCAGTCATCTTGTCCCCCCAAAAATAGGATAGGACTCTTCAATTATGGGCCAGACATTCCATAAAATGCGGAACACACCCAGCTTTTTTTTGCGTGGAATCGAATGGTATTGAGTATCAATACTTTTTTATGGTATCAAAACCGAATCAAAATTTGGGTATCAAAACAACCCTAGTGGGGAATGCTAAGGGAAAATAAATAAATAATAAGCTAGGCAGATGTGTCTAGGAAAGCTGGGTTACCACCATAATACCAAGATAAATCCTCCTCCTCACTCCTAAATAGTGCCATAGCTAGGCAGATTTGCCTTACAGAATGCTGGGAAAACAGAGTTACTTACACAATGTTAGGGTAACATTATATATGTCAGTGTGTACAGCTCCACAAGACTTGTAATCCAGGTCTTTAAAACTGATTAATTTCAGATTTGCCTAGACACACAAGGAGAAATCTTTCCTGGCTATATAGGAATACTTAGAATTCAGGCACCTGGGAAAGCTGGGTAGCACTTCCTGTAATGTCAGTGCCCTGGTACCATATAGGATACCTGCACATACACACAGGGCGAGGTTTTGGAAGAAACTGCTGATGTTCTGCATCTTCCAGCTCTATCATAGTGCTCTGAGTGCCCATTAAAATGAATGCAGTGTTAAGCCCCTTTCCCAAACTTCCTGTTTACCGGTAAGTTAATACCAGCGCACAGAGTCGGTCACTAGCCAAAGATGGAGAGGCAGGAAGGAGATACTTCGGACTGCAAGATGTCTGTTGAATGGCTTTCTGTAGCAGTTTGCAGATACCCATGCAGAAGAGAAAAATTTTTAAAAAAATAAATAAATAACAACATTACAACTAGGGCTGAAACGATTATTCGAATAACTCGATTAAATCGAGTAAAAAGATTCATCGATGCAGTTTCCCTGCATCGAGGAATCGTTCAGATCACGTGATCACGGAGCGGGAGTGAAATTAAGCGTCTCACTCACCGCTTCCGTGTCCTCCGGAGGCCAGAGAGGCAGGACTGAGCGGCCGGCACAGCTGAGGGAGGAGGAGGGAGTCTCTCCCTCCCCACTGTACGCGGCTGCCGCTGAAGACCAAGTAGGAGGGGAGGGACTGTGGCCACTGCGCCACCAATGAATGTGCCGGCCATATCCCACAGGGTCCCCCTCCTCCCCCCCATCATTGGTGGCAGTGTCAGTTCCGATCGGAGCCCCAGCAGTGTAATGCTGGGGCTCCGATCGGTTACCATGGCAGCCAGGACGCTGCTTAAGTCCTGGCTGCCATGGTATGTTAGTGAGCAGCGCATTATACTCACGTGCGCTGTGGCCGGCGGTCGCTCCTTCTCATAGGTCTGTGCGGCGCATTGCTAATGCTGTAAGCATTAGCAATCCGCCGCACAGACAGAAGAAGGAGCGACCGGCGGCCACAGCGCACGTGAGTATAATGCGCTGCTCTCTGCTCACTAACATACCATGGCAGCCAGGGCTTCAGTAGCGTGACTCCTGGCTGCCATGGTAACCGATCGGAGCCCCGGAGGCAGATCAGAGGCTGGGGGGGGGGGAGGCAGATCAGAGGCTGGGGGGGGGGGGGGGAGGCAGATCAGAGGCTGGGGGGGGGGGGAGAGGCAGATCAGAGGCTGGGGGGGGGGGGGGGGGAAGCCAGATCAGAGGCTGGGGGGGGGAAGCCAGATCAGAGGCTGGGGGGGGGGGGGGAAGCCAGATCAGAGGCTGGGGGGGGGGAAGCCAGATCAGAGGCTGGGGGGGGGGGGGGAAGCCAGATCAGAGGCTGGGGGGGGGGGGGGGGGGAAGCCAGATCAGAGGCTGGGGGGGGGGGAAGCCAGATCAGAGGCTGGGGGGGGGGGGAAGCCAGATCAGAGGCTGGGGGGGGGGGGGGGAAGCCAGATCAGAGGCTGGGGGGGGGGGAAGCCAGATCAGAGGCTGGGGGGGGGGGGAAGCCAGATCAGAGGCTGGGGGGGGGGGAAGCCAGATCAGAGGCTGGGGGGGGGGGGAAGCCAGATCAGAGGCTGGGGGGGGGGGGAGAAGCCAGATCAGAGGCTGGGGGGGGGGGGGGGAGAAGCCAGATCAGAGGCTGGGGGGGGGGGGGAAAGCCAGATCAGAGGCTGGGGGGGGGGGAAGCCAGATCAGAGGCTGGGGGGGGGGGAAGCCAGATCAGAGGCTGGGGGCAAGCAGATCAGAGGCTGGGGGCAAGCAGATCAGAGGCTGGGGGCAAGCAGATCAGAGGCTGGGGGCAAGCAGATCAGAGGCTGGGGCAAGCAGATCAGAGGCTGGGGGCAAGCAGATCAGAGGCTGGGGGCAAGCAGATCAGAGGCTGGGGGCAAGCAGATCAGAGGCTGGGGGCAAGCAGATCAGAGGCTGGGGGGAGGCAGATGGAGAGAGAGTGGTTAATGGAGGCTGCAGGCACCACCTTGGCATGTATAAAGTTATTGGTTTCATTAACCTCTTCAGACCAATAACTTTATACATGCCTAATGCCAAGGTGCTTCCATTAACCCCTCCAAACCCAATGGGCATGTATAAAGTTATTGGTTTGGAGGGGTTAATGGAAGCACCTTGGCATTAGGCATGTATAAAGTTATTAACCCCTTCAAACCAATAACTTTATACATACCTAATTACGTACGTTATTTTAAGTAGCTTTTTCTTATTAGATTACTCGATGAATTGAGAAATATAATCGACAGAATACTCGATTACAAAAATATTCGTTTAATGCAGCCCTAATTACAACATTACTCATGTCACAGCTCTTCCCATCAGCATAAACTTTTGAAAGGGTATGTCTATTATGGAATGATCCTAAAGACATCCCCGGACCCCCTGCAGCACCCCTAAAAATGAATGGAGTAGCCGATCAGGGATTTGTGCGGCTGCTCCATTTATTTCTATAGGAATTCTGGAGATAGCCCTAGCAGTCTCCGGAACATCCATAGAAATGAATGGAGTGGCCACGCACATGTACGACCGGCTGCTTCGTTCATTTCATTGGGGCCCCTGTTCTTGTGATTTGTGGGCATGCCAGCAGTAGGACCTCCACTCATCTACTAGTTATTCCCTATCCTGTGGAAAGGGGCAAATTTAATGTAACTGGAATACCCCTTTAAGAGTTTCTTTTAGCTCTGTTACCTCTGTATTTATCATATTTGAAGTAAAAGATTGAAGCAGAGTTTGGACTGTCCAAGTTTCATCTTCCTATGGATGGTATGGACAGCGGCCTGAGAGCCTTATGTGCAATCTACTAAAGTAATCCATAAGGGTTCAGTCACACATATGCAGTCCGGAAAACACATCCTCTGACACAAATTCACTGCATCCTACTAGTGTACAATTATACATGTTCCTATCTGCCCGCGGTCTATTGTACTGTACTCACATGACTACAATACAATAGACTTACTGTCACATAGCAATTTACGAGTGAGTGCGTGCCAAAGTTGCTGCCAACGGTCTGGGAGATGCAACCAACACAAGGACCGTGTTTCCTGGACTGCCCACAGGTGTGTACAAGATTTTGATGGCCTATCCTATGCATCAAGATAGTCGAGGATCCGACTTCCAGGACCCCACCCATCAGCCGCTGGAAGAGCCTGCAGCGCTCATTAGCTTGTGATGTCATGTTCATTGGTCACATGGTCTAGATGCAGCCCAGTCCCACTCAAGTGACTGGCACTGCCTATCCAATGTACAGTGCAATGCTTGATAAACTGCAGTGAGTTTGTATCAGAGAATCAGGTGAATTAAAACCCAACATTCCTGATCCTTCTTTGCCCCACCCCACAACCTCGGCCCTCCCAGAAGATTTAGAACACCCCATACAAGTTAGGAATTGTTCATCTCTAGTTTTTGCTGTATGTCAAGAGGATTCATTTAGACATATAGTAAAGAATTTATACAAGCACTTTTCCCCTGCGTCTTATGGGGCGAATGCTGAAATGTATGAGCGAGCGGGGAGGGACTGGGAGGAGGAGCTGGGGGCCGGCAATTGCAGCAGGGCGGTGCAGTCACTGTACTCCGGCCCCGCCGCTCCAGTGCTGAACTCACTATACAAATATAAAATGTCTCATTCAATTAAAAGTGATTAAACATGCCCCCCCCCCCACACACACTTTTAATACATATATAAACAGCTTCTGTAGAATGCAGACAGGCAGGGCGGGCGGGCGGCAGGCAGATTAACTCCCTGATGTCACGTGCCTGCGCCGCCTACTTTATGAATGAAGCAGGCGGCGCAGGCATGTGACGTCAGTGAGCGACGCGCCGACCACCCGGCCCGCGTTGTACAGAAGCTGTTAGGATGTACGGTAATATTAGGAGTGAGGGGGCATTTTTAATCACTTAACTGAATGAGACATTTTATATTTCTATACTGCAGCACTGGAGCGGTGGGGAATCTGTGGATGACAGTTTTATGGGGGACATCTGTGGATGGCACTGTTAAGAGGTGGGTCTGTGGATGGCACATATGTAACAGTGCGTCATCCACAGATCCCCCCATAACAGTGTCCTTCACAGATCGCCCCCCCTATAACAGTGTCCTTCACAGATCGCCCACCCCCCTATAACAGTGTCCTTCACACAGATCGCCCCCCCATAAGTGTCCTTCACAGATCGCCCCCCCCCCTATAACAGTGTCCTTCACAGATCGCCCCCCCCCTATAACAGTGTCCTTCACAGATCGCCCCCCCCTATAACAGTGTCCTTCACAGATCCCCTGTAATAGTGCCACCCAAAGATCCCCAGTAATAGTGCCACCCACAGACCACCATTAGTTCCAAACCCACCAAAAGCACACCTTTTGGTTAAAAATATATTTTTTTCTTATTTTCCTCCCCAAAAACCTAGGTGCGTCTTATAGGGCGAAAAATCCAGTATATGTTTTATGGATGTGGTTTTAAAACATTTGTGTCCTTTTTTATTTTTAAACAAAAAAAGTATATGTTCTCGTGAAACCTTTTTCAAATAAAGTTTTGAAGGCATCTGAAAAAAAAAAAAGGCTAATTTTAACATATGAAAAAGAGTATTGTTTTACATTTCTATCCATCTCTCATTCACTGCAATGTAATAAAAAAAAAAAAGTATACCTTTCTATGCTACGTTTTGTACTTAAAAAAAAAAAAAAAATAATAAATTTTTTTTTAAAAAAAATGCAACGCACTTTTGAACTACGGTACATTTTTCCCCTTTTATAGTCTATGGGCAGGTCAAGTAGTACCTCAAGCGGATACATTTGTAAACAGAAAAAAATAAAATGCATAGAAACATAACAAAAAAAAAATAAAAAAATTGATGTGAACAGCCCTTTGGATGGTTGTCCAGTCCCACAAATTACTGGGATCAGGCACACGGCCGTATGCATTTTGCAGTCTGCAAAAACATGGATTGAAAAAATATGGATGAAGTCTGTGTGCATTCCGTATTTTGCAGAACAGAACAGAACAGCTGGACTCTAATAGAACAGTCCTATCCTTGTCAGTTATGCGGACAATAATAGGGCATGTTCTATTTTTTTTTGTGGAAAGGACATGAGAAAACGGAATGCACACAAAGTAGTAATGATTCCGCATATGGTGCGCAACGCAAAAAAACAAAACAAAAAAAAAAACCCTGAACGCAGGACTCAACATGCCCCCTTCTAAAAACAAATCCAGACGGTAAAAACCTTTTGCATAGCATACAAAGAACAGAAGGCCTCTCTAACATGATAACAACACAATAGGCAGGAGACCGGACAGAAGTGATATTCACTAAGAGCCAAATGAAACATCAGTGTTCTCTTATTTCCAGTCACCTAGACGATTCCCAAGCAGTTTAGGAGTCAAAAGGCGCAGACCGGAAAAGTTTATACCTGGCATAAGGTGAATGACTTCCATAGTGATTAGCAGCACCCATGCCAAGAAAAGGACGGGGCCCTATATATCACATCTGTTTCCACGTTACTGTGATTGCATACAAAGTGGAGCGACCATTTTCCATCCGGAAATGAAACATCAGACCATGAACTGCCAATACTTTGGAGTCTTCTTCTACCTTGCACCCTCTCCTTATGATCTGTACCTAATAGCACCACACACTGTAATGCTATGGGGATGGGGGAATATATAGGACTCAGCATCCACCTACATTACAGCGCAGGACTACCAACCTTACAGGGCCCATCAGTATGCTCCCTCTCTTGGGCTTTCACATTCTATTGTGTGACAACACTGAATCACAGCGGATTTAATTAGGCTTTTTTTTAAAATGTACAACATATAATCTGCATTTATAATTCCACTAAATATACAGAGCACATATATACAGAGTTGTCTGCCGCCAACTGCAGGGACCCTTCCATCAGAAAGTGGTATTTTTTTTACGTCATTATTCAGAGAAAGCAATCTTTTAAGAATTTGTGGCTGTTTTTCAATTTGGTAGTAGAAGGTAACTGAAAATGAAATACAAAGTACTGTCCTTCTGTAGCAGTCGGCACATAGAGATGAAACTCCTATACAGATAGGGATCCCATTGTTGTTTTACTACTACTGCTGCATCGGAAAGATGTTATCCATTAGTATAATAGTAGACTGTAGAATATGGATAATAGAAACATAGGTCTATTGTACTCTTAGTAGGCCTAGATAAAGATATCCACACGAGCACTGTAGTTATCATACCACCATATCAGCAGATTGTATATCCGCAATGCACGTCCCACATTTTGCGGATCAGCATATCTTACCCCTTGTTAGAAATGCATATTATTGTCCACAAGACTGACAAGAATAGGACATGTTCTATTTTTTTTTTTTGCAGGGCTGTGGAACGGACAATGTGCTGTCCGCATCTTTTGCAGCCCTATTGAAATGAAAAGTTTTGCATCCAAAATGGCTTTTTTGATACAGTTTCTATTTATTTATTTTTATGTTGTTTATCAGACAAGATGGACCATGTGATATATTTATAGAGCCGGTCGTTAAGGATGCGGCAATACCAAATATGTCAATTTTATTTTTCTATTTTACATTTTTTTTTTTTTTTATTACTTAATTGGGGAATTTTTTATTTTTTTTTACATGTGAAACCTTTTTTTTTTTTTTAGGGATGTCCCGATACCATTTTTTTTTTTAAGACCGAGTAACGATGCTTTTATTTAAGTACTCACCAATATCAATTACCGATACCAGTTATGGTGTGGTAATGTTTTTACAGCAAATTCAAATTTAATTTAATCATAGGGAGATTTATCAAATCTTGTACAAAGAAATAGCGGTGCAGTTGCCGATAGCAATGAAAAAATCTAAAGCTGAAGTTTGGTTGCTATGGACAACTGCTTTACTTTTCCTTTGTAGAAGGGTTAATAAATGGGCATATAACAGCCTTTGGCTGTGCGGGCATGCTGGGAGGTGTAGTTTTGTAACAGTTGGAGGCACACTGGTTGGGGATCACTATTATATGCCCATCCCCCCCCCCCCCCTTAATTTTATTATTAACAGTGTCTATTGTAACATGAAATGGAGAGAAATTAACAGAATTTCTCCTCCATTTCATGCACCATACCCATCTGGCCTGCATCCTTCCTATGCAGATGCACCAGAGTACTGGGAGAAAGTGGCTTTAACTTCCTCCCAGTGCCAGTGTTCCAGCAAAACGGATCCGGCATTGCGGTCAGACCGCAAAAAATAAATGCCAGATCAGTTTTTCCGGATGACACGGGAAAGGCGGATCGGGCATTTCAATGCCTTTGTAAGACTGATCAGGAGCCTGATCAGTCTGACAAATGCCATCAGTTGGTATGCGTTTTGACGGATCCAGCAGGCAACTCCGGCGCCAGCATAATGAACGCGACCGAGTAGTCACAGACTGTAGGAGTGCTCCCAGTCTGGTAGATCCTTGGTGACAACCACAGCAGTCACAGGGGTTGTCACCCATTTTCCCTGAAGTTCTCAATGCCAGATCCTCCCACTTCTGCTCTGGATGGCTCCGCTTATGAGAGACGGCCATATTGGCCGTCATCCAGCTTTCTCAGAATCAGATGTGGCTGGCAGACATAAGAATGGACTGTAGTACCTGGGCTCCGGCAGCTCCTGCCATCTCTCCACCTCCGGCCCAGCTTCTTGCAGTCCCCTGAAGATAATATGCAGAGCCCCAGCCAGAGGCGGCCTCCTCCTGCCGCTGCCGAGCCAGCACGTCCCCAGGTGGATAATATCTGCTGCCATCCCCAGGTCTGTGCGTAGTAGACATGAAACCGCATGGGACTTGAAACACTGCCGCAAAGAAGTCCCGCCTGTCACGGATGATCCGCGCAAATATTGAACTGTCCTCCCAATATTATCAATATTAGTCTCCCTTATTGAGCAGTAGGTCTATTAAACAGTAATTATTTCCCTAGGCCCCAGGACCTACAATTTGATTATTCAGAGCGTCTCCTTCTGTTCTTCTGTTGTACCCAGAGAACAAAATAGCCCTTTTGTTCAAGTCAGTCAATAGATGCCCAGCAGATAACACAATTACAGCTGGCTTCCTCAGGTTGACAAAAGAACTTCCCTTTCTGAAGAGATATCACAGCTAGGTGTGAAGACTACACCTGGGGGGAACCATTTGGTGTTGCTGCCATAAGGGTCTGTAAGCTAGCTTGCTGCAGATAGGCTGGCACCAAGGTTTCCCAGATTGCAACATGAATCTGAGATATGATTTTTACCTTTTTAGGAGAGACCATGCATCTTACGGATGTAAAAATTACATCATCGTGTCACTCAGAATTCACTGGACGTTTACACAGGACAAACATAACTCTAAGATGTGCCCAGGTAAAGTTATGGTGTTACCCCATCATAGAACCAGTTATAATAGTAATATTTGGTATCCCTGAACTCCATATTTTGTGGGGAATATGAATATGTGCTTGTTACTTGTGTACAGCGGAGACATCCCGCGATATGGCACATCCCATATTTCAGAACTGACATTCACCTCAGGAATACAGCCTGCCCAGCAGGCGGACTCTCAATTCCCCGCCTTGATTCTGGGACCCTTTATAACTAAGACCTAGAATCTGCTAAAGGAGTTCTCCACTTTTAACACCTAAAGAGGGCCTCAGCCAGAGAACCTGTGGGCTGTAGACATATTACACTGGACAAAGGCTTCTTGGACTTTATCCCTGCAACGGACTATTTCACCAACGGACATCTTTTCTGCGGAAACTAAGTATTTTCTTTCTTTTCTCCCTTTTGTTTATTGGACTATACTTTCCTTGATTATTGTGTTATAATTACTGTGCATCGTGATAATTTGTATTGTATATAGATATATAATAAATGACCTCCAAGTCATTTCTCTAGCCATATGCCTGTTTTCAAACACTGCAAAAACGTACCCTAGCCTCTCCGAAGAGCAAGCTACTCGGTTCTGTTATCTAAATAGTGGGTTCCTTGCTCCCATAAATTGCAAGGTGGTGGCAGTTAAACTACCTTGTGTGTGGTTCCGGTCCAGTTCGTCACACGCTTACTTGTGGTCGGTCGGCGGTCCACTCCCTGCGCTTTCAGCCTATCGACTGTACGGACTCAAGTTAGACTGTCGGTGTGCTGAAAGTGACTGGGAGGCCTGTTTGCGGATTGACCACTAGGGGCGCTGTGACAGTTTCGTGACGTATTGTGGCTGCGGCGGTCGCAGTTCGTCACACCGCCCACACGCCGATCAGCTGGGAGCAGCGCCACCGCCGCCCGGATGAAGATGGGACAAGCCGCCACCACAGCTGTTCTGGGCCATGAGGTATCGGCGACATTCGCACGAGTACAAGTACTCGTGCAACTGTCCGGTATCGGCCCCGATACTGATATCGGGACATCCCTAAGCGCATGGCACTTCCTGATCTGTATACACAGCGCTCGTTGAGTGCTTTGTATACAGCGATCTAGAAGGCAGGGACACCTGGGAACTGTCCCTGCCTTCTCTATGAGGTAACCTGCTGTCACTGACAGTGAGCCCCCGCTCGGCAGCTGCACGATCAGTGTGCAGCTGCCATCTCTGAATGGACGTTCCAGAACGTCCATTCAGAGATAAACGACCGCTCATAAGAAGAAGGTTTATATTCTATGTGCAGATGTGAAGTGGTTAAATATTACATTATTATAAATAGATACCCAAATACCTTTCATTAGTTAGAATTGCTTGTTTTGTCTCGGGTGCAATCATAAGGGGAAATAAAATGGCCGCCGTCCTATTAGTACACACAAAACCTGTCCTAATCACACAGGAGGACAGGTTACTTCACAACACTGAGGTAAAGAGCTGCATCATCCTCCTCTCTGCTCTACATGTCAGGGATTATGGTCCTGACATGTAGAGCAGAGAGGTTTAATATGATACACGAAGTACAGAGAGGATGGACAGGAAAGTGGTAATGGAGACTACATATAAGTGCTGCTGCTCATTATCCACATCCCCACCTCCTCTCTGTACTTCATGTCTCCTTATGAACTCCATTCCCACAGAGATTCAGCTGAAGATCCAATTGAACTGTATTCAGGATCATAATCCCTGACAAGCAGAGAGCAGAATGAGACAGACATTTACCTCAGTGTTGTGCTGCTGTGTGATTAGGACAGGTTGAGTCTGTACTAATAGGACGGTGGCCATTTTGTTTCCCCTGAGGATTGCTTCCAGAAAAAGCGAGCCGCTATAACTAATGAAAGGTATTTGGGAATATATTTATGGTAAAGTAAAGCTACTTTCACACTAGCGTTTTTGCTGGATCCGGCAGGGTTCAGTAAAAACGCTTCCATTACTGATAATACAACCATCTGCATCCGTTATGAACGGATCCGGTTGTATTATCTTTAACGTAGCCAAGACGGATCAGTCATGAACTGCAATGAAAGTCAATGGGGGGCAGATCCGTTTTCTGTTGTATTAGAGAAAACTAATCCGTCCCCATTGACTTGCATTGTGGGTCATGACGGACCCATCTTGCTCCGCATCCCAGGACAGAAAGCAAACCACAGCATGCGGTCTCCGGTATGAGAATGGAACGGAATGCATTTTGGAGCATTCTGTTCTGTTCAGTTACGTTATGTCCCTATTGACAATGAATGGGGACAAAATTAGTGGGGTTTTTTTCGGTATTGAGACCCTATGACGGACATAAACACCGGAAAATATTAACACTAGTCTGAAAATGTGTGTATATATATAATTTTTATTTTATTTTTTCATAATTCCTAGAGATTCCCTTTAATAAAGTTGATCCTGCTGACATGCTCTTTCACCCTAAAGGGCACGCACACTTTGCAGTAGGGATCGACCGATTATCGGTTTTACCGATATTATCGGCCGATATTGAGGATTTTAACTGTTATCAGTATCGGCATTTATTTTGCCGATATTCCGCTGCCGACAGCGCTCTCCGTGTTCCCTCTCTGCAGCACAGGGGAGAAGGAAGCAGCGTCTCCCTCCCCCTGTGCTGCTGCCGCTGCAGCCAATGGGAGAACAGGGAACAAGAGGAGGGGAGGAGCTATGGCCACTGCGCCACCAATGATGTTAACTTACTCATTTATTCAAATTGAACAGGAGGCGGGAGCTGCAGAATCACATAGCCGGCTCCCGATCTCTATGAGCTGTAGCTGCGATCTATGTAGTTAACCCCTCAGGTGCCACGGATCGCAGCTACTGCTCATAGAGGTCGGGAGCCGGCTATGTGATTCTGCAGCCAGCTCCCGCCTCCTGTATATGAATGAATGAGATTTATTTTCATTGGTGGCGCAGTGCGCCCGCGGCCCCCACCCCAGTATTAACAACATTGGTGGCGCAGTGCGCCCACGGCCCCCACCCCCACATTACAAGCCCCCCCCTCCCCCTATTGATCGTTGGTGGCAGTGGCCACAGGATCCCCTCCTCCTCCCATCGGAGTCCCAGCAGTGTAATGCTGGGGCTCCAATCGGTTACCATGGCAGCCAGGACGCTACTGAAGCCCTGGCTGCCATAGTAAGCTCCATGCTGCTGTGTGCACAAAGCACAGAGCAGCAGGGACAGTGTGAGCTCCTATTCACCCTGATAGATCTCTATCAGGGTGAATAGGACAAGGGTTCTAGTCCCTAAGGCTAAAAGTTAGTAAAAAAAACAAAAAAAACAAAAAACAAACACACAACAAAAAAAACAAACACCAAAATATTAAGTATAAATGAAAAAGAAAGATTTACAAAAAAAAAAAAAAATACACATTAACAATAAACATTCATTTTCAGCAGGAATTTTAATTTTTTTTTCCAAAAATGAAAATTCACATAATATCGGTATAAATTATCAGCTATCGGCCTAAAAGTTCATATTATTGGTATCGATATCGGACCTAAAAAAGCAATATCGGTCGATCCCTACTTTGCAGCAACCAAATTCTTAGTTTTGAAAATATAGTTTTTACATGTGATGTTAGGCTACTTTCACACCATCACCATGGGAACGCCTCTATGTTAGAATATACCATCGGATTTGAGTTACATCGTAAACCTTAGATCCGACAGTATATTCTAACACAGAGGCGTTCCCATGGTGATGGGGACGCTTCATGTTAGAATATACTGAGAACTGTGTACATGACTGCCCCCTGCTGCCTGGCAGCATTGGGCAGACCCCCCCCCCCCCCCCCATCTCCTGTAATTAACTTATTGTATTAATTGTAGCCAGTGCGGCCTCCCCCTCCCTCTATATTTATTGGTGGCCAGTGCGGATTCCAAGTATTGTGACCAGTGCGGCCTCCCCTCTCCCCCCCCCCCCCAATTAAAATCAACCCCCCCCCACCATTGGTGGCAGCGGAGAGTACCGATCGGAGTCCCAGTTTAAATCGCTGGGGCTCCGATCGGTTACCATGGCAACCAAGACGCTATTGCAGTCTTGGCTGCCATGGTTACTTCGCTATACAGGTCCTTCTCAAAAAATTAGCATATTGTGATAAAGTTCATTATTTTCTGTAATGTACTGATAAACATTAGACTTTCATATATCTTAGATTCATTACACACCAACTGAAGTAGTTCAAGCCTTTTATTGTTTTAATATTGATGATTTTGGCATACAGCTCATGAAAACCCAAAATTCCTATCTCAAAAAATTTGCATATCATGAAAAGGTTCTCTAAACGAGCTATTAACCTAATCAAGTGAATCAACTAATTAACTCTAAACACCTGCAAAAGATTCCTGAGGCTTTTAAAAACTCCCAGCCTGGTTCATTACTCAAAACCGCAATCATGGGTAAGACTGCCGACCTGACTGCTGTCCAGAAGGCCATCATTGACACCCTCAAGCAAGAGGGTAAGACACAGAAAGAAATTTCTGAACGAATAGGCTGTTCCCAGAGTGCTGTATCAAGGCACCTCAGTGGGAAGTCTGTGGGAAGGAAAAATTGTGGCAGAAAACGCTGCACAGCGAGAAGAGGTGACCGGACCCTGAGGAAGAGTGTGGAGAAGGACCGATTCCAGACCTTGGGGGACCTGCGGAAGCAGTGGAGTAGAAACATCCAGAGCCACCGTGTACAGGCGTGTGCAGGAAATGGGCTACAGGTGCCGCATTCCCCAGGTCAAGCCACTTTTGAACCAGAAACAGTGGCAGAAGCGCCTGACCTGGGCTACAGAGAAGCAGAACTTGACTGTTGCATGTCATTCGAAAATCAAGGTGCCAGAGTCTGTAGGAAGACTGGGGAGAGGGAAATGCCAAAATGCCTGAAGTCCAGTGTCAAGTACCCACAGTCAGTGATGGTCTGGGGTGCCATGTCAGCTGCTGGTGTTGGTCCACTGTGTTTTATCAAGGGCAGGGTCAATGCAGCTAGCTATCAGGAGATTTTGGAGCACTTTATGCTTCCATCTGCTGAAAACCTTTATGGAGATGAAGATTTCATTTTTCAGCATGACCTGGCACCTGCTCACAGTGCCAAAACCACTGGTAAATGGTTTACTGACCATGGTATTACTGTGCTCAATTGGCCTGCCAACTCTCCTGACCTGAACCCCATAGAGAATCTGTGGGATATTGGGAAGAGAAAGTTGAGAGACGCAAGACCCAACACTCTGGATGAGCTTAAGGCCGCTATCGAAGCATCCTGGGCCTCCATAACACCTCAGCAGTGCCACAGGCTGATTGCCTCCATGCCACGCCGCATTGAAGCAGTTATTTCTGCAAAAGGATTCCCGACCAAGTATTGAGTGCATAACTGAACATAATTATTTGAAGGTTGACTTTTTTTGTATTAAAAACACTTATTTTATTGGTCGGATGAAATATGCTAATTTTTTGAGATAGGAAATTTGGGTTTTCATGAGCTGTATGCCAAAATCATCAATATTAAAACAATAAAAGGCTTGAACTACTTCAGTTGGTGTGTAATGAATCTAAAATATATGAAAGTCTAATGTTTATCAGTACATTACAGAAAATAATGAACTTTATCACAATATGCTAATTTTTTGAGAATGACCTGTAAATACAAGCATTATACTTACCTGAAGAGCTGCAATGTCTGACCGGCCGGGCGCTCCTCCTACTGGTAAGTGACAGGTCTGTGCTATAGGCAATGCGCCGCACAGACCTTTCACTTACCAGTAGGAGGAGCTCCCGGCCGGACACAGACATCGCAGCTCTTCAGGTAAGTATAATGCTTGTATTTATTGCCAAGTAACCATGGCAGCCAAGACTGCAATAGCGTCTTGGCTGCCATGGTAACCGATCGGAGCCCCAGCGATTTAAACTGGGACTCCGATCGGTACTCTCCGCTGCCACCAATGATGGGGGGGATTTTAATTGAGGGGGGGGGGGAGAGGGGAGGCCGCACTGGTCACAATACTTGGAATCCGCACTGGCCGGCCACCAATGAATATAGAGGGAGGGGGGCCGCACTGGTCATATTTAATACTGGGGAGGGAGGGGGAGGCCGCACTGGTCACATTTAATATTGGGAATCCGCACTGGCCGGCCACCAATGAATATAGAGGGAGGGGGGCCGCACTGGTCATATTTAATACTTGGGAGGGAGGGGGCCGCACTGGCCACCAATAAGTTAAATACAGGAGGGGGGTCTGCCGCATCTGCCAGGCAGCAGGGGACAGTCATGTACACAGTTCTCAGTATATTCTAACTTGAAGCGTCCCCATCACCATGGGAACGCTTCTGTGTTTAGAATATACTGTCGGATCTGAGTTTTCCGAAGTGAAAAATCTGATCTGAAATAAACAGTTATGCAAACGGATCCGTTCTGAACGGATGCAAGCGTTTGCATTATAGAAGCGGATCCGTCTGTGCAGACACCAGACGGATCCGCTCCTAACGCAAGTGTGAAAGTAGCCTAAAAGTGCCACTGCATCTTGAAACAAAACTTTTGCTATATCGAAGCAACATATCTGTGTCATGATCAGTGTGTGGGGGGAAACTCCACACTGAACACAGGAGGGAAGGGGAACAGTAAATGGGCCTGGAAACTAGGGAAGAAACAGGTCACCTCCTAGACAACCCTAATCCGGGCCCTGACTACCTATCAATACGAATAGACCTTGTAGGCAGGAATATTCATATGCAGGATACCTAGGCCCTGATTTCCCTATAATTCCATGGAATAAGTTTAGGACCAGAGAAAACACATTTCTCCCTAGATGGATGAATGGAAGTCTCTGTCTCAGGCACAGATACAAACAGGGAATATAACAAATGCAAACAAACACGACAACTTCTGTAGAGATGGAAGAACAGGAACACCAGAGACGACCTCACACCAGCTCATCCAAACCCAAATGAAGCTATCTACTGCATAGACAGAGGGGAGGGGTCAGACTATAAAGGGTAGAAGTGATGACCACTGAGGAACAGCTTAGAAACGGAAAGTGGTTATTAACCCTATCAACACTGAATAAAGAAAAATCAAGGGGGCTGTTAGATTCCTCCACGCTCAGCCAGTCTCTCTGAACTCCAGACACCAGTCACCCGAGGGACCGTGACAGAGGTTTTGCTTGCTTGAACGTGGAGAGAAAAGTGCTTACATAGCACGTTGTCAGTCTCCTGCAGTCGGATGTCAGACGATCCCCATTATAGTCAATGAGGCAGGGTGGCATTCAGGTAACACTTGGTAAGGCCGGATCCAGATAGCTCCAACGGACTGTTGTCTGTTCACACTGTGAAACAGAACTTGTAATCCGGTGTGTGCTATTCCCCCAAGTCGGACACTACAGCCCTCACTCATGGAGCAGCTCACAGCAGAGACCACTTCAGCGTGAGGGACTTTCAGGAGTATCACGCACCCATTTACAAGTGGCGTTATTACTATGAAATGTCATGCTGGCAAAGTCACAACATTTACAGTACAAGCAAAGTGCGTTTTATATGCAGCAAGGTAATTACTGTTTTCAGCCTTCTTTCTTCTTTTGCACAGTACAAAATGAGCCTCGAAGAGCAACGGGGGTGTTGCCATTACTCCTAAAGGCTCAGCTCTCTGCAACGCTTGGCCCTGACTTCTGCTAAAGTCAATTAAACTGCAGAGGATGTAGCACTTGCAGAGAGAGCAGAGCCCCTAGGTGTAACAGTAACGCCCTGTTGTTCAGGGCAGCAGTGGGACCTGCACCTATCAGAAAATGGGGGCATATCCTAGCGATATGCCCCCATTGTCTGAGAGGGGAATACCCCTTTAAAGCTGCTGTTGATGGCCCCTGTCTAGCGCTGTCAGCAGTTTTGAAGGTTCAAACTGTTGACATTCCTTTTAAAGGGGTTATCTTATGAATTTAAAAGCACACTTGTCAGCACAATCCATCCTAGGAAACCAGGTAACTACCTGATAGGACTGATTGTGACGAGTGGTTCTTGGAGCATAGAGGGCTCCACCTTGCCCAGTAATGGCTAAACTCCGGCACTCCATATGTGGTGAAAGTATGACTTCCAGCATGCTCCATTCATTTCTATGGAGTTCTGAGAACAGCCAAGCAAGTGTGCATCTTAGGAGTTGTAGTTTTACCACAGCTGGAGTGCTGGAGGTTAGCCATCACAGGTCTAGCCCCTCGGAGCACACCTCCTCCTCCTCTCCCCTGTCACCATTCCCCCTCCCACCCGGAATGACAGGGCCAAGCATCCTCGCTATTCGGATACCTGACCCTGAGATCTCAGAGCAGGCATTGGTGGAAATGTTGTAGATTTGCCACTGTATGTATGAAACGCGCTGTCTACCATAAACTCAGACACATGAGAACTGCAGAACATCCAGTCCATACTGTGTACCAGTTCACAACATAATGAGCTTCTCCATTACTAGTTGTATACCACTCACTGAACCATGCATGGTAACATCTAATATTCCCAAAAGATACAGAGATACACATTACATTGTACTCAAGGTTTCCATGTCCCTAGGAAATGATCTTCTAGTCACATGAAGACATCATTGCTCTAACATGTGAAGGTCACCCTCAGGACTTCAGATAAGTGAAGCAGGACGCCCACTGACTTCTCTGTAACCCCCCCCCCCCCCCCTCTACCAGGCAGCATCACTTGCAGACTCCCACCCATAATCCTCCAGTGCCTACCTAGGGTGTAACCTGAGCACCTTACACCAGGAGGAGGGTGCTGACGTCTAGGAATGGGTGGGCACCTGCAAATTTCCATCTCTCCTCTATAACAATTTGCCCCACTGCCCTAGGCAACAGCAGCACCTTAATATATCAATACTGAGTGCAGGCCCGACAGCAACAACTGTACGACCTGCGCGTTCTCACCATGCACGTCACATACATGATCTACCGTCACATGTACATCATACCTGCTCATGTGTGAGACAGACACATCCATCCAATAGCTGTGTGAGGATATAAAAGGCCATCTATATACCACAGCCAATATGCACATAGGTCAGCAGGAAATATGCAGATTATAGACAAGCAAATTGTAAATACACATATGTACATGATCTGTATTCGCATAGATATACACATGTATTATTAGTATGTGTAGGGCACACAGTACATAGACTCTATTACAAGTAATAAGGATGTATACTGCACATCGCTAAGGGTCAGGTGTTACTATATAGGTAGACATGGCACCGCCAGAACTTATTCTATCCAGCTTTACAGAACACGTGTATTCTATACGTATAGCACATATATTCTTTATATATATATATATATATATATATACACACACACACACATATATTTTATATGTATATATCAGTTATTCCATAGGTAGTCATAGCGCAGCTAGATATTCCTATGGCTGGCCATAAAAACACATGTATTCTATATGTACAGCACATGTGTTCTTCATAGATGTACATTATCCATACATGATAGATGTGTACAGCAGTGCTCTTCATAGATGTCACTACGTACACTGTATATACATGATAGATGTGTACAGCAGTGCTCTTCATAGATGTCACTACGTACACTGTATATACATGATAGATGTGTACAGCAGTGCTCTTCATAGATGTCACTACGTACACTGTATATACATGATAGATGTGTACAGCACATGTGTTCTTCATAGATGTACATTATCCATACATGATAGATGTGTACAGCACATGTGTTCTTCATAGATGTACATTATCCATACATGATAGATGTGTACAGCACATGTGTTCTTCATAGATGTACATTATCCATACATGATAGATGTGTACAGCACATGTGTTCTTCATAGATGTACATTATCCATACATGATAGATGTGTACAGCACATGTGTTCTTCATAGATGTACATTATCCATACATGATAGATGTGTACAGCACATGTGTTCTTCATAGATGTACATTATCCATACATGATAGATGTGTACAGCACATGTGTTCTTCATAGATGTACATTATCCATACATGATAGATGTGTACAGCACATGTGTTCTTCATAGATGTACATTATCCATACATGATAGATGTGTACAGCACATGTGTTCTTCATGGATGTACATTATCCATACATGATAGATGTGTACAGCACATGTGTTCTTCATAGATGTACATTATCCATACATGATAGATGTGTACAGCACATGTGTTCTTCATAGATGTACATTATCCATACATGATAGATGTGTACAGCACATGTGTTCTTCATAGATGTACATTATACATACATGATAAGATGTGTACAGCAGTGCTCTTCATAGATGTCACTACGTACACTGTATATACATGATAGATGTGTACAGCAGTGCTCTTCATAGATGTCACTACGTACACTGTATATACATGATAGATGTGTACAGCAGTGTTCTTCATAGATGTCACTACGTACACTGTATATACATGATAGATGTGTACAGCAGTGTTCTTCATAGATGTACATTATCCATACATGATAGATGTGTACAGCACATGTGTTCTTCATAGATGTACATTATCCATACATGATAGATGTGTACAGCACATGTGTTCTTCTTAGATGTACATTATCCATACATGATAGATGTGTACAGCACGTGTTCTTCATAGATGTACATTATCCATACATGATAGATGTGTACAGCACACAATATACACGGTAAGATGTTTTAGTACACGGGATAATACAATGGTGAGCTCCCGGCACAGCCAGAAGATGCTGGGTCAGACAACCTATATCTACGTCAGGACTAGGCGCTCCCGTGTACAGTAGTTCCTCTGAGGTGGGTGCTCGGAGCACTTACCTGAGGGAGCAGCAGACACACAATGAGCCGTGTGGTGACATGACAGGGATCTGTGACGTGAGCCGCCGCTGGATACGGACTATATTTAGCGCGCGCAGGAAGCAGCATTGTCTCCGTGAGGTAATAATAAAGCCCCGCGTTCACCCCACACTCACCTCACGGCTGGATGTCGGCCACACTGAGCGCTCCCACACCGAGAGCCTTCCCTCGCTCCACACCCCGGTTGGTCGGGGCCCTTATCCCCCCCCTATCCTGCCTCCTTATTTCTCCTCCCTCCCTCCTGTTTCCACTTCCTCCTCTGTCCCGCGTGTATTGTTCCGTATTGGGGGTGCGGGCGGGAGAGCAGTGTCCGGTGGGGCCCAGTGCAGCTGTGTTCGTGAGAGGAGCTGCGGAGGGTGTTGCTGTTACTAACGCTAATGATGATGCTGCTGTTTGCAGTGTGAGCTCACACGAGGGTGACCCGCCCGCCGGCTGCTCGGTTTACAGCTGTTGCTGCTGAGGAGACTGGGGACCGCAGAAACCTGTGGGAATGACGAGCAAACGTCCTCCAGTTCTACATGGGAATAAAAGGGCGGGAACAGCCTGTCATAGCGGCTGTACTGTTAGGTTATGTCTGGGTGGAGTTCTTCATGTAGGATTTTCTGGCTTATTTTAAGCACTTTCTTTTGAAGGTAACATCCTGAAACGTCACCTTGGGTTGTAGCTTCTTCTTGCCTCAGACAGTGGGGCACATTTACTAAGCATTTTACGCCAGTCATAGTGTCACCCCTTGGGTTGCCATGTGACGAGGCATAAATTAGGTGTATCTATGACAGACCTTGGCCCTGGTGAAAAAACGATACCCGGTTTACCCCAGGTGTAAATGTTAGTACATTTTTTGGGTCTGGAGTCTCGAAACGCCCCTGCCCAACTGACAAAGTGTCACAAACATGGCTATGGACGTGATTCCTGAACCGTTTGCTGTTGCCTGCGGTTTGGTTGGTTGTTCAATCACAGGTGAGGGCCGTTAGTTTGTTGCCTCACTTGTGGTTGCTGCTGGCAACATTAGGTATGTGGCAGTAGAGCAGCTGGAGCTGCTTGCTAGGCTGCTCGCTGTCATAGCAGGCGGTTGTCTATGGCAACTTGTGTTATAGGTGTGCATTTTCCATGTTTGGTGTGCACGGGGTTGTTTGTGTTGTTCATGTCTCCCGTTTCTGTGTCGCTTGGCCACTTTAGGCCTCTTTCACACGGGCGTCTTATTTTTAGCCCGGATAAGAGGGTGCGTTGCGGGAAAATGTGCAATTTTTCTGCTTTGCACTTGCGGGAGAAAAATTGCGCATGTTTGGTACCCAAACCCGAACTTCTTCACAGAAGTTCGGGCTTGGGATTGATGTTCTGAAGATTGTATTATTTTCCCTTATAACATGGTTATAAGGGAAAATAATAGCATTTTGAATACAGAATGCATAGTATAATAGTGCTGGAGGGGTTAAAAATAAAAACAGAAAAATTAACTCACCTTCTCCTCTTGATCGCGTAGTTCCCGGTCTCTTTACTTCTTGAATGATGAGCTGTGGGCTAAATGACCTGTGGTGACGTCAGATCACATGCTCCAATCACATGGTCCATCACCGTGTTGATGGAGCATGTTATTTGACATCACCACAGGTCCTTTAGCCCACAGCTCATCATTCAAGAAGTAAAGAGACCGGGAACTACCCGATCAAGAGGAGAAGGTGAGTTCACTTTTTTTAATTAATTTTTTAACCCCTCCAGCCCTATTATACTATGCATTCTGTATTCAGAATGCTATTATTTTCCCTTATAAACATGTTATAAGGGAAAATAATACAGTGAATAGACTTTAATCCTAGCAACCATGCGTGAAAATCGCACCACATCCGCACTTGCTTGCGGATGCTATGCGATTTTCACGCACCCCATTCACTTCTGTGGGGCCTGCGTCGCGTGAAAATCGCACAATATAGAGCATGCTGCGATTTTCACTCAACGCACAAGTGATGCGTGAAAATCAACGCTCATGTACACAGCCCCATTGAAATGAATGGGTCAGGATTCAGTGCAGGTGCAATACGTTCATCGCACCCGCACGGAAAACTCACACGGGCGTCATGTTTTTTGCCCGGATAAGAGGCGGGTGCGTTGCGGGAAAATGCGCGATTTTTCCGCGCGAGTGCAAAACATTGTAATGCGTTTTGCACTCACGTGAGAAAAATTGCGCATGTTTGGTACCCAAACCCGAACTTCTTCACAGAAGTTCGGGCTTGGGATTGATGTTCTGAAGATTGTATTAGTTTCCCTTATAACATGGTTATAAGGGAAAATAATAGCATTCTGAATACAGAATGCTTAGTATAATAGTGCTGGAAGGGTTAAAAAAAATAAAAAAGTTAACTCACCTTATCCTCTTGATCGCGTAGTTCCCGGTCGGTCTCTTCTTTAGCTGTGGGCTAAAGGACCTGTGGTGATGTCAGATCACATGCTCCATCACCATGGTGATGGACTATGTGATTGGAGCATGTGATCTGACATCACGACAGGTCATTTAGCCCACAGCTAAAGAAGAGACCTACCGGGAACTACGCGATCAAGTGGATAAGGTGAGTTAACTTTTTTTATTTTTTTTTAACCCTTCCAGCACTATTATACTAAGCATTCTGTATTCAGAATGCTATTATTTTCCCTTATAACCATGTTATAAGGGAAAATAATACAGTGTATAGACTGTCACCTAGAACCCATGCGTGAAAATTGCACCGCATCCGCACTTGCTTGCGGATGCATGCGATTTTTACGCAACCCCATTCATTTCTATGGGCCCTGCGTTACGTGAAAAACGCACAAAGAGGAGCATGCTGCGATTTTCACGCAACGCACAAGTGATGCGTGAAAATCACTGCTCGTGTGCACAGCCCCATAGAAATGAATGGGTCAGGATTCAGTGTGGGTGCAATGCGTTCACCGCACGCATCGCACCCGCACGGAAAACTCGCCCGTGTGAAAGGGGCCTTAGACTCCTGTTTCTCTGCGTCCAGGAGGAACAGGTTGTCTACCCAGCTCCTAGTCCAGGGCCACCCTGAGGGCTAGCAGGGACTATTAGGTTCCGGTGTATGAGCCCTCCTACCATCAGGGTTGGCTCATATGGTTAGGAGTCAGGGTCAGATTAGGGACGCAAAAGGAGGTGACCTGCTCCCTTATTCTGTTGTTCTGGCCGAGCACCCAGTAACATCTTTTGGCATCGCACGGCTGAGGGTTTTCCCCACCCTCAGCCATGACACAAACATGGTGTAAAACTTGCCATGGGGGCCGGTTAAAAGGGGGACTTGTAACTATTTTTCAACTATATTTTTTATTTATTTTTTTGTAATCCGTATACGGAATCATTCATTTCATTGGGTCCGCAAAAAAAAAAAAAATGAAGGTACTCCATGTGCATTTCGTTTCCGTTCTGCAAAAAAATAGAACAATGCAAAATTGATAATTGGAGAGCTCTATTCATTGTAGTCTATGGGACTTCAGAAAAAAGCTGAGTAGCCTCAGCTCAGGTCTTAATAGAGTGCATCCATTCTTCACCATTTTCAGGATGAATGCTTGCTGTCAGTGAATTGCTGATATCTACAGGCTGAAAACATCTTTTGGTAAGGTCCACCTGACAAACGCTCCTTACTAGACAGAAGTGACACAATGTAACAAGCTCTGCTGCTGTAGATGGCCACCATGAAGTCTCTGGATGTGCTGCCAGTCGCTGAAAGCAAGCAGAGATCTTAGGAATAGAAACACTCCCCAGAACTTTACATGAGAGGATCCTATCATTAGGGAAAAAAAGACAATGCAGCAGCACCCTGCAAATCAGATAAAGTACAATAATGCCATAGTCACAAAAATTATAGTGCTAATGCTACGTTTATTTATAAAGTGAGATGCTTGGCCAATGCATTTTGTACAAAACCATCTGAGCCCGTCTGCCGTACGTCAAGGTGATCCCTGTTAGGCTACTTTCACACTAGCGTTCGGCTGTCCGCTTGTGAGCTCCGTTTGAAGGGGCTTACAAGCGGACCCGAACGCTTCCGTCCAGCCCTAATGCATTCTGAGTGGACGCGGATCCGCTCAGAATGCATCAGTCTGGCGGCGTTCAGCCTCCGCTCCGCTCAGCAGGCGGACACCTGAACGCTGCTTGCAGTGTTCGGGTGTTCGCCTGGCCGTGCGGAGGCAAGCGGATCCATCCAGACTTACAATGTAAGTCAATGGGGACGGATCCGTTTGAAGATGACACAATATGGCTCAATCTTCAAACGGATCCGTCCCCCATTGACTTTCAATGTAAAAGTCTGGACGGATCCGTTCAGGCTAATTTCACACTTAGACATTTTTTGACAATATAATGCAGACGGATCTGTTCTGAACGGAGCCACCGTCTGCATTATATGAACGGATCCGCTCTGAACGCTAGTGTGAAAGTAGCCTTAGACAGGTCCTAACACTAAATACTACCTGTTATGCGCCATAGTGGCCGCCATAAAATTCAGGGAGTGTTGGATCCACATGCATGCTGGGTCCACTGCTTTTTACTATTTTTGGTGCTTTAATGGCCTCCATTACAAGGTATGCAGGAACTAACCTGCATGCCAAGCCCACTCTATACCTTTCCTTGTGCCAGCTTCCAATGCATGTAGTGAGAGCAGGCTACAGCTTTATACTGAAACTAATTAAAATCAGCCTATGGGGCAGACAGGCTGGGTTGGTTTCCAGCCAGATGAGGTCAAATATCTGACCAGTACAGGTTTTGGCAGCACCTGGCTGTCTTTAAATAGGCAGCTGGGATCAGCAGAGATGTCTCTGTTTTTGGGATCTGAGGCTTTGTGCCGTGCTGGAGGGCTGAGAGCTGCACGCTGGAGAAACAGGTCCCCTAAAGCCTGCTGTGGACTACTGGAGGCACAACTGCCAGCAAGGTGACTTGTGTTATATGAACTTTCAATTGTGTGTAAATTAACACCAAGACTGCAAAGTTACTTTGTGTTTGTGCAGTTGCCTCAAGTGTGAATAGACACTGACGTTTTGAGTTAAGAACTTGTATTTTGCCTCTACTGCGCCCGCTTAATATTTTTGGTTTGTGCATTTTTCAGGCACGGTTGTATGTCGTACATTAAACCAGCCATATTACAACCAGTGCCCCACGTTTGACCGAATAGCTATGGACCTCATAGGCCCAGTACCGAAGTCCGCCAGAGGGCATCAACACATCTTAGTCATTCTAGACTATGCCACTCAGTACCCAGAGGTGGCGCCACTGTGACATACCTCGGCCAAACTCATAGCTAAGGAGTTAATGGAGATGTTTTCCCGAGTAGGACTACCTAAAGAGGTTCTGACTGACTAAGGGACCCCTTTTATGTCCAAGATGATGAGGCAACTCTAAGTTGTTGCACATAAAACTACGGACGTCCGTTTACCATCCGCAAACACAGTCTGGTAGAACGGTTTAACCAAACATAAAAAAAATGTTGAAAAAGGGGACTGGGACCTCCTTCTGGCCCATCTCATGTTCGCAGTGCAAGAGGTACTCCAGGACTACTGGGTTCTCGCCCTTCGAACTGCTATATGGCAGACACCCTCGCAGTCTCTTGGACGTGGCCAAAGAGGCGTGGGAACAACAACCCACTCCACATAAAAGTGTAATTGAGTATGTTACCCAGATGAAAGATCGGATAGAGACAGTGTTGCCTCTTGTTAGGGAGCATATGGAGGCAGCTCTGCGAGCCCAGAGTCAGGTCTATAATTGGCAGGCTCTGGCCCGGATCTTTAACCCGTGTGATCGGGTGTTCGTTCTGGTGCCGACCTTGGACAGTAAGTTCTTGGCTAGATAGCACGGGCCCTACGAGATACTCGAGAAAATTGGAGATGTAAACTACAACGTACACCAGCCAGGGCGGCGAAAGCCAGAGCAGGTTTACCATGTGAATTTACTCAAACCGTGGAAAGGTAGGGAAACCTGTACAGAAGACAGTCCACGGCCGGATTTTCTAGGAGAAGAGGTACCAACCCCTCTGTCTAATACAAGAGAGGCGGCTGCCACAGTAAAAATTGCTGACAGCCTCCCCTCTAAACAGACTCAGGAGGCCAGGGAGTTCGTTAGTCTGAACACAGGTGTGTTCTCGGACCTCCCTGGAAGCACTTCCATAATCCAACATGACATTGTCACTGAGCCTCAGGCAAAAGTCTGATTAAAACCATACCTGGTACCCGAGGCTCGTCAACAAGCCATATAGGAGGAGGTGCAGCTAGACGTCATTGAGGAGTCAAAAAGCGAGTGGGCCAGTCCTATAGTATTGATACCCAGGCTGGACGGTACATTGCGGTTTTGTAACAGCTTTCAAAAACTCAACAAGGTTTCCAAATTCGATGCATATCCCATGCCCCGGGTGAATCAGCTCATCGAGAGGTTAGGACAAGTCCGGTATTTTTCTATTTTAGTCCTCACGAAAGGGTACTGGCGGGTGCCCTTAACGGAGGCTGCCAAAGAGAAAACTGCCTTCATCATGCCTGGGGGGCTGTATCAATATAAGGTCTTACCCTTTGGTCTGCATGGCGCCCCCGCCACTTTTTAGAGACTAATGGGCATTGTGCTTCGTCCACATCGTTGGTATGCTTCGGCTTACCTGGACGATATTGTCATCCACAGTACCGACTGGGAAAGTCACCTACCCAAACTGCAGGCTGTAGTGGACTCCTTTCAGAAAGCTGGCCTGTAACAATAACAGTTGGCAGCCGCCAGCGTGCAGCTCATCCTGCTATGTACCTCAGTCAAACTGCACACAAGGCTCCTCTCCGCTGCAGACTCTGGGCCCGCTTTCCTGCACTGTTGCAGGCTTAAGTTGCACCTTGTAGGAGCTGCGTGCGTCCTGTTTCTTTTAGAGTTTGTGCACGCCCCTGATACCGCCTTCTCTCTAATCCCAGCCAGGCACCACCTTTATAATAATGCTTCCTGTGATGCTTGAGCAATATTATAGTTTTCCCCAGTCATCTCCATGACACCACATCCTGAGATCGACTCCCTCCTGATTGGACAGGAAAAACACAGAGAGGTTAAAACCCCCACCCCCTCCTCACATCACCAGTGTTTTCCTGTCCCATCAGGATAGGAAGCAGGAGAGGTGCACGGAGCTCGTTTGGGCTCACCTGGATTGATTCATTCACAGGCCGAGGTCGGATCTGCAGTGCAGCTCTCCCTCCTCCGTTTGGGTAGGCCTGGGCTCGGGCGCTGACGAGTTGCCCCTGCAAAGATTCCCTCTGCGGCGGTCCCGGAGGGCTTGATGCAGGGGGAAGGAAGAATGTGGCGGATCGGCACTATGATGTGTCCCTTCCGGCCGGAGAATGACGTCAGACGCCGGGGGCGGAGCAAAGCGCGCTGACGTCATTCACATGCGCCACAGGTCCTGAAGCCTAAGAAGGCACTATAAAACCTCACAGGACCTGTGTAATGGCGCCCTGCATAGCGTGGCTCTGGTGTTTGGTGGAGCATCTCTGGAGCGGTCGGGAGTAAGGATGAGTACACCCCTCACGCCGGGCTCTGGAACCGAGCCTGCATCAAACCCTGGGACCGTGAGTAACCTGCTCTCAGGCACATGCTTTGTATGGATGGTTCAGTCTGCTCATCCTTTCCTCCCTTACCTTTTCAGGGAGAAAAGGATTTGGCTTCTACAGCTAAAAAAACTAGGAAGTGTGGTATATGCTGCAAAAGATTGTCTAACACTGGATCCAAGCCCCTGTGTAAAGAATGTACCTCCAGTGTCATCAAATCTGAGTCTTCTAGTTCAATTGAAGACATTAGGAAAGTAGTTAAGGAAGAGGTCCAGCTGGCCTTAACTGCCAAGGAGCCTTCTCCCCCCCCCCAAAGCCCCTCCTCAGGACGCCCGTAGCATTAAATCGCTTATCTTGGATTCCGACTCTGAGGGGCTGGCGGTCTCAGACTCCGAATCAGTGCAAAAGCACCCGGCATCTTCAGATGAAGAGGGTGAATACAAGCGCTTCCTGTTTAATCCCGAAGCTATTGATGAACTTATCAGGGCCACCATTCAGATGGAGATACCTAAAGCTCCTAAATCTACCCAACAAGAAATTTTTGGGGGTCTAGGGGAAAGGAAGAAGGCGGTTTTCCCAGTTCCAGATAGCGTCCAAAAACTAATTCGGTCCGAATGGGAAAAACCGGATAAAGGATCCTTTATCCCAACAAACTATCCGCCCGTACAGCTGTTCTCTCAAATACAGCGAGGAGGGCACTATGGCTTAAAGCGTGGTCAGGAGATATCACGTCAAAAAATAAATTAATCGCACTTCCCTTCCACGGTCAGTACGTTTTTGGAGAAGATTTAGATAAAATCCTAGAAAATGCGACAAATAAAAAGAGGGGTTTTGCAGAGGAGAGATATAAACAAAAAAGGCAGCCCTTTCGTGACCGTTTCTTTCAGCCCGAGAATAAAAAAGATAAAGGGAAGACTGGGAGGTGGAGCTATGCAAAGGGAGGCAGGGGGAGAAGTTTCCTCTTCAACCCAAACCGGGCTGAAGCCTCCACATCCAACAGCAAGCAATGACGCCATACCAGTGGGGGGAAGACTCAGCTCCTTTCTGGGATCTTGGGAGCACGTAACAAACAGCTGGTGGATTTTAAGTATTATAGAAGAGGGTTACTTGATAGATCTACTCTCTTCCCCTCCACACAAATATGTGATCACTACCCTTCCCCCATCTCAAACTACTACCTTAACCTCCTCACGACCGCCGTACGCAGGATTGCGTCTTCGCGGCGGTCGTGCTGTTCTGGGTGGACGCGCCGGTGCGTCCTCTCGCGAGACGCGAGATTTCCGGGTAAGCCGGCCCGCGCATGCGCATCGCGGGCCGGCAAAATTCAAAGGAGAACTTCGTCATCAACCTGCCGGCCACGATCATTGGCTGGCAGGTTGATGATTTTCAAAAAAACGAATCAGCAGCCAGATAACCCATCATATTAGTAAATATGATGGGGTTATATGGCTGCTGTGCTCCTCTGCTCCTTCTTTTGGTCGGTTGGTTCCAGGAGAGGAGCAGAGGAGCACATCATTACTGTGAGTACCCACTACAGTACACTTAGCCCCCAGATCACCTCCCAGCACCCAATTAACCCTTTGATCACCCTGTCAATCACTAGTGAAAAGGAAAAAAAGTGATCAGTGCAAACTGTCACTTTTTTTTTTTTCACTGTTATTGACCGTTAGGTTTTAGGTATAGTTTAGGTCCCTTGGTTAGGTAGTTAGCGATCAGTTAGCGCCCAGCCCACCGCACCGCAGTCCGTTATTCGCTGATTAGCGTATCGCTAATCAGCATTTGTACTTTTATAGTATCTGAAAGTGATCAAAACTGATCACGGTCAGATCTATAATAGTACTAGTGTCACTTTAGTTCGCCCTCCACCCAAAACGCAGTGTTTGCCCGATCAGGCCTGATCGGTCGCCCACACGTGCGTTTGCCCACGCCCGCCCCACCGCAGTGACAAAAAAATTATATTTTTTTGATCACTGCACATTCACTTTACACGCACTGCGGCGATAAAAAAATCAGTTTTGATATTTTTTATCAACCGCAGCGGCCTCCGGTACTTCGCTAGGCTCCCCTTTGTAAGACAGGCTTGCTTTTTTTTTCTTGGGTAGTCTCAGGGAATACCCCGAAATTTAGTTGCCCACATGTCTAACAGGGGGTATTCTTCTGAAGAGGCCTACAGGCTTCTGACCCAGTCGGATGAGGAGTGGGAACCCTCATCTGATGAATCCAGCGGGTCAGAATACGAACCTGTAGAAAGCAGTGGCTCTCTGACCCAAAGTTCGGACGAGGAGGCTGAGGTCCCTGATAGCAGCAGGCGTACCCGGCCCCGTGTCGCTAGACCGCAGGTTGCGCAGGATCCGCTTCAAGAGCAGCAGAGTGGGGCTGGTGCTGTCGGATTACGTGGTGAGGCATACACCAGCAGCCCAGCCCTTCCTGGACCTAGTACCAGCACTGCCGTACAACCTGGTGAAGTAGCGAGCACCAGAAGGGCAGTTGAAGCTGGTACGGTGGCACGTGCAGTAGTGACCCCGTCGCAGCCACCGCAAAGACGTGCCTGTAGAGCCCCTAGAATCCCAGAGGTGCTGGCAAACCCTGATTGGCAGTCCCCAACTTCCGCCGCACCCGTAGTTTTCCCTTTCACTGCCCAGTCTGGAGTTCGGGTTGAGACGGCTCAGATCGGTTCGGCCCTGGGATTTTTTGAGCTGTTCTTGACTGCGGAGCTTTTAGACTTAGTTGTGGCCGAAACAAACAGATATGCCACACAATTTATAACCGCTAACCCGGGAAGCTCTTATGCCCAGTCTTTCCGGTGGAAACCAGTCCAAGTTTCCGAAATTAAAACTTTTCTGGGCCTCCTCCTCAACATGGGCCTGACAAAAAAACATGAATTGCGGTCATATTGGTCCACGAACCCAATTCATCACATGCCCATGTTCTCTGCTGCTATGTCCAGGACACGATTTGAGACCATCCTGCGTTTCCTGCACTTTAGCGATAACAGCACCTCCCGTCCCAGGGGCCACCCTGCTTTTGACCGGCTCCACAAAATTCGGCCCCTCATAGACCATTTCAACCTGAAATTTGCAGATATTTATACCCCAGAGCAAAACATCTGCATAGACGAGTCCCTAATACATTTTACCGGGCGCCTTGGCTTCAAACAATACATCCCAAGCAAGCGCGCCCGGTATGGGGTCAAATTGTATAAGCTCTGTGAAAGGGCCACAGGCTATACCCACAAATTTCGGGTCTATGAGGGAAAAGATCAGACCCTGGAGCCGGTCGGTTGCCCTGACTACCTGGGGAGCAGTGGGAAGACAGTTTGGGACTTGGTGTCACCCTTATTCGGCAAGGGGTACCATCTTTATGTGGACAATTTTTACATAAGTGTGGCCCTCTTTAGGCATTTGTTTCTAGAACGGATTGGCGCCTGTGGTACCGCGCGAACTAGTCGCGCGGGCTTCCCCCAACGGCTCGTTACCACCCGTCTTGCAAGGGGGCAGAGGGCCGCACTGTGTAACGAAGAACTGCTCGCGGTGAAATGGAGAGACAAGCGTGACGTTTACATGCTCTCCTCCATTCACGCAGACACGACAATACAAATTGAGCGAGCAACCCGTGTCATTGAAAAGCCCCTCTCAGTCCACGACTATAACCTCCACATGGGAGGGGTCGACTTCAATGACCAGATGTTGGCTCCGTATTTAGTTTCCCGACGCACCAGACGCTGGTATAAGAAGGTGTCTGTATATTTAATTCAATTGGCTCTGTACAATAGTTTTGTTCTCTACAGTAAGGCTGGGAGAACTGGATCCTTCCTCAAATTTCAGGAAGAGATCATCGCGAACCTCCTGTATCCAGGAGGTTCCGTGGCCCCATCCACCAGTGTAGTTAGCCGTCTACACGAGCGACACTTCCCCAGTGTCGTTGCTGGTACCTCAAACCGACCGCCACCCCGAAAAAAATGTCGTGTCTGTAGCAGGAGTGGAATAAGGCGTGACACCCGCTATTTCTGTCCTGACTGTCCCGACCACCCTGCCCTATGCTTTGGAGAGTGTTTCCGGAAGTACCACTCACAGGTACACTATTAGCATAGGGATCATCTCACCAGGATAGGCACACAGGGCTATTAGGGCCCATTCACTCACAGCTGCTGCAAACGTCTCCTTTCACATGGGACAAAGTGCATAACGCACTTCGCCACATCTTTGGGCGATTTGCGCTTTGCACATTGACCCATGGGGAAGGAGAGGTTTGTTCTATAAAGGTAAAAAAAAAAAAAAAAACAGGTAAGCAAACAGGTTAATGTTTAGTTCCAAAAGTTAAAGTTACATGTTCTGTTCCAAAGTTAATAAAATTATTGCGTTGTGGCCTGTTTTTTTTTTTTTTTTTTTGTCTTTTTACCTTCCAGGTGGACCAACCGATCTACTAGCTGCAGCACCGATGTGCATTCTGACAGAAGCATTGCGCTGCTGTCAGATTACACGCAAGTCGGTGTATGCGGCGCTGCAAGACGGGATTTTCTCCTCTGCAGTGACAGATACGTTTGCCGAGGCATACGAGCTGAGGAGGAGGCGGCGTTCCTATGCTTTGGCAAGCACTTTGTATGTATGTATATATATATATATATATATATATATATATATATAAAAAAAAAAAAATCCCGGCAATGATTTATTCATCCACATCGATTGATGTGAATGGAGAAATCTGGTTTGCCAGGGCATACGAGCTAAGTGGGTATGGATGTAGGGCGGAGCTCCTATGTCCTGGCAGACGCCTTTCCCCTCCATTTTTTTTTTTGGCAGAGAGTTTTTCATCCACATTGATCGATGCGAATGAAGAAATCTGTGCCGTTCATTTTTTTCTTTCAGCCCAGAGGCTGAACGGAAAAAAAAATCTCATTACCTGTATGCTCAATATAAGGAGAATAGCAGAAACTCCTAATGCTGGCCATACATGTAATGATTGCGGAGACCCTCAAATGCCAGGGCAGTACAAACACCCCACAACTGACCCCATTTTGGAAAGAAGACACCCCAAGGTATTTGCTGAGGGGCATATTGAGTCCATGAAAGATTGAAATTTTTGTCCTAAGTTAGCGGAAAGTGAGACTTTGTGAGAAAAAACAAAAAAAAATCAATTTCCGCTAACTTATGCGGAAAAAAAAAAATTTCTATGAACTTGCCAGGCCCCTCATTGGATACCTTGGGGTGTCTTCTTTCCAAAGTGGGGTCACATGTGGGGTATTTATACTGCCCTGGCTTTTTAGGGGCCCTAAAGCGTGAGAAGAAGTCTGGGATCCAAATGTCTAAAAATGCCCTCCTAAAAGGAATTTGGGCACCTTTGCGCATCTAGGCTGCAAAAAAGTGTGACACATCTGGTATCGCCGTACTCAGAAGAAGTTGGGGAATGTGTTTTGGGGTGTCATTTTACATATACCCATGCTGGGTGAGAAAAATATCTTGGTCAAATGCCAACTTTGTATAAAAAAATGGGAAAAGTTGTCTTTTGCCAACATATTTCTCTCACCCAGCATGGGTATATGTAAAATGACACCCCAAAACACATTCCCCAACTTCTGAGTACGGCTATACCACATGTGTGACACTTTTTTGCTGCCAAGGTGGGCAAAGGGGCGCATATTCCAAAGTGCACCTTTCGGATTTCACCGGTCATTTCTTACACATTTTGATTGCAAAGTTCTTCTCACACATTTGGGCCCCTAAATTGCCAGGGCAGTATAACTACCCCACAAGTGACCCCATTTTGGAAAGAAGACACCCCAAGGTATTCTGTGAGGGGCATGGTGAGTTCCTAGAATTTTTTATTTTTTGTCGCAAGTTAGTGGAATATGAGACTTTGTAAGAAAAAAAATAAAAATAAAAATCATCATCATTTTCCGCTAACTTGTGACAAAAAATAAAAAGTTCTATGAACTCACTATGCCCATCAGCGAATACCTTAGGGTGTCTACTTTCCGAAATGGGGTCATTTGTGGGGTTTTTCTACTGTTTGGGCATTGTAGAACCTCAGGAAACATGACAGGTGCTCAGAAAATCAGAGCCGTTTCAAAAAGCGGAAATTCACATTTTTGTACCATAGTTTGTAAACGCTATAACTTTTACCCAAACCATTTTTTTTTTGCCCAAACATTTTTTTTTTATCAAAGACATGTAGAACTATAAATTTAGCGAAAAATTTATATATGGATGTGGTTTTGTTGCAAAATTTCACAGCTGAAAGTGAAAAATGTCATTTTTTTGCAAAAAAATCGTTACATTTTGATTAATAACAAAAAAAGTAAAAATGTCAGCAGCAATAAAATACCACCAAATGAAAGCTCTATTAGTGAGAAGAAAAGGAGGTAAAATTCATTTGGGTGGTAAGTTGCATGACCGAGCGGTAAACGGTGAAAGGAGTGTAGTGCCGAAGTGTAAAAAGTGGCCTGGTCATGAAGGGGGTTTCACCTAGCGGGGCTGAAGTGGTTAAAAAACGACATAAAGAACTTGTTAACCTTGGCCGCCATAGAGCCCATTCCAAAAGATCAGACAGGACTGGGATTCTATTCCCGTCTCTTCATTATAAAGAAACCAAACGGGAAATCCAGAGTGATTATAAATTTGAAACACCTAAACAAATATGTGAGATATCAAAAATTCAAAATGGAGACCCTGAAGTCAACAGTGAAGCTCTTAAAGAAGGATGCAGTGATGGCCACAATAGATTTAAGCGACGCCTATTATCACGTCCCAATTCACAGGTCATCAAGGAAGTTCCTAAGGTTCGCAATAGAACTGGAGGGAAATATTCAGCATTTCCAGTTCAAGTGTCTCCCCTTTGGGATCTCTTCTGCCCCAAGGGTTTTCACCAAAATAATGGCGGAAGCCTTGACAACCCTGAGAGAAAAGGCAATTTGTGTGATCCCCTATCTGGACGACCTACTGGTAGTGGCAGACAACATAGAGACCCTGGAAACCCATCTCAGATTAGTCCTGGATCATCTACAGAACCTAGGTTGGCTCATCAATTGGGGGAAATTGGATTTAATCCCGTCCAAACTGAAGGTTTTTTTTGGGCATAACTTTAGACACAGTTTCCCAAAGATCCTTTCTTCCACCCCAAAAGATAGTAAAACTTCAAACAGCCTTGAGGAAATTCAAGAAGGAGAAGTTCTGTTCAATAAGACAGGCCATGAAGGTGTTAGGGAGTCTTTCAGCCTGCATCCCAGCAGTAGCCTGGGCACAGTTCCATCTAAGGCCGCTCCAGAATTTCATTTTAGACAAATGGAACAGATCACAATTAACTCTAGAAAGGAAAATATTTCTAGATGCGGAGACCAAAAAATCACTAAATTGGTGGCTCAGCAAATCCAACCTAGAGAAGGGGATCTTCTGGGCACAAGATCTCCCCCCTAGTCATTACGACAGATGCCAGCCTCCACGGTTGGGGAGCGGTCGTCCAGGGAAACTCCTACCAGGGAACATGGGGGAATTATGTGAGACAACAATCCTCAAATTTCAAGGAGCTGAGGGCAGTGTGGGAAGCACTGAAACACACAAGTCAGTTGGCAGAAGGTTGTCGCGTACTAGTCTACTCGGACAACGCTACAGCCGTGGCCTTCATCCAACACCAGGGAGGCACAAGGCATCGCCTACTACAGAGCCTGGCAAACAAAATCAAACAAAATCTTTTCCTGGGCAGAAGACAATATACAATCTCTTTCAGCGGTTCATCTGAAGGGGGTTTTAAACATTCAGGCCGATTACCTAAGCTGGCACAGACTAGACCCAGGGGAATGGAGGTTAGCACCAGAAACCTTCCACCTGATCACAAAGAAATGGGGCAAGCCGACGATAGACCTGTTTGCATCCAGGAGAAATCATCAACTAAACCAATTCTTTTCCCTCAACCCCAGGGATCATCCTCGGGCAATAGACGCCTTCAACCAGAGTTGGACAACAAACTTAGTCTACGCGTTCCCCCCCATTTCCGCTTATCCCCAGAGTGCTACAGAAGTTCCTAAAAGAAAAATGTACACTAATCCTGATAACCCCCTTCTGGCCCAAGAGAAGTTGGTTCTCTCTCTTGAAAGCCCTCAGCATGCAAGCTCCTCTCCCTCTACCTCGGAGGCCGGACCTTCTAAGTCAGGGGCCTATCACTCACCCAGACCTAAGAATACTAAAATTAACAGCCTGGATTCTGAAGAATCCAACTTATTAATGTTTGGTTTATCTAAAAAAGTAGTGAACACCTTACTCCTTAGCAGGAAACAGAGTACCAACGACAAGTATCTAAAAATATGGAAGAAATTCGCTGATTGGTCTGGAACCTCCTTCAACCAGTTCAGAGCCAACATCTCGCTAATCCTCGATTTTCTTCAGGAAGGGCTAGATTTAGGTCTATCCCCCAATACCCTTAGGGTCCAGGTATCGGCTCTAGGAGCACTCTATAATACCAAGCTAACAGAACTTCCCTGGATATCCAGATTCCTTAAGGCAGCAGATAGGATCAGACCTACAATTAGAAACATGGTGGCACTTGGCGCCCCTTTGAGCAGAGACGGCGAGATGACGTGAGCACGTCGCGTCTCGCTCTCCCCTCTGCGCTGGCCTCCTCCCTCCAAGCTCTCGGCTCCGTCTGAACAGCTGATGCCCTGAGCCGCGCACCTGGTCTGGCCGTTGGATCGCTCCCGCACGCTATCGGAGGACGCTGTCGGTGGGCGCCTGGATGCCGCTGCTGGTTGCTGCTGTTCCGTTCTCCTGTTGCGCCCTGGACCCAGCTGCCTCGCTGTCTCGCTGCTCCACTTTCCATACTTGTAAGCTGCTGTCCGGCTTCTCTTCACTGGCCCCGACAGGCTCCTGGGTATCCGGTCCGTCTGCTGCCTTGCTGCTGCCCGATACTGGATCACTGAATCGCCTCTTCATCCGGATTTCCATCTTGCCGTTTTTGCCTGCCACTAGACTCCCTGCTACCCGGACGGATACGTCGCTGCCATTCCACATCTATATCGCTGTTTCCCCTTCTCTGCGGCTTCGATCTGCTGTCACAACTACGGCGGGTATTGGGACTACAACGCCGGTCACGTGAGAACTGAGCTTTGATTTTTTTTTTTTTTTACTCGCCGCACTGCTGCTGTAATGAGGGGATAATTTTTGTTGAAAAGTCTGTTTTGCCTACTGCCCTTTTTCTTTTTTGCCCCCTCTTCTCCTCCTTACTCCCTCTGTAGTGCTTATTGAAGGGGGGAAAGGAGAAAGGAAATCTAGGAGGAGGGAGGAAGAGGGGAAAGGGAAGAAGGGAAAAAGAGAAAGAAAGGGAAGAAGAAAAGGGAAAGAAGAGAAAAAAGAAAAAAAAAGGTGCGGAAAATGGCCCCAAAACGACGTTCAGTTGACTCCTCTGTTATGAAGCCAGGGGCTAAGACTCCAGAGAATAAAATTGACAAATTTTTAAAGTCGCCTTTCTTAAATGAAAAAAACCCAGCCAAAATTGAACTCCCTGCTAAGTTGAAAAAATCAGCTAATACTCGTCAAAATGATGATTTCTCTGAGGACGGATTAGAGGATGCTGACCAGGAGGCAGGCGAGGAAGGTCCCTCCGCACAAATACGAACTGAATATGACCCATTTGTCTTGGATAAAATCCTTTGCACTGTGGAAAATAATGGTACTTTAGTGCAAGGAATGTCCACTCAATTGGGGTCAGTGCAGAGTGATATCTCTTTAATAAGAGAAGATCTAGTAAAGATACGGGAGCGAGTCCTCAGTATGGAAAAAACGGTTGACTCCTTGCAAACTGACATGGGCATGCTAAAATCTAAAACGATACTTCTGGCCTCAGAAAATCAAGCACTCCAAAATAAGCTAGAGGACCTAGAAAATAGGTCAAGGCGCAACAATGTCCGTATAATTGGCTTTTCAGAAGGAGTTGAGGGCCGACATCTAGAGGAACAACTTAAAGATGTGGTCATGCATAATTTCGGCAGCGATAACTTCTCTTCTATGTTTCAAATAGTAAGAGCCCACCGAATTCCAGGAGGGAAGCCTACACCAGGGAGACCGCCGCCCGCAATCCTAATCAAATTGCTACTGTCTGCCGATAGAGACATGATCTTGAAAAGAGCAAGAGAATGCACACTCATTGAATATCAGGGTACCAAATTGCTCTTCTTTCCTGATTTTGCGCGGCAGACTCAGGAAAAAAGAAGACATTTTATAGAGATAAAGAAACGCTTGGCGGCTAAGGAGATTAAATATTCCCTACAGTATCCAGCGAAATTGAGAGTAATCCATAACGGGACTTCCCTTTACTTTGAGACACCACAGCAAGCGCTAAATTGGATGGATCAAATGGGCATCTAAAATTCTGCACTATTATGATTGAAGGGATGGAAGGGAGGGTGGGCTAGGCTGGGGGAGAACGGCCAGAGGTTAGAGGTTCGCTGACTAGATCGGGCGGATCAAGGGAGAAAGGGGGGGGGGGGAGAGAATGGGGGGGAGGGATCCTACCTTGCAGGAATGGGGGTTTTTCTTTTTCTTTTTTTTTTTGGTTTTGTCCCTTTCTTTTTTCTTTGTTGTGATTGATGTCTACTAGGATTGTAGCTTGGAACGTCAGAGGGCTCGGGGAAAGGGTAAAAAGGCAAGCAATTATGGATGCAGTAAAAAGATATCTTCTAGCAATCATCTGTATAGTTGAAACTCATCTAACTAAAGAAACCTTGTCTCGTCTTACAACAGGATGGCAGTCTCAATCATATCACTCCACCTTTAGCGGTTCCTCTAGGGGTGTTTCGGTTCTTATCCATAACTCCATAGATTTCACCCTTATAAAAGCAAATATAGATGACCAGGGTAGATTTATCTTCCTGCACGGTAAGCTGTATGGCCACAGTTATATTCTTGCCTTTTTCTACATACCTCCGCCATTCTCAATGTACCCACTGCTTCAGCTAATGCTTTTTTTTTAAAAGAGACCAGAATGCCGCTTAATCTTGATGGGGGACTTTAATGCGGTTATGGACCCCAACAAAGATAGATTCACATTAGACGCAGAAAGGGGGAGGAACTTTTTTAATTCCCCGCTGCCTCAGTTTTGTTTAGAGGTGGGACTGGTGGACATATGGGCACATCTTTGCAGAGGAAAGAGAGTATATTCCTGTGTTAGCAGGGGCGGCAGAGCAATGTCTAGGATTGATTTAGCATTCACCAATGAGAGCAACGTGAGTAACATCCGGAAGATGCGATATGGAGTAAGAACAGTTTCGGACCACACACCCGTTCTGGTTGAGGTTGGCAGTGTGGAGAACAAGGATATTAGGGGGCGAGGATTTAAGCTGAATCCATACTGGCTCACTATTATGGACAATCTTCAGTCGATTAAACTACTGATGTCCTCCTTTTGGGAGGTGAACCTACCCTCTGCTAACATCAACATAGTATGGGATGCTTTTAAAGCATATCTGAGGGGGTTTTTTATAAGTGAGATTGCCGCAGCAAAGAGAACATTTAGGAAGAAAGAGCAGGAACTGGACAAGATTGCTTCACTTACAACAGAGCGATATGCTAGCCATCCTACTGAATACAACAGGGAAGAGATGCAGAAGGCTAGTTGTGCTCTGGGGAAATACGTAATAGAGAAGGCAAACCATAGGGTATTTTTCAAGGGGCTCAATTATTTTATCGAGTCTGGACGCCCGGGTAAGCTTTTAGCTAGAATAATGTCACAACAAGAAAAAAAAAAACAATCTATTATTCTGATTCGCAACGCAGAGGGGGAAATTATAACAGATCCAGAGGGTATTGGGAATACCTTTCTACAATACTTCGCTCAGATATATAGATCCTCCCCAGACTTGTCACCTGAACTGGCGATGCGTTTCCTGGAGAGAATTCCACTTCCTACTTTAAATGAAGCTCAAAGGGAATATCTGGAGGAGGAGCTGACTCTCATGGAGCTTCAGGATGCCCTTGGATCCATCTCGGGGAACTCATCGCCAGGACTAGATGGCCTTCCATATGAGGTCTATCGCAAGTATAGCGATGTGATTCTCCCTCAGCCGCTACAGGTCTTTTTCCAAGCAACACAGGGAGGGCAATTACCATACTCTATGATGGAGGCCCTTATTGTTTTAATTCTAAAAAAGGATAAAGACCCGGCAGAACTGAGCTCCTATAGACCAATATCCTTGTTAAACACCGATGCTAAGCTACTATCAAAAGTCTTGGCTAGGAGGCTCTCGCGGGTTATGTCCACCATTATCCACCCGGATCAAAATGGCTTCATGCCAAAAAGGGCTACCCATAACAATCTACATAGGCTATTTATGAATATTCAGTCCCCGGGGCATGGTGCCCGCTCCATCCTGTCGTTGGATGCTACTAAAGCCTTCGACAGGGTGGAGTGGAGTTTTCTCTGGGAGGTGATGAAAAAAATGGGCTTTGATCCAAGATTTATGGGGATGGTTCAGCTACTTTATAACTCTCCCGCTGCCAGGATTAGGATTAATGACTTGATGACAGAGAGTTTTACTTTGGGACGGGGCACCCGTCAGGGTTGCCCCCTTTCCCCTTTGCTATTTAACATTTATATCGAACCTTTAGCTGCTATGATAAGACAGGACCCGAAGGTGGCCGGTTTTGGCATAATGGGGGAGCATGACCGAGTATCCCTATACGCAGATGACATCTTAGTTTTTATTTATCAAACAGACACTACTCTCCCTCGCATAATGGACCTGGTTGGTCTTTTTTCCGATTTGTCTGGACTTGAGATCAACTGGGATAAGACCGTTCTCCTCCCTATAGACGAGTTGCGAGGTGAATGGAATAATCAGTTAACGATTTCCGATTAAACAAAGTATCTGGGTATAACAGTTTCTGCCAAACCTGAGGAATATCTAGAACTTAACCTGACTCCTTTGCTGATGAAGTTGAGAGCCAAAATTAAGATATGGCAAAAAATCCTGTCAGCAAGAGCGGACAGAATTTCATTAATAAAAATGGTAGTGCTGCCCCAGGTCCTTTATGTCCTGCGCAATTCACCTATGTGGATTTCAGACAAGTACTTTAGATTGATAGAACGTATGCTCAACTATTTATTATGGGGGAGGAAGCGCGTGAGACTGAAGGCACTCTATTTCTCCATGCCCTATAATCGGGGAGGTCTTAACCTCCCCTACTTTAGGGGCTATTTTGTGGCTTCCCAACTCTGTCTTTTTAACGATTGGGAAAACAGCCCTTTTTGTAGTAGAGTGGTGAAAGACTCAGGCTTCTCGGATTTTTTTACCGTACTGGAATCTGATTATTTAGCAAATATCCCGAGTGGATACTCACTTTTCTGCAGAATGGCCAAAAAGATTTGGCTGGCCATAAGGAGTTGGTGCGGAGTTAAGGCATCACTCATCTGCACCCCATTATGGCATAACCCAAAACTTTGTAATTTAAACGACTTGAGCTGCCGCCAGTATTGGAGGATCAAAAATGTTCAGTATCTACATCAAGTAGTCAGTGGGGGACAAATTCTGCCCCTCATGGAATTAAGGGCAAATTTAGGTGAGGTGGCTTGGTATGCATATTTCCAATTGAGGTCCGCACTCTCTAGCACTTTTAATAGTCACTCCTTTATTATAGATACTCCTGTATTTCTACACGATCTAATTTGCAAAAAAACTGATACGAGAATTAAACTATCACACTGTTACAGACACTTAATGGATAATTTTTTTTCGGAGGTTCTCTCTCCAGGACAGAGAGCTTGGTCCTCTCTTCTTGCAGAGGTGGGCCATCCAAACTGGGATAATATAGGGGAAAATTTAAAGCTGGTTTCACACAATTTTAATCACACTGTAGTACAATTTAATATTTTGCATAAAATTTATGTGACACCTATATGGCTATATAGAAGAGGACTTAGGGCCTCTTCAGACTGCCCACGTTGTGGTGATTCCGAGGCAGATCACCTACATATGTTCTGGGAATGCCCAATGGTGAGTAGGTATTGGAGCTTGGTCCAAAAAAATCTGGCGTGTAAACTTAAAACTGTTGTCCCTTTGTCCCCCAGGATATGGGTCCTGGGAGACTTGTCTGAGGTCAATTACCAGCCCATAAAACGTCATGTGTTGATTAAGGTGATGTTCTTGGCTAGACTACTCATTTCTAGAGCTTGGTTTTCCCCTTCCGCCCCAGACTGTAATAACTGGCTGAGTTTGGTTGAGAAAGTGAAAAGCTACGAGAAGATACTCTACAAACAGAGAGGATCCTACTTAAAGTGGATTAATTTATGGAAGGATTGGGACACAGTTAGTTAATTATTACTTTTCCTTTCTTTGCTATTTTATTTATTTATTTATTTTCCTTTCCTGCAAGGTGGGAGGGTTGGTGGGTGGGAGGAGATAGGGGGAAATTCCATTTGTCCGGTTTGTTTTATATGTATTCTTTCGGGGAAGAGTGTGAAGGTATGCTTGGGCACATGAGGATTTCTAGGAATACTCGAGGACGGGAGGACCTTCCGGCATTGGGGCAAGGGTTGGAATTTTTATCTGCTCAGAATGCTACGTACATCTGCTCTGCCAAGCTTCGGAGGTCGGGCGAATCTGCCGTCCTCCTCAGTTTGAGTCCTTTATTTATTTTTATTTTTTTTAAGTCTCCACACAATTGTGTACATCTGTGCGCAACTGTGGTTAGTTATGTCCATGGACTGGATCTTGCGGACTTGTGGACTGTAGAATACTAGATGTGCAATGTGGTTGTAGAATTTGTATTAAAACAATAAAACTTTAATTAAAGAAAAAAAAAGAAACATGGCACCATGGAACCTCAATACAGTACTAGGGGGTCTAACCTCCGATCCGTTCGAACCTCTGGACTCTACCCACATCAAATGGCTTACCATTAAAACTATTTTTTTGGTGGCAATAACCTCAGCCAGAAGGGTCTGTGAGCTACAGGCCTTGTCCATCCAAGAACCATTCCTTGCAGTATTTGAGGACAAATTAGTTTTCAAATTAGATCCGACTTTCCTCCCCAAGGTAGTTTCGACCTTCCATAGGTCTCAGGACATAGTTCTTCCTTCATTCTGTGACGATCCGAAAAATGATCAGGAAATCACTTACCATACACTAGATGTTCGGAGAGCGGTCTTAAAGGGAGTCTGTCACCTCCATATTGCCATATACAGTGCTTACATTGTCCTGTAGCACACCTATACAGGATTGTAACAGTACCTTTGTCTTTGTCTTTAGACTTGCACCAGCAGGAAAAACGGAGTTTAATTCATATGCAAATTAGCCCTCGCAAGTGCCCAGGGAGGAGTTCAGTGTGTAGGAGCCCAGGCTGCTCTGCCTTCATTTCACTTTACTCCTCCCCAGTCTCTGCCTTTGCCCGCCCTCAAGTCCGGACCTATCGATGAGGCAAGAGACTTGGAGGGCGGGCAAAGGCAGAGGCTGGGGAGGAGTAAAGTGAAATGAAGGCAGAGCAGCCTGGGCTCCTACACACTGAACTCCTCCCTGGGCACTTGCGAGGGCTAATTTGCATATGAATTAAACTCAGTTTTTCCTGCTGGTGCAAGTCTAAAGACAAAGACAAAGGTACTGTTACAATCCTGTATAGGTGTGCTACAGAGCCATGTAAGCACTGTATATGGCCATATGGAGGTGACAGACTCCCTTTAAAGTACCTGGAAGCTACCAGTCATTGGAGAATAGACCAAAATTTGTTTGCCCAATTTTCAGGTCCTAACAAGGGGAAGAAAGCGGCGAAAAGTTCCATCTCCAGATGGATTAAGATGGCCATCTCCGAAGCATACAAAGCTCAGGGAAAAGATGTCCCTGCTTCCCTAAAGGCACATTCTGCGAGAGGCATCGCCGCCTCCTGGGGGCGGAAAAAGCTTCAGCCTCCTTACAATTTTAGCCGCTAATGATGATCTAAGATTCGGACGTAAGGTCCTGTCGGCGGCTGGAAGTCTCCATGACACCACATACATCCCACCCTTTTTTTCTGCTATTAGCTATTATCCTTTCATCCTGGGGTTCTTCGTTAAAATACACTGGTGATGTGAGGAGGGGGTGGGGGTTTTAACCTCTCTGTGTTTTTCCTGTCCAATCAGGAGGGAGTCGATCTCAGGATGTGTCATGGAGACTTCCAGGAAACCGGATTACCGGTGAGTGTAATACTCATTTCTACAGCGAAGGTTTCAGCTCGTAGTTCCTGCTTCCGACCTTAGCCTGTATCCTGACCTTGTCTCTGCCTGATCCTGCTGTACCTTGCTGCTCTAAAGTGTATGATTGGATTGTCAACCACGCCTCTGTCTGCTGTTCAGCTTCTTACACCTGCTGCACCTGAGCTATTCGGCTCTGCTGTTCTAACGGCTCCAGCTCTGCTTAATCATTAACTCAGCACTGCTTCATCTGATTCTGCTGCTGCGCTCCTTTCATCCAGCGACAGCTTTCTCCACCTGCCTGAAGGGAAGAAAATCAGTGATGGTTCGCTGGGATAATCGGGCGGAAGAGGCTTTTGCCGCTTTGAAGTCGGCCCTGTGTGGGTCGCCGGTTTTGGTGACACCTGACTTCAAGAGGGAGTTGGTACAAACGGATGCCTCCGAAGTACACCTCGGTGCTGTACTGTCTCAGGAAGTCAACGGGGAGGAGCATCCCTTTGTCTTCCTAAGCCGCAAGCTCACCCCAGCCTAAACAAGGTACAGTATAGTGGAGAGAGAGAGCCTGGCTATTAAGCGGGCAATCGAGTCTCTCTGCTACTGAACACAGAAATGCCCGGGTTACCACATGTTTTTTTTCTCTATGCAGAACTTTAAGTTCTCGATAGAACACAGAGCAAGCCGGTTGCAGGGAAACGCAGATGCCCTTTCCCCGGGTGCATTATCTGGCGTGTGTCCACCCCCTCAGGGTTGAACAAAGGGGGGTTATTTGACATAGTGAGGTCAAATACCGGACTGGAGTTTAACTGCCAGTCCAGGTTTTGGCAGCACCTGGCTGTCCTTAAATAGGCAGCTGGGCTCAGCAGAGATGTCTCTGTTTTTGGGATTTGAGGCTTTGTGCCATGCTGGAGGGCTGATAGCCGCATGCTGGGGAAAAAGGCCCCCTAAAGCCTGGTGTGGACTACTGGCAGCACAACTGTCAGCAAGGTGACTTGTGTTATATGAACTTTCCATTGTGTGTGAATTAACACCAAGACTACAAAGTTACGTGCTGTTTTGTGCAATTGCCTCAAATGTGAATAAACACTGACGTTTTGAGTTAAGAACTTGTATTTTGCCTCTGTACTGCGCCTGCTTACCCTATCTACCAGAGCGAAACCCCACTATATATATATATAAACTATTACTTAAAAAAAAAAAATTTGCCCCAAAAAAATTTGCCCAAGTGCTGAACAGTGGATTACGGATTGATCAGCGCTTGGCGGTCACAGCTCGCTTGCAGAAAAAGTGGTGCAGAGCTGGAAAATTGTAAAAAATTAAATGAGCAAAAAAAGCGCACGGACCAAATGGCATCCGTAAAAAAAAAAAAAAGACGGGTGGCTGGGCGGGAAGGGACAGGAATGGTTTAGGGATTTGGAACAGCTGCAAATAAATAAACCAGTGACGCAGTTTCAGATAGTCTTCTTTTAGCAGGAAAAGCTCAAATCGCAGTGGTGGTGCACCACAAGTCCCAGCAAGCCAACACGAAGCACAGACCCTCTCTGCATGCTGTCACCAGCTATAATGGCAGAGAGGTTCAGTCCTTTCCTGTGCTGCAATTAGCTGGAGCATTGGCATCAGCCAATCACAGCGCCGGCAGGGGTCACCAAACACTGGAGTCCCCTTCCTGACCTCGGAGGAGACCGGTGATGACTAGTTCAGCACCGGTCACCTCCCCATGACCCCCCACTTTCATCCCGCCCCGCAGCGTCCTTATGCTTCCGGTGCTGCGATGTGCCAGTCTTCATTGACCGGCCACTCGCAGTGCTTGGAGCTGCAGGGGGGCGGAAAGACACCATACTGCCCTTACCCGGCCTGTAAGAGCAGCCATGGTGCCCCGATTCCCCCGCGATCCTGCCCCAGCACCACTAAGAGGTTAATGGCACCATTTCAGTGCTCCAAAAATACCTAGTAGCCATTGGCTCCTGAACTGAAAAATTTAGGAGCCAAATTAATTTTTTAGTCGCCAAATCGAAACCGAATCAAAATTTTGGTATCATGACAACGCTATGCCGGTGAAAGAAACTGAAGACTTGCCTGAATGCCCCTTTTTTCCCCATAGGAATGTATTAGTGCCGGATCCAGCATTCAAAATACCGGAATGCCGGATCTGTCCTCCTTCCGGTCTGCACATGCGCAGACCAGTAAAAATGTGTAAAAAGATACAAGACGGATCCGTCTGTCCGCATGACAAGCGGAGAGATGGATTCGTTCTTGCAATGCATTTGTGAGATGGATCCACATCCAGATGCGTCTCACAAATGCTTTCAGTCACATCCAGATCGGCGGATCCAGCAGGCAGTTCCGACAACGTAACTGCCCGCTGGATCACATTACCGCAAGTGTGAAAGTAGCCTTAGTGTTTTTTATTTATTTATTTTTTTTTTTTTTTAAAATATACTTACTATTAGCCCCTTTAGGGGCTTGAACCCTTGTCCTATTCACCCTTAGGCCCCTTTCACATGGGCAAGATTTCTGCGCTGGTGCAATGTGTGAGGTGAACGCATTGCACCTGCACTGGATCCGGACCCCTTCACTTCTATGGGGCTGTGCACATGAGCAGTGATTTTCACGCATCACTTGTGCGTTGCGTGAAAATCGCAGCATGCTCTTGTGCGTTTTTCACGCAACGCAGGCCCCATAGAAGTTAATGGGGCTGTGTGAAAATCGTAAGCATCCGCAAGCAAGTGCGGATGCGGTGCGATATTCACGCATTGTTGCTAGGATGAAAGTACTCACTGTGTTATTTTCCCTTATAACATGGTTATAAGGGAAAATAATAGCATTCTTTAATACAGAATGCTTAGTAGGTCAATTGAGGGTTAAAAAATAATTAACTCACCTCCTACAATTGATCACGTAGCTGCCGGTCTCCTGTTCTTTCTTCAGGACCTGTTAAAGGACACTGTGCTCATCACATGGTACATCACATGATCCATCACCATGGTAATGGACCATGTGATGAGCTCAGTGACGTCACCACAGGTCCTGAAGAAAGAACAGGAGACCGGCAGCTACGCAATCAATTGGAGGAGGTGAGTTAATTTCTATTTTTATTTTTTTTAACCCTCACTGGCACTGCGCCACCAATGCTTATTATACTGGGGTGTTGGGGGACCAATGTTTATTATACTGGGGTGTTGGGGGAGTGCACTGCGCCACCAATGTTTATTATACTAGAGGCGGGCGCACTGCGCCACCAATGAAGATAATTGACCTGTTAATACAAATACAGGGGTCAGGTGTTGGAATCAAATAGCCGGCACCCGACCTCTATGACAGGGAGCTGCGATCCCCTGCAGTTAACCCTCGCAGCTCCCTGTCATAGAGGTCGGGTGCCGGCTATTTGATTCCAGCACCCGCCCCCTATATTTGTATTAACAGGTCAGTTATCTTCAATGGTGGTGCAGTGGCCACATCCCCTCTCCTCCTGTCTCTCTTCTCACTGGCAGCAGCACAAGGGGGATGGAGAGACTCCTTCTCCACTGCGTTGCTGAGAACATCGGCGGTGGGGCAGAGAACTATCATCTCCTGTGCCCCGCCGCTGTATTCAGCTGCAGAGCTGCGGCGGCGGGTCTAGTCGCAAATGGCAACAAGACTAAAAAGTCTCGTCGCCATTTGTAAATTCTAAGTCGCATTGGTGACCATTTTGGTCGCCATCTGGAGCCCTGCATTTAATTTACCAATCTGGTATTGGAAAATGGGAAAAAAATTCTCTGTGCGCTGAAACTGAAAACTTTTACTTTTTCAAAAAAAATATACATTTGAAAAAAATAAAAATTATCTTTGCATCGCCATTTTCTATAACCCGGATTTTACATTTTTTGAAGGCTTATTTTTTTGAGACGAACTGTATTTTTTTTTTCCAGATTTTTGTTGCAATTTTTATCAAGCCACTATAACAAACATACAACAATTGCCTAATAGTTAGATTTTCTTCGGATTTCTTATCACAAGAGTTTTCAAAATATTACTTATTAGAGTTAGTGACTTTTAAAAATACCTTTATTTTTAATTGTGCGGGTATAGGTATGCATATACCAACAAGTGTACTACAGTTCAAAAGGATTATATATAAATTACTTTTGTTAGGGGAGTAGTGACCCCTGCATTTACATATTCAATGGTGACATATAATTGTCTATAGACTTGAAGGTTCAGGAACAACCCCTTAAAGGGAACAGGGTCTGAGAGAGGGCAGGGCAGACTACCGCTTACCCTAATTGCCCTATACACTGCTCAGCCCAGGGTCGCCCCCTAATGGTGGGGGTTCCCTGTCCCCGAACCTAGGACTATTGAATCCCTAAATCGACCCTAGCCAGGGAAAAAAGGTTAGATATAGAGCAAGACTGTTAAAAAGACGATATATCAACAGTAGAAGGTGATCCAAAATAGAAGGGTCACCACCTGCCCTCTCAGAAAAACAATCATTGATATTACAAATACAAAGAGAGTGGAAGGGGTGGTCCAGATTATTGGATGATCACCGATCCTCTCTTAATGAAAAGTACGCACGTTTTTTTATATGCACATCTAAATACACAGACCTCTATGTACACATCTTAGTACACAGACCTCGACGCGTTTCACCTGAAACAAGGCAGGCTCATCAGGAGGTAGATAGACATTAGGACATAGTCCAACCATGATAAAGACGTGAATAATGATGCCAAGGCGATAAAAAATAGAGCAATACTTAGCTAAGGATGGTTCGAATGGGAGGCGGAGGTAGAAGGGTCACCTAGTGGCCAGAGATGTACATCCCAACAGAGGATACCTACACAGGTATGTATGAATGAAGACAAAGGTTAGGTCTAGAATGACAGATATAATGATCAGAGTTGTACCCCCCAAACACTTGCATATACCATGCTCATAGTAAAGACTTACATTATGGTGATGCCGGCCAAAGCGTCTCCCTGGTAGCCTGCTCAAGGCCCAGGTAGCTTGCCGGCGTACAAGGCATCTATTTATGTGAACAGGCCTGTGCGTCCGGATGCCGGTGGTGCATTTCCGGCCTCCGGAACGCACTGTGGAACGCAAGCGGCTTCCGGCCTAGGTCACTTCCAGTGCCGTGGAACGCATCGTGAGCCGCATAGGGCTCGATGCCGGCACCGGACAATGACAGGCGGATGCCGCACTGCCACAGGTACAGGGACATTTATAGATAGATGAAATAGGATGCCAGTGCCTCCAGATAGAGGTCCAAAACGTAGAAGAGCAAAGCCGGTCATTTTCATCTTAGTACCAATTAGTCAGGTGAAGAGACAATGCTGGGAATAGATGGCACATACAACCCTCAGCAGGAACCCCCCCCCCCCCCCTTATTTTTAAAGACATTAGACCACCACTGAGTTGGCGATAATTATAAAAAATATTACCAAATATAGAAAAAATTACCTGCCTCTTCAAATAATATTAGAGATGTTTGAGGAGGTGCCAGGACAGATTTTTTTAAAAATATGGGGGAATCAGTCATATTAACCCCTTAAACAAGTGGTGCTTTTCGCACTGATCAAAAACAGAATCCTTGGGTCACATACCACTGATGCTTAAAAGGATTACTTGGGGATCGTCAAATACAAAAAACATACAAACAGGGAAGAATTCAAATAAAGCATGCAAAATTAAGTCTTTCGTTGAGACCGAGGGGCGACTGGGACCGAAAACGATAGATCCAGGAGGACTCTTTTTGGAGAATCCTTCTGTCCCAGTCACCTCTCCTCTCAGGGTAAGGGACTACTTCCAGAACCGAGAAACGGGCCGAACTCACGTCACCCTTGTGGCAGCTATTAAAATGATGAGCCACAGGAGTATCCTTAGATTTCTTAATGTCATTAAGATGCTCACAGATCCTTCTCCGCAGTTCCCTTTTGGTCTTGCCAATATAGTCAAGCGGACAGCTACACTGACAAATGTAGACTACGCCTTTGGTTTTACAATTGGCGTAGTCCCGGATAGCAAAGGATCGTTGGGTCACCGAGCAAATTATTGATTTGGATGGATTAATGAAATTACAAACTTTACAGGAACCACATTTAAAGACCCCAAGGGGCCTACGATCCAACCACGTGCCCTCTCTCTTCACGCCTTCATAGTGGCTATGTACCAGCCGATCTCGTAGGCTTCTCCCTTTACGGTAAGTAACCTGAGGATAGTTGTTGATTACCTGTGTTAAATTGGGGTCCATAGTCAAAATCGCCCAGTGTCTTTTGAGAATGGACACCACTTCTCCGTTCCCAGAGTCAAAGGTAGAGATCAGACGTATCAAATTCCCGTCAGTATCTCTTTGTCTCGGTATAAGGAGCTCTTCTCTCCTCTTTGACTCTGCGAACTGGAAGGAGTCCCTGAGGATCCTTGGAGGGTAACCTCTCTCACTCAATCTCTTCCTGAGTTTACCTGATTCCTGGTAAAAATTACCTCCCGAAGAACAATTCCTCCGAACCCGCAGGTATTGTCCCCTGGGGATCCCCTTTTTTACAGCAATGGTATGGTAACTCTCCCAATGGAGGATACTGTTTGTGGCCGTTGGTTTTCTGAAGAAGTAGTCAGGGTGCCCTCTACTTTGGTTACCACAACATCCAAGAAGGTGATCTGTTCTGATTGAATTTCGCAGGTAAATCTCAGGCCAATATCATTGTGATTGAGGGAATCGATGAATCGGTGGAACGCTGCGGAACTCCCTTCCCAGATCAGAAATACATCATCGATGTAGCTAGTCCAGAAGGAGATGTTCTCGCTCCACCAAGGGTGCTGATCCGGGAATACGACACTGTCCTCCCACCAGCCCAGGAGGAGATTCGCATAAGTCGGGGCACAGGAATTCCCCATAGCGGTCCCCCTGAGCTGGTGGTAAAAGGAGCCATTGAAAAGAAAAAAATTGTGTGTAAGGGTATATTCCAGTAATTGCAAGATGAACGCATTATGTGCAGAAAACTGGGTTCCTCTCGTATTAAGGAAATAGTTAACAGCTGCGATTCCTTTATCGTGTGGAATCGAGGTGTAAAGCAATTGCACATCGATACTCGCCAAAATGCTATTCGGATTCACTGAAAGGGTTTTGATTTTACGAAGAAAGTCCATTGTATCACAGTTAAATGATGGTAGACTTAAGACAAAATCACGTAGTACCTTATCAAGGTAAATTCCTCCATGATGTGTCAAGGAGTCGATACCGGATACAATGGGACGCCCTTTCAGGGGATGTATCCCCTTATGGATTTTCGGCAAACAGTAGAAAGTGGCTGTTTGTGGGGTTTTGGGAAAGAGGAAATCAAACTCGGTCTTACTAATGACACCTTGTTGTAGGCCATGACTGAGAATTTTGAAAAGGTCGGTACGAAATGTCTCAGTAGGGTCCACAGATTTTTTTTATAGCTGTTTTTATCATTCAGTAATGTAAGACACATTAATTGATATTTATTATGGTCAAGAAGTACCAGATTGCCACCCTTATCCGACTGTTTGATAATCAACTCCTTGTTTTCCAGATTTCTTAAAGCCTGGAACTCTGATGCTGAAAGGTTTGAATGCAGTGGAACATCCTGTATTTTCTCGATATCTGAAATAACGAGACGCAGGAAAATATCAATATGTTCGGTACTTACGGGGGGTGGCAGTCTGGCACTCCGCGACCGCAATTCCGTGAACGGACCTTTACCCGGTACCCTTGTTCCCTCCTCATAGAGTTCCATTAAGTTTTGGAAATCGGGAAAAACCTCTGGGTTAATTCCCAGGTCCAAACATGTTTTTTTATTACAGTTTTTAAAGAATTTGTGCCATTTTAATTTTCTAGCAAATAAATTCAGATCTTTTACCCAGGTAAAGGTGTCGTGTTTTGTTGTCGGCACAAAAGACAAGCCCTTCTGGAGTAGAATAGTCTCGGCCGGGGTCAGGTTATATTCTGACAGGTTAATTACCTGTAGTTGATCAGTTAGTTGTTTCGACTGCGGTCCCTTAGTTGGTACGAGGCCTGGCCCTTGGCTAAAAAAGAAGAGGAAGACGATGAGGAGGATGAAGGAGAGTTGAGATCTGTGGCAGGGACAGCAGCTGTGGTATTGTTTTGTGGCAAGGCTTGGTAAGGGATAGACTGAGAAGGATTGTCCACTTGAGTGCGATTCGGGGGTCCTGGTGGTCCGGATCCTTTGTTTCCAGAACCACGTCCCCCCCCAGTAATTGCCTCTCTGCCCCCTTGATCCTCTTCATCTCTGACCCGGCCCTCTTCCTCTAATAGTTCCTCTCATGTTGGAGAAGCCAGTAATCTCGGAGTCAGAAAAATCCTGGTCAGAGGATGATAGTTCTGATTCAGTGACTGAGTTTTTCGTGCTCACAGAGATATAGGCTTTATTGTCTCTAAATTCTCCCAAGTCTTTAATAAACTGCCAATGCTTCCTCTCCTTGATGAGGTTCTGGAACCTTTCGACAGCCGACTGTAGAGAAGATTCTCTTTTGTCGAAATCGGGATCCGACTTAAGTTTTAATGCTGACTCAATGAGTCCCTTTAATTTGGATGCTGTATTCTCAAAGATTTGTTTTTCCTCATCAAGGAGAAGAGACATCAGTCTCAATGAACTATTGGTAATCTCTTGTTCCCACTTGGATATAAACAAACACTAAGAAAAAGTAATACAACATTAAAGGAGTATCGTCTCTGTCTACCTCTATCTGGAAGAGATATGAATTGCGGTATATCAAAACCACAGAAGGCTTTACGCATCAATTTGAAGTGTCTCTCTCCACTTCTTGCTGTTATGGTTTTTGTGTACCTTTTCCCAACCCAGTAAGATTTTATTTCTAGCCCCTGAATCTTGCAGCACACTCGTCCCATGGATTGTTGTGGGCCTCCCATTCTGAATTTGCCAGACGCAATGTACAAAAGGAGCTCAACTACTACATGAACTGGAAAAAGTGCTTTTTGGGGATGTCAAACCTCTCTTAGGCCACCTGCACATGTTGCAGAATTTGCAGTTTTTCTGTAAATTGTGTACAGTACCAGCAAAGTGTATCAGATTACACAAATCTCATGTACACTTGGTAGATTGTTTCAGCGTGAAAATTTACCTGCATTGCGTATTTCCTAACCCGCAGCATGTCAAGTATGTTTGCAGTTTAAGGGCTCATGCAAAACATGTCCGTGTGCATTCCGTATTTTGCGGGACAGAACAGCTGGCCCCTAATAGAGCAGTCCTATCCTTGTCCATTGTGTGGACAATAATAGGATATGTTCTATTTTTTGTAACAGTAACATCCTTTTTTTTTTTTTGCGGACCAATTGAAATGAATGGTTCCGCATACGGTCCGCAAAACAATACAGAATGGATACGGAAAGAAAATACGTTCATGTCCTGGAGCCCTTAGCTGTGGATTTCAGCCTTTTCAATGGAAGGCTGAGATCTGCAGCAAAACTGCATCTAATCTGCAATTATGGTACAGAAATGCACAAAAATGTGCATAGAAATTCGTAAAGATCTTGTGCATGTGTCCTTAAACCTCTTGATGTGAATGCCACCGATTATCTTGTGGGCCAATCAGCTGAGCTGGGGTGACTATTCCCTTTATTTCCTATTCTCTCATAAACTTATAATATAACCCTGCCGGAAATTCTGGGTGTCCTCTAAATGGCATATGTTTAGACAGCAAGAAGAGGAAACCAAATCTCTTCCTCATTATTTTTCCATGAAACAATAGTGTCTCGAAGTACTACCAAATGTTTGACCAGTTATTTCCATATTTTTGGCTCCATGAGATGCTTTCCCCCCCCCCAAAAGTCGGGTGAAAATGCCCCAGCGTCTTATGGGGCGAATACTAATGAGCGCTTGCATTATGGAAGTGCTCATTAGTACCGGAGGTCCAGAAAGCGGTAAAGGCTCTCTACTCACCATTTCCTGGTCCTCGGGTGTTGGCTGTATACAGCATGAGGGCGCTCTGCGTGTCAGATCCCAGCACAGCCGACGGAGGAGGAAGAAGAGAGCTGGAGCAAAGGAGCGGCAGCGTCCAGAACAGGAGAGATAAGTGTTTTTTTTATTTTATTAAATATGAAGCAATAGGGGCTGCTGGGGGCTAATATGAGAGCCAATGGGGGCTAATATGAGAGGCAATGGGGGCTGATGAAAGGCTGCTGGGGGCTGATATGAGCCAATGGGGGCTGCTGGGGACTAATATGAGAGGCAATGGGGGCTGATATGAGATTGCCTGGGGCTGATGAGAGGCTGCTGAGGGCTAATGAGAGGCAATGGGGCTGATGAGATGCATGGGGCTCTCTGAGGTCTGATTGGGTGTCATTCACAATAGGGTCTGAGCTGAGGTCTTGTTGGGGTCTTATTACCATTGCGGGTCTGATTGGGGCTGTTAGCTGAGGTCTGATTATGATTGGTGGTCTGACCTGAGGTCTAATTATATTTGTTTCTTATTGTCCTCCTCTAAAACCTAGGTGCGTCTTATGGGCCACAATACGTTAACTGTAGGTTTTATAGGCATCATTATTTAGTGCATGTACAACTTTTTGATCATTTGTTATTAAAATTTGGCGAAAATGGCGAATTGTGCATTTTTTTGTTACAGCATTCACCACACAGGAAAAATATAGTTTCAACATTTTTGGACTCAGTGATCCCTATTTATTTTATATTATTAATTTTTATATGAAAAAATGGGGAATTTTTATTTTTACTGCCCCTAGAATACTACTGCAGTCCACAGGATTCTGACATGCTGCCTGTGAAGTCGTACCTTGGGGATGGCTTTTCAAGCAGCTCAATATTTCTGCGCTGGGAGCCTTCACAAGGCCCTAGGCTGTCATAGCAACCGATCAGAGACCCGCAATTTCACCCTGGGGGGTTCCGATCAGAGGTCTGTTTCTGTCTAACTGTTCAGATTTCAGTCTATTCATCTAAGTTAACTAGCTGGTATCAGTATCATTGCGGATCCCAGTCCTGGTATTATACAGGCATGTATGGAGCGAGGTCAGCATGTGAGCTCTCTCCATAATCCCCTGCATAATAATGCCATACATGTACGGAATTATGCGTTAAAGGGTTAATATTACCCCCAGTCGACAGACCTCCCTCCATGGCATCAGTCCAGGGATGCCCAAAGTACCAAGGTCCTTACTTTATTTATAGATGCTCCACAGGCTGTTTTTGTCTGACAGCACCGTCCTTCATCTTCTCTTTAACTGGACTGTTCATTACGTGCTTTTGAAGTGTTCACTTTGCCTGCTAGACGAAGGACTGCACCATTTCTGCAATTAGCAGACTTTGAAAAGGGCTGAAAAGTGGGACTTCGAGAAGCTGGATGGTCCATCTGTCAAATCTCTGAAAAAGTTGGATAAGGCCTCATGCACACGACAGTTTTTTTTCACGGTCCGCAAAAACGGGGTCCGTGGGTCCGTGATCCGTGAACGTTTTTTCGACGGTGGGTCTTCCTAGATTTTTGGAGGATCCACGGACATGAAAAAAAAGTCGTTTTGGTGTCCGCCTGGCCGTGCGGAGCCAAACGGATCCGTCCTGAATTACAATGCAAGTCAATGGGGACGGATCCGTTTGACGTTGACACAATATGGTGCAATTGCAAACGGATCCGTCCCCATTGACTTTCAATGTAAAGTCAGGAGTCCCTTTACTTTCACACTTGCGTTCATATAATGCAGACGGTGGCTCCGTTCAGGGCGGATCCGTCTGCATTATATTGTTAAAACATTTCTAAGTGTGAAAGTAGCCTCAGACGGATCCGTCCAGACTTTACATTGAAAGTCAATGGGGGACGGATCCGTTTGAAAATTGAGCCACAGTGTGTCATCTTCAAACGGATCCGTCCCCATTGACTTACATTGTAAGTCTGGACGGATCCGCTTGCCTCCGCACGGCCAGGCGGACACCCGAACATAACTTGAAGCGTTCCCATCACCATGGGAACGCCTCTATGTTAGAATATACTGTCGGATATGAGCTACATCGTGAAACTCAGATCCGACAGTATATTCTAACACAGAGGCGTTCCCATGGTGATGGGGACGCTTCAGGTTAGAATATACTGAAAAACTGTGTACATGACTGCCCCCTGCTGCCTGGCAGCACCCGATCTCTTACAGGGGGCCGTGATCAGCACAATTAACTCCTCAGGTGCCGCACCTGAAGGGGTTAATTGTACTATCATAAGAGATCAGGGCTGCCAGGCAGCAGGGGGCAGCCCCCCCCCCAGTTTGAATATCATTGGTGGCCAGTGCGGCCCCCCCCTCCCTCCCTCTATTGTAATAAATCGTTGGTGGCACAGTGTGCGCCCCCCATCGCCCGCCCCCTCCCTCCCTCTATTGTAATAAATCGTTGGTGGCACAGTGTGCGCCCACCATCGCCCCCCCCCTCCCTCCCTCTATTGTAATAAATCGTTGGTGGCACAGTGTGCGCCCACCATCGCCCCCGCTCCCTCCCTCTATTGTAATAAATCGTTGGTGGCACAGTGTGCGCCCACCATCGGCCCCCCTCCCTCTATAGCAGTAACAACATTGGTGGCAGTGTGCGGCCTCCCATCTCCCCCCCCCCGATCATTGGTGGCAGCGTAGTTCCGATCGGAGTCCCAGTTTAATCACTGGGGCTCTGAACGGTAACCATGGCAACCAGGAAGCTACTGCAGCCCTGGTTGCCATGGTTACTTAGCAATAGTACAATAGTAGAAGATTCATACTTACCTGCTTGCTGCTGCGATGTCTGTGACCGGCCGGGAGCTCCTCCTACTGGTAAGTGACAGTTCTTTAGCAATGCGCCGCACAGACCTGTCACTTACCAGTAGGTGGAGCTCCCGGCCGGACACGAACATTGCAGCAGCAAGCAGGTAACTATGAATCTTCTACTATTGTACTATTGCTAAGTAACCATGGCAACCAGGACTGCAGTAGCGTCCTGGTTGCCATGGTTACCGATCGGAGCCCCAGCGATTAAACTGGGACTCCGGTACGCTGCCACCAATGATCTGGGGGGGAGGGGAGATGGGAGGCCGCACACTGCCACCAATGTTGCTACTGCTATAGAGGGAGGGGGGGGCCGATGGTGGGCGCACACTGTGCCACCAACAATTTATTACAATAGAGGGAGGGAGGGGGGGCGATGGTGGGCGCACACCAACGATTTATTACAATAGAGGGAGGGAGGGGGGGCGATGGTGGGCGCACACTGTGCCACCAACAATTTATTACAATAGAGGGAGGGAGGGGGGGCGATGGTGGGCGCACACTGTGCCACCAACGATTTATTACAATAGAGGGAGGGAGGGGGGGCGATGGTGGGCGCACACTGTGCCACCAATGATTTATTACAATAGAGGGAGGGAGGGGGGCGGGCGATGGGGGGCGCACACTGTGCCACCAACGATTTATTACAATAGAGGGAGGGAGGGGGGGGCGATGGTGGGCGCACACTGTGCCACCAACGATTTATTACAATAGAGGGAGGGAGGGGGGCGGGCGATGGGGGGCGCACACTGTGCCACCAACGATTTATTACAATAGAGGGAGGGAGGGGGGGCCGCACTGGCCACCAATGATATTCAAACTGGGGAGGGGGGGGGGTCTGCCCCCTGCTGCCTGGCAGCCCTGAGCTCTTACAGGGGGATATGATAGTACAATTAACCCCTTCAGGTGCCGCACCTGAAGGGGTTAATTGTGCTGATCACGGCCCCCTGTAAAAGATCGGGTGCTGCCAGGCAGCAGGAGGCAGTCTTGTACACAGTTTGTAGTGTATTCTAACTAGAAGCGTCCCCATCACCATGGGAACGCTCCTGTGTTAGAATATACTGTCGGATATGAGTTTTCACGAAGTGAAAACTTAGATCTGAAAAAGCTTTTATGCAGACGGATCTTCGGATCCGTCTGTATGAAAGCAACCTACGGCCACGGATCACGGACACGGATGCCAATCTTGTGTGCATCCGTGTTCTTTCACGGACCCATTGACTTGAATGGGTCCGTGAACCGTTGTCCGTCAAAAAAATAGGACAGGTCATATTTTTTGGACGGACAGGATACACGGATCACGGCCTCGGCTGCAAAACGGTGCATTTTCCGATTTTTCCACGGACCCATTGAAAGTCAATGGGTCCGCGAAAAAAAACGGAAAACGTCACAACGGCCACGGATGCACACAACGGTCGTGTGCATGAGGCCTAAGTGGTGATGAAAGTGGTCCGAGGAGTGCAACCACATGTAGAGAGGGTGCTGGATGATCAAGACAGAAAGATGCAAGCCAAGAATGCTGTATAAGAAGAGCTGCTGTATCTCAAAATGACAGACACCGCATCAAAACAATTGGTTCTGCAGTAGACCCTGCAGTGACTGTCCGGATAAAAATAAATATTCAACTTGAAGCAGAACTGCAGTTATTCACTCTACTAGTTCATTTTCCACTGACCTCTGATCATAGCCAAGAAAGACGGCACTGGTCCCACAACACAGATTATTGGAGGCATTAATGACAAACAATAGTGTTCAGTGATGCATGTAGTTTCTGCCTTCATACTAATGATGGCTCCATCAGAGTTCATGCAAGGGCTTGAGAATGCCTACTGCTATCATGGATAGTGTGCAGACACAAAAAATCAACATCAGGTGTCATAGAGTGGGGTGCCATTAGCTGTCTGGTATTCATGGAGGGAATAGTGGCCTGCCTTTGGTGTGTCTAGGATTTTTGTGGAACCAGTCTTACTGTCTTTTTGTTGTTGTTCCAACATGATAATGGCTGCCCACACACTACCCACACTAGAGTATCCAGCAGCCCATGGACATCTCGATCACCAGATCTCTGCCTCATTGATAATGTCTGGGAGGGGATGGGGCAACGGATCACCCATAAACATCAGCCAACAACCACCTTGGCTGGACTACAGGTTCAAGCAGAAAGAACTTGGAATGACATGCCCCTAGAGCAGGGGTGCACAACATGCGGCCCTTGATACCATTCTGTGCGGGCCACCAACCGTCTGGTAACAGACATGTATGCCTATGTCTTGTGGCTGCTCACATGTATTTTTCATGTATTTCTCCCATTAGATGGGAGTCCTGGAAGTGTAACTAGACATTAATGGTATATAATGTGTGGTCAATATGCCATAAGTACAACATTTCAGTGGTAAATACACCTTTAAATTTTAATTTTGGCCCTCGTCATTGGTTCAGTCTGGCAATGTGACCCCCAACCAGGAAACGTTGTGCACCCCTGCCCTAGAGGATATTTAGCATCTTTATGGCTGCTACCATACTAGAGTGCCAGCCTGTATTTCAGCAAGGAGAGATGCCACCCAGTATTAATGTGACCCTGCCTCAACATATGCCCTTCTGCAGAACCCTAAACACTAAAAGAGTACACCATCTTTGTTGTGTGATTATTTATTTATTTTAATATTAACCCCTTCAGGACACTGCCATTAGGCCATTTTTTGCAAATCGGTGTCACTTTATGTGGTGATAATTTTAAAACGTTTTTACTTATCCAAGACATTCTGAGATTGTTTTCTCGTCACATATTGTACGTAATGACAGTGGTAAATTTGAGTCACAATATGTCATTTTTATTTATTAAAAGATATAGCAAATTTAACAAAAATTTTGAAAAATTCACAATTTTTTAAATTTCTATTTCTCTGCTTTTAAAACAGATAATGATACCTTCTAAAATAGTTATTACTTTACATTTTCCAATATGTCTACTTCGTGTTTGGATCATTTTGTAAATTACATTTTCTTTTTTTGGGATGTTAGAAGGCTTAGAAGTTTAGAAGCAAATCTTACAATTTTTCAGAAAATTTCCAAAACCCACTTTTTAAGGCCTCATGCACACGACCGTTTTTTTTAATGTCCCGCAAAACGTGGTTCCGTTGTACCGTGATCCGTGCCCGTTTTTTCTTCCGTGGGTCTGCCGTGATTTTTGGAGGATCCACGGACATGAAAAATGAAATAAAATTCTAAGTCAAGTTTGCCATTGAAATGATAGGAAAAAACGGACACGGATCACGGACACGGATCACGGACACGGATGACAATCTTGGGTGCATCCGTGATTTTCACGGACCCATTGACTTGAATGGGCCCGTGAACCGTTGGCCGTGAAAAAAATAGGACAGGTCATATTTTTTTCACGGCATAGAAACACGGGTCACGGGCGCGGTGTAAAAACGGTGCACAAGCCGAGTTTTCAACGGCCCCATTGAAAGTCAATGGAGCCGCAGAAAAAAACGTCTAACGGCACAACGGCCACGGGTGCACACAACGGTCGTGTGCATGAGGCCTAAGGATGAGTTCAGGTCTGAAGTCACTTTGAGGCTTACATAATAGAAACCACCCATAAGCAGCCGCCGGCTCACTGCACACAGTGCTTCTACATCCGGCGGCTGCTTCATGAATTATTATCACAGGGATCACAGGTCAGTGAATGTAACGGAGCATTAGATTGCATAGAAAGGGGGACTATAAATGTAATTTTACCTCCTAAGACTCCTGTGCCCAGCCTTCTGTCTCCCAGGGAAGCACAGGAGGCAGAAGCATAGCGTCTGGCTGCTCAGCCCATCTTTTCTAATCGTAGATCGATGGCCCTTAGCAACACTATTTTGAAGAGTGCTGCTGTTTTCTACCAAAAATAAACGTTTTGGCTATATAAAGTCTATTGCAAAATTGTTACCTATCACTTTAGAAAAAAATAATAATAATAATAATTATATATATATATATATATATATATATATACAGACGTGGACAAAATTGTTGGTACCCTTTGGTCAATGAAAGAAAAAGTCACAATGGTCACAGAAATAACTTTAATCTGACAAAAGTAATAATAAATTAAAATTCTATAAATGTTAACCAATGAAAGTCAGACATTGTTTTTCAACCATGCTTCAACAGAATTATGTAAAAAAATAAACTCATGAAACAGGCATGGACAAAAATGATGGTACCCCTAACTTAATATTTTGTTGCGCAACCTTTTGAGGCAATCACTGCAATCAAACGCTTCCTGTAACTGTCAATGAGACATCTGCACCTCTCAGCAGGTATTTTGGCCCACTCCTCATGAGCAAACTGCTCCAGTTGTGTCCGGTTTGAAGGGTGCCTTTTCCAGACTGCATGTTTCAGCTCCTTCCAAAGATGCTCAATAGGATTGAGGTCAGGGCTCATAGAAGGCCACTTTAGAATAGTCCAATTTTTTCCTCTTAGCCATTCTTGGGTGTTTTTAGCGGTGTGTTTTGGGTCATTGTCCTGTTGCAAGACCCATGACCTGCGACTGAGACCAAGCTTTCTGACACTGGCTAGTACATTTCTCTCTAGAATTCCTTGATAGTCTTGAGATTTCATTGTACCCTGCACAGATTCAAGACACCCTGTGCCAGACGCAGCAAAGCAGCCCCAGAACATAACAGAGCCTCCTCCATGTTTCACAGTAGGGACAGTGTTCTTTTCTTGATATGCTTCATTTTTTCGTCTGTGAACATACAGCTGATGTGCCTTGGCAAAAACTTCGATTTTTGTCTCATCTGTCCACAGGACATTCTCCCAGAAGCTTTGTGGCTTGTCAACATGTAGTTTGGCATATTCCAGTCTTGCTTTTTTATGATTCGTTTTCAACAATGGTGTCCTCCTTGGTCGTCTCCCATGTAGTCCACTTTGGCTCAAACAACGACGGATGGTGCGATCTGACACTGATGTTCCTTGAGCATGAAGTTCACCTTGAATCTCTTTAGAAGTCTTTCTAGGCTCTTTTGTTACCATTCGGATTATCCGTCTCTTAGATTTGTCATCAATTTTCCTCCTGCGGCCACGTCCAGGGAGGTTGGCTACAGTCCCATGGATCTTAAACTTATGAATAATATGTGCAACTGTACTCACAGGAACATCTAGTTGCTTGGAGATGGTCTTATAGCCTTTACCTTTAACATGCTTGTCTATAATTTTCTTTCTGATCTCTTGAGACAGCTCTTTCCTTTGCTTCCTCTGGTCCATGTCGAGTGTGGTACACACCATATCACCAAACAACACAGTGATTACCTGGAGCCATATATATAGGCCCAATGGCTGATTACAAGGTTGTAGACACCTGTGATGCTAATTAGTGGACACACCTTGAATTAACATGTCCCTTTGGTCACATTATGTTCTGTGTTTTCTAGGGGTACCATCATTTTTGTCCATGCCTGTTTCATGAGTTTATTTTTTTACATAATTCTGTTGAAGCATGGTTGAAAAACAATGTCTGACTTTCATTGGTTAACATTTATAGAATTTTAATTTATTATTACTTTTGTCAGATTAAAGTTATTTCTGTGACCATTGTGACTTTTTCTTTCATTGACCAAAGGGTACCAACAATTTTGTCCACGTCTGTATATAACAGTTATCCTTTAAAGGAAAATGTAGATGAAATTTCAGAATTAGCAAGGGTTAACAGCCAAACAAAACTCAATATTTATTGCCCTGATTCTGTAGTTTACAGAAACACCCCATTTGTGGTCATAAACTGCTGTATAGGCACAAGGCAGGCCGAAGAAGGAAAGGAACGCCATATGGTTTTTGGAGGGCAGATTTCACTGGGATAATTTTAAGTTGCCATGACACATTTGAAGCCTCCCTGATGTACCCCTAGAGTAGAAACTCCCCAAAAGTTACCCCTTTTTGAAAACTACGGGATAAGGTGGCAGTTTTGTTGGTACTATTTTAGAGTACAGATGATTTTTGGTTACTCTATATTACACTTTTTGTGAGGCATGGTAACCAAAAATTGCTGTTTTGGCACCGATTTTATTTTTTGTTATTTACAATGTTCATCTGACAAGTTAGATCATGTGGTATTTTTATAGAGAAGGTTGTTACGGACGCGACAATACCAAATATGATTTTTTAGTAAGTCCATATTCTGAAAGCCATAGTTTTTTTTTGGGGGGGGGGGGCGACTGTCTTATGTAGGGGCTAATTGTTTTTCGTTCTGAGATGACGGTACAATTTTGGGGTGCGTATGACTTTTTGTTCGCTTGATATTACACTTTTTGTGATGTAAGGTGATAAAAAAAATGGCCTTTCTGACGTGTTATTTTGTGGTAAAAATTTCTGGAACGCTTTTACTTATCCAAGCCATTCTGAGACTGTTTTGTCGTGACACATTGTCCTTCATGACATTGGTAATTTTAAGTAGATATATTTTAGGCTACTTTCACACTAGCGTTCGATCGGATCCGTTCTGAACGGATCCGATCATATTAATGCAGACGGAGGCTCCGTTCAGTACGGATCCGTCTGCATTAATAACTTAGAAAAAATTCTAAGTGTGAAAGTAGCCTGAGCGGATCCGTTCAGACTTTCAATGTAAAGTCAATGGGGGACGGATCCGCTTGAAGATTGAGCCATATGGTGACATCTTCAAGCGGATCCGTTCCCATTGACTTACATTGTAAGTCTGAACGGATCCGCTCGCCTCCGCACGGCCAGGCGGACAGCTGAACGCTGCAAGCAGTGTTCAGCTGTCCGCCTGTCCGTGCGGAGGCGAGCGGAGCGGAGGCTGAACGCCGCCAGACTGATGCAGTCTGAGCGGATCCGCTCCATTCAGACTGCATCAGGGCTGGACGGAGGCGTTCGGGTCCGCTCGTGAGCTCCTTCAAACGGAGCTCACGAGCGGACTGACGAACGCTAGTGTGAAAGTAGCCTTAACATTATGTATAAAAATTTTTTTAAGGAAGATAAGCGATACCTCATAAAATAGTTATTACGTTACATTTCTCATATGTCTACTTTATGTTGGCATCATTTTGTAAATGTGATTTTATTTTTTTAGGACATTAGAACATTTCCAAAACCCACTTTTTAAGGACCAGTTCAGTTATAGAGTTCTTTGTGGGTGAAAATGGAGATAAAATTTCACTTTTGGCAAGCTTTCCATTTTAATCCATTTTTTCCTGTAACACATCAAGGGTTAACGGCCAAACAAAACTCAATGTCTATTACCCTGATTCTACAGTTTACAGAAATTCCCCATATGTGGTTGGAAAACTGTTGTATGGGCACATGGCAGGGCTCAAAAGGAAAAGAGCACCATATGGTTTTCAGAGGGCAGATTTTGCTGGACTGGTTTTTAGGCACCATGTCACATTTCAAGACTGCATGATGCACCCATACAGTAGAAAGTCCCAAAAAGTGCCCCCATTTTGGAAACTACAGGATAAGGTGACAATTTTGTTTGTACTGTTTTGGGGTAGATATGATTTTTGATCGCTCTATATTACACATACCTCTTACATTCAGTGACGTCTTTTCTTATGTAGACATTCTCTTTCCTCATTTTCTCCATTCAGACCAGACGGTCATGATGACTTCTTTCAGCCATCTCTTGTCTCTGCAGAGTTTGACAAAAAGATGATAAATAAAATAATGTTAACAAACAATAAATATAAATGCACACAGGAAATAGTATTTCTGACACTGATAGTGTATCCATAATGTGCCACAAAAATTATTGCGCTAAGCTGATACTGTGTCAGGGTCCCCTCCACAGTAATAGGGCTCCCCAAAGTTCCACCAATAGAAATAATGATCTGCCTGCCAGAATGCGCTTAGTGTTAACAGTGCCCCCAATAGTAATAATGTCCCTATTGTGCCCCGAAAGTAATAGTGCCCATACTAGTAATCATGTTCCCCGTAGTCCCCCAGTAGTAATAATTATTCTATGATGTGTTCCAATACAGAAATACCCCCCCCCCTTCCTTTCAGACACCCATATCAGACCTCAAATCAGAGCCTCAAATCAAACCGCAATATCAGCTCCTCAGAACCCCTTATCAGATCCTCAGACCCCCATATCAGATTCTCAAACCACTATATCGGATGCAGAGGCTCCCATATCTATGCTCAGACCCCCATATCAGATGCTCAGACCTGCATAAAAAAAAAAAATCTTCAGACCCCCATATCAAATGCTCAGGCCCTGTTATCGATGCTCAGACCCCCATATCAGATTCTCAGGCCCCCATATTGATGCACCTCCTGCAGAATAATTAGCTCACTAGATTTTACTTTATAAGGCACACTGCGTCTTATAAAGTTAAATATATGGTAATTAGCAATGCGGTACTTGCAAAGGGGGCCCCTGGCTTAGGGGACGGTCGCAACTGTGACGACTGCGACCGCTATAGCTACGCCACGGAATTGTGGCAGTGGCCACACAAGTATATCTGTCGTATTTTTTGCTTTATAAGATGGACCACACTATAAGACGCACCCCCGGTTTAGACAACAGAAATCAGAAAAGATACTTTCTAGGTCCTCTTTGAAGGGAATGTGGTTTACTGGTGTTTTATGGAAGTAGAGGTCAAGGTCAGTAATTATAGGGTGTAGCGTAGGGGGTGGAATAGTTTTGGTCAGCTCCTGTTACCCTTACTGAGTCGTCTGCTGGCCACTGTAACAACCAGCAATGATGCATGTGGTCACCTCATTACATGTACCTATCCAAATGTATCTCCATTGCTCTGTTCTGTCCAGCCATGTATTTGTTGGCGACAGACACAGTTCTGTTACATAAATAGGTCTACTATACACACACACAGCACTGTCATACACACATACAGCCTTGCTACACACAGATACAGCCCTGCTACACACAGACACAGCTCTGCTATACACGCATACAGCTCTGCTACAGACAGATACGGCTCTGCTATACACACAGCTCAACTAGACACACACCCACACACGTCTTTAGTAAAAACTCACATCTCCCTACAGCTACTGGCTGTACAGTCTTCCTGCTCTGGCTCCTCTCATTGAGGACATAATCAATGGTTCTTAAGCTGAACTGGAGTTTTTATCCCCTCTCAGTACAGTGCATGACCTTCCTCCCCAAGCAGTAAATGATCCTGCTGAACTGGCTGCACAGGCAGTATGTCTGTCCTTGCCTTCTACAATGAGTTACAATACATTGTGTATAATAGTGCTTTGGCTATCAGCATTATGCTGACAGGTGACTAGGAGACCCAGCCTAATAAAAGCTGGATCTCATAGGCTCCTGTGGAAGGCAATCCCCGCTGCAGTGACGAGGAGCCAATGGGGACGGAAGGGAGCTGCAAACCCCCTGTATGCCGCAGTTAGCTTTGACCGCGGTATACAAGGGGTTAATTTGCCGACATCGCTTTTTACAGGACCCTGCATTGATCGTGCACGCACCGTTCCGGTGCCCGACCATTTATCTTAGCCTGCTAGTACGTCAAGAGTCGCCAAGAGGTTAAGTTTTTCAGGTGTTTTGTTTTCATTTTCCAATAGTAAAGGAGGGTTTACAAAGTCAAGACCAATTTAAAAAAATGCACACAACCCAATAACAAATAAAATACACGCTATTCTGTTACCAGGCAGAAGTTGTGGTCCTATGTAGACTTCCCATTCTTTACAATGGTATATAGTGAACGTCATTTGAGAAGTATTAGTGAGTCTACATAATGTACTGGTTTATGGGTTTGTTTGTTTTTGCAGAAGAAAAACTGTAAACCTCTCATCAGACGTGGGTTTGCCATTGAAAATACCCTGGTGGGCTGGTCAGGTTATGACATCATGAAGCTGCTCCCCTCAAATAATCCAACATTTCATATCCCTTTCAGTATGTTTGGAAACAGGCAAATCAAGAAGTTTTTTTACGTATTGTATATCGATGGTTATTCAAACAAGTTTTCAAATCAGTCGAAGTCTCACAAACATACAATAAATTGTATGGGCAAGACAATACATATATAACAAAACTGGAATCACATGTTAGGTGAAAGCATATCTGGTATGAAGTCCCTGTAGTTGGATGTAAAAAAGATTTTACTTTGCAAATATAGTGACAATTGACGCAGCCTAGGCAAGGAAAACATCCTCGTCCAGGCTGCGCCAATGTGGATTGTTTAGTAGTTTTTTTTGGAACCGTCTGCCCTGACCAACTGGTCACGCAGACTCTTTACTCTACGATATGAAAACAATGGAGGAGAACTAAATTCTGGAACATTCTTGAGACATCCTCCCAATATACGGTATTCCAATGACTAATTATTTTGCTAATTTCAGTACTCAACTCAGTATACGTTGAAATAAAAGGAATTCTGGCCTGCTTCAATTTGGATCTCTGACTGATAAAAGTACTCTTTCTATCCAATTTGCATACTGCATCTTTATGTGGTTGTAATGACTTATGCAGATACCCCCGTTGTGAAAATGTATCAACCATTAAATTCAGCAGTAGTAGTAGTAGTAGTGTCCACCATACTCTGCTCAGACATAATATGTCTGGCTCTCAAAAACGGTGAATAAGGAAGATATCTAACCATGTTCCTAGGATGGCAACTATTATAGGATAGAATAGTATTCCTGTCAGTAGGTTTAGTATATAGCTGAGTATGTAACCTACCATCAGCGAAAACCACATTAGTATCAAGAAATTGTACTGCTGTATCAGACTGCACCAACGTAAATTGTAGTGCAATATCCACATCATTTAAGAAAGTTTGAAACTCAAGTAGTTCAATCTCACTACCAGTCCAGATGAGGAAGATGTCATCCATGTATCTCCACCACCGCAGAACATGTCTGAAGTGGTGGGACCCATAGATGTCATCCTCCTCAAAACATCTCATTAATACCTTAGCGTATGTTGGGGCCACATCGGACCCCATGGCCAGGCCCCTTTTCTGCATATAGTACGTATCTTGGAACAAAAAGTAATTATATCTCAAGATAATGTTTAAAAGAGATATAACAAAATCACCAGCCTGTCTGGAAAGAGAAGACATTTCCAACATCCACATCACCGCTAAGATCCCCTTATCATGGTCAATGGACGTATACAGAGAAATAACATCAAAAGAGGCCAAGATAATGGTTTGAGCATGTGATAAATCAATGCTTTCCAAGCACAGGCGCGCGCGCGCGCTCACAGGAACGGAAGGTAAGCGAGTGGATCTCCAGCCTGCCAGCGGCGATCGCTCGCTGGCAGGCTGGAGATCCGAATTTTTTAACCCCTAACAGGTATATTAGACGCCGTTTTCATAACAGCGTCTAATATACCTCCTACCTGGTCCTCTGGTGGTCCCTTTTGTTAGGATCGACCACCAGAGGACTCAGGTAGGTCAGTACAGTCGCACCAAACACCACACTACACTACACCCCCCCCCCCCCCCGTCACTTATTAACCCCTTATAAACCCCTGATCACCCATGATCACCCCATATAAACTCCCTGATCACCCCCCTGTCATTGATCACCGCCCTGTCATTGATCACCCCCCTGTCAGGCTCCGTTCAGACGTCCGTATGATTTTTACGGATCCACGGATACATGGATCGGATCCGCAAAACGCATACGGAAGTCTAAATGGAGCCTTACAGGGGGGTGATCACCCATATACACTCCCTGATCACCCCCTGTCATTGATCACCCCCCTGTCATTGATCACCCCCCTGTAAGGCTCCATTCAGACGTCCGCATGATTTTTACGGATCCATGGATACATGGATCGGATCCGCAAAACACATGCGGACGTCTGAATGGAGCCTTACAGGGGGTGATCAATGACAGGCGGGTGATCACCCATATACACTCCCTGATCACCCCCCTGTCATTGATCACCCCCCTGTGAGGCTCCATTCAGACGTCCGCATGTGTTTTGTGGATCCGATCCATGTATCCATGGATCCGTAAAAAATCATGCGGATGTCTGAATGGAGCCTTACAGGGGGGGTGATCAGTGACAGGGGGGTGATCACCCTGATCACCCCCTGTCATTGATAACCCCCCTGTAAGGCTCCATTCAGACGTCCGCATGTGTTTTGTGGATCCGATCCATGTATCCATGGATCCGTAAAAAATCATGCGGATGTCTGAATGGAGCCTTACAGGGGGGGTGATCAGTGACAGGGGGGTGATCACCCTGATCACCCCCTGTCATTGATAACCCCCCTGTAAGGCTCCATTCAGACGTCCGCATGTGTTTTGTGGATCCGATCCATGTATCCATGGATCCGTAAAAAATCATGCGGATGTCTGAATGGAGCCTTACAGGGGGGGGTGATCAGTGACAGGGGGGTGATCACCCTGATCACCCCCTGTCATTGATAACCCCCCTGTAAGGCTCCATTCAGACGTCCGCATGTGTTTTGTGGATCCGATCCATGTATCCATGGATCCGTAAAAAATCATGCGGATGTCTGAATGGAGCCTTACGGGGGGGTGATCAGTGACAGGGGGGTGATCACCCTGATCACCCCCTGTCATTGATAACCCCCCTGTAAGGCTCCATTCAGACGTCCGCATGTGTTTTGTGGATCCGATCCATGTATCCATGGATCCGTAAAAAATCATGCGGATGTCTGAATGGAGCCTTACAGGGGGGGTGATCAGTGACAGGGGGGTGATCACCCTGATCACCCCCTGTCATTGATAACCCCCCTGTAAGGCTCCATTCAGACGTCCGCATGTGTTTTGTGGATCCGATCCATGTATCCATGGATCCGTAAAAAATCATGCGGATGTCTGAATGGAGCCTTACAGGGGGGGTGATCAGTGACAGGGGGCTGATCACCCTGATCACCCTGATCACCCCCTGTCATTGATAACCCCCCTGTAATGCTCCATTCAGACGTCCGCAGGTGTTTTGCGGATCCGATCCATGGATCCGTAAAAATTATACGGACGTCTGAATGGAGCCTTACCAGGGGGGTGATCAATGACAGGGGGGTGATCTGGGAGTCTATATGGGTGATTACCCCCCTGTCATTGATCACCCCCCTGTCATTGATCACCCCCCCCTGTAAGGCTCCATTCAGACATTTTTTTTGGCACAAGTTAGCGGAAATTTTTTTTTTTATTTGTTTTTGTTTTTTCTTACTAAGTCTCATATTCTACTAACTTGTGTCAAAAAATAAAATCTCACATGAACTCACCATACCCCTCACGGAATCCAAATGCGTAAACATTTTTAGACATTTATATTCCAGACTTCTTCTCACGCTTTAGGGCCCCTAAAAAGCCAGGGCAGTATAAATACCCCACATGTGACCCCATTTCGGAAAGAAGACACCCCAAGGTATTCGCTGAGGGGCATATTGAGTCCATGAAAGATTGAAATTTTTGTCCTAAGTTAGCGGAAAGTGAGACTTTGTGAGAGAAAAACCAAAAAAATCAATTTCCGCTAACTTATGCAAAAAATAAAAAATTTCTAGGAACTCGCCAGGCCCCTCATTGAATACCTTGGGGTGTCTTCTTTCCAAAGTGGGGTCACATGTGGGGTATTTATACTGCCCTGGCTTTTTAGGGGCCCGAAAGTGTGAGAAGAAGTCTGGGATCCAAATGTCTAAAAATGCCCTCCTAAAAGGAATTTGGGCCCCTTTGCGCATCTAGGCTGCAAAAAAGTGTCACACATCTGGTATCGCCGTACTCAGGAGAAGTTAGGGAATGTGTTCTGGGGTGTCATTTTACATATACCCATGCTGGGTGAGAAAAATATCTTGGTCAAATGCCAACTTTGTATAAAAAAATTGGAAAAGTTGTCTTTTGCCAAGATATTTCTCTCATCCAGCATGGGTATATGTAAAATGACACCCCAAAACACATTCCCCAACTTCTCCTGAGTACGGCGATACCAGATGTGTCACACTTTTTTGCTGCCAAGGTGGGCAAAGGGGCACATATTCCAAAGTGCACCTTTCGGATTTCACAGGCCATTTTTTACAGATTTTGATTGCAAGGTACTTCTTACACATTTGGGCCCCTAAATTGCCAGGGCAGTATAACTACCCCACAAGTGACCCCATTTTGGAAAGAAGACACCCCAAGGTATTCCGTGAGGGGCACGGCGAGTTCCTAGAATTTTTTATTTTTTGTCACAAGTTAGCGGAAAATGATGATTTTTCTTTTTTTTTCTTTTTTCCTTACAAAGTCTCATATTCCACTAACTTGCGACAAAAAATAAAAGATTCTAGGAACTCGCCATGCCCCTCACAGAATACCTTGGGGTGTCTTCTTTCCAAAATGGGGTCACTTGTGGCGTAGTTATACTGCCCTGGCAATTTAGGGGCCCAAATGTGTGAGAAGAACTTTGCAATCAAAATGTGTAAAAAATGACCGGTGAAATCCAAAAGGTGCACTTTGGAATATGTGCCCCTTTGCCCACCTTGGCAGCAAAAAAGTGTCACACATCTGGTATCGCCGTACTCAGGAGAAGTTGGGGAATGTGTTGTGGGGTGTCATTTTACATATACCCATGCTGAGTGAGAAAAATATCTTGGTCAAATGCCAACTTTGTATAAACAAATGGGAAAAGTTGTCTTTTGCCAAGATATTTCGCTCACCCAGCATGGGTATATGTAAAATGACACCCCACAACACATTCCCCAACTTCTCCTGAGTACGGCGATACCAGATGTGTCACACTTTTTTGCTGCCAAGGTGGGCAAAGGGGCACATATTCCAAAGTGCACCTTTTGGATTTCACCGGTCATTTTTTACACATTTTAATTGCAAAGTTCTTCTCACACATTTGGGCCCCTAAATTGCCAGGGCAGTATAACTACCCCACAAGTGACCCCATTTTGGAAAGAAGACACCCCAAGGTATTCCGTGAGGGGCATGGCGAGTTCCTAGAATTTTTTATTTTTTGTCGCAAGTTAGTGGAATATGAGACTTTGTAAGAAAAAAATAAATAAATAAAATCATCATCATTTTCCGCTAACTTGTGACAAAAAATAAAAAGTTCTATGAACTCACTATGCCCATCAGCGAATACCTTAGGGTGTCTACTTTCCGAAATGGGGTCATTTGTGGGGGTTTTCTACTGTTTGGGCATTGTAGAACCTCAGGAATCATGACAGGTGCTCAGAAAGTCAGAGCTGTTTCAAAAAGCGGAAATTCACATTTTTGTACCATAGTTTGTAAATGCTATAACTTTTACCCAAACCATTTTTTTTTTTGCCCAAACATTTTTTTTTTATCAAAGACATGTAGAACAATACATTTGGCGAAAAATTTATATATGGATGTCGTTTTTTTTGCAAAATTTTACAGCTGAAAGTGAAAAATGTCATTTTTTTGCAAAAAAATCGTTACATTTTGATTAATAACAAAAAATGTCAGCAGCAATAAAATACCACCAAATGAAAGCTCCATTAGTGAGAAGAAAAGGAGGTAAAATTCATTTGGGTGGTAAGTTGCATGACCGAGCGATAAACGGTGAAAGGAGTGTAGTGCCGAAGTGTAAAAAGTGCTCTGGTCATGAAGGGGGTTTCACCTAGCGGGGCTGAAGTGGTTAATGACCAGACCACTTTTTACAATTCTGCACTACACTACTTTCACCGTTTATTGCTCGGTCATGCAACTTACCACCCAAATGAATTTTACCTCCTTTTCTTCTCACTAATAGAGCTTTCATTTGGTGGTATTTCTTTGCTGCTGACATTTTTACATTTTTTGTTATTAATCGAAATTTAACGAAATTTTTGCAAAAAAATGACATTTTTTACTTTCAGTTGTATTATTTTTTTTTTAAACGACATCTATATATAAATGTTTCTCTAAATTTATTGTTCTACATGTCTTTGATAAAAAAAAAAATGGTTTGGGTAAAAGTTATAGCGTTTACAAACTATGGTACAAAAATGTGAATTTCAGCTTTTTGAAGCAGCTCTGAATTTCTGAGCACCTGTCATGTTTCCGGAGGTTCTACAATGCCCAGACAGTAGAAAAACCCCACAAATAACCCCATTTCGGAAAGTAGACACCCTAAGATATTCGGTAAAAAGACAAGTATGGGGGGGCACACTCCAAGAGGAAACACTAAGCGGTGATAGTGATGATACACTTTATTATACTAAAATGTTAAGAACATACCCCTAAAACATCTCCATAAAATACATATAACACGTATACAGATAAAAGTGTAAACCAGGGATGCACAACCTGCAGCCCGGGGGCCACATGCGGCCCTCAATACCATTCTGTGCGGCCCCCAATCATCTGGTAACAGACATGTATATCTATGTCTTGTGGCTGCTCACATGTATCTTTCATGTATTTTCCCATTAGATGGGAGTACTACAAGTGTAACTAGACATTTATGATATATACTGTATGTTCAATATGCATAAAAATAGTATTTCAGTTGGTAATACCCCTTTAAGTTTTATTTTCGGCCCTTGGAATTGGTTCAGGTTCACAACGTGGCCCCCAACCAGAAAAGGTTGTGCACCCCTGGTGTAAACCTATGTGATCCACACTCAGTCTCTGTGGCAAACACCAATAATTCACAATGGAACCGCGTAGTGGCAATGTCCCAATCAGGAATTCTCTCACAAGTCCCGTGGCACTGTCCAGAATCAATTTGACCAGCAGATGTTGTAATGCTGAGATCTTATCATTCAATAGCCCACTTCACTGTCCAGTGCAGTGATATAAAGTAGTATAATATCGGGGCCCGATTCACTGTCCAACACTTGTGATGTAGCGCCCCTAATCGTGGGCTAAATCTCACTTGCTCCCACAAACAAATAGTAATAGCAACGCTCAAAACCGAGCCCGGTCTTACCCGTCTTCACTGCTTCTCCCGCAGCGTGACTCCAGGTGGCCGCACACCAGCGGTGTCCCACGTGGTGTGCTTCGGCCTATGCGTGGCGTCCCATGTGACCTGGTTACCAAGGGGACCGGATGCACGCTTGTGTGACGTAAATATTGAGCGCCCGCTCTCCAATAGATCAGAGCTGCTTTGTTTGCTTCGCTCTTTTTCGTTGCCGGCTTTCTTGTTCTCTATCTTTAGGTGGATCAACGCTCACTCTAAAAACCGCCAGACGCGTTTCGGGGTCTCACGCCCCTTCCTCAGTGGCCAACTGAGTGAGTGGATCCTCACTCCTTATAAATGAATGGCTCCACCCACATTCCTCCATATTTCTTGGACACTTGTATTATATGAAGTGGATTTGCCCCTTATGGAGTGGGTTCCCATTCCTAATAGGATCATCATGCATACTTTTGTTCATACATTTCATTGTGAAAAATTAAAACTATAAATATACCCCTACAAAGTTCATACCCTCCCATTTGAGGGTACCTAATAAACTTAAAAATAGGTAATGGAGAAGGCTGCAAGATCCTACATTGAATTTGAATAACCGCACAAAAAACGCATATATGTTCCCTGCGTTTTCTGTTGCGTTTTTCATATTGAAGAAGGGATCTTCATCTAATAGTACTAAATTGTTCATCCGGACACAAATGGGAGATTCATAGGCTTTTGTAGCTAAGAGGAGCGGTCCGGCAAGGAGGGGAGATCACAGTGTCGATAAACGGCCAGACTGCGATGTCCCATCCCTACCGGACAACCCCCCCTCACAGGAACCCAAATACTTTCATTTCAGCATTGAGGCCCCTGGGAATAATTGTGTCATACTCAAAGATCCTCCGGGTTCTTGTCGTGACATATGTGCAATATGGTTCCCCCCCTCTCCATGCCTTTTTAACTCTTTCTATTGCTACAAACTTCAGACCCGTAGGGTCACAGTTATGTGTTGTTTTGAAATGTCTGGATAGAGAGTGCGTCTCTAGGCCTTTTTTAATGTTTGCCACCTGTTCCGCTACTCTCTTTTAAGTGTTCTTTTTGTCCTGCCTATATATTGTTTCCTGCATCCACACTGTAGCAAATATATGACGTCTGTAGAATCGCAGGTAAGGCATTCCTGTATTTCCAAACTAAATGAATTCACTGTAGACACTACTTTTGTAGTCTTTTTGTGGAAACTCGTGATTTTGCAATTAGCACATCTGCCACATTTAAAGAACCCGTTTACTGCCAACCAATTTTCTTTTTTGTGGCTTTCCTTCTTCATCTTCACAGTTGGGGCTATTTTGCCGGCCAAGTTATTTGCCCTTGTGTAGGTAATCTTGGGTACTTCACTTAAAAGAGGACCAACTACCTTGTCATTCAATAAATGACCCCAGTGTTTCCAGATACTTCTTTCCATTATTTTGTATTGAGAATTAAATGGAAGGATAATCCTCAATGTTTCCTCACGTGGCTGGGGATCACTAGCCAAAAAGAAGTCTTTTCTTTCCATTTTCTTTACTTTTTCCAGTGACCTATCAATCACCTGGACTGGATAATCTCTTTCTAGCAATTGTTGCTTCAAACCAGTCGCTTCCTCCTTGAACTTAATGTCATCAGTACAGTTCCGCCTAAGTCTCCGGAACTGACTGGTTGGCACATTGATCAGCCATCGAGGAAGATGGCAGCTGGCGTATCTGATAAAGCTGTTTTTAGCGACTGGTTTGAAAAAAGTATTGCAATGTAGTTGGTCCCCCTTTACCCAAATTTCGAGATCTAGAAATTCAACTTTAAATTTATTAACACTCGGGCTGAACACCATCATTCGTGTTGATGTTCTGAAGGAATAAATCTAGGGATTCGGATGTATTCTGCCACATGAACAGGATATCGTCTATGTAGCGCCGCCATAGCACCAGATCCGTCCCCAGCCTGGGCATGATGACCTCCTTCTCCCATTGGGCCAAAAATAGGTTGGCATAGCTGGGGGCGAACCTGGTGCCCATGGCGGTGCCGGTACGCTGCGCATAGTACTCCTGATCAAATGAAAAATAATTTTGGGCCAGTATGTATCTCACCCCACCCAATAGGAACTCTAACTGTTCAATGGAGAGACTGGCATCTCCTGACATTTGCTCCTGTAATGCCTGTATACCCTGAGTATGGTCAATAATTGTATAAAGGGATCCTACGTCCACCGTCCCCAAGATCCATCCGTCTGCCCACCTGATAGTTTCCAGAGTTTTAATAATGTCAGTGGTGTCGCGTATATACGACGGCACCCGTTTCACATAGGGTTGAAGCCATTGATCAATATATTTTGACAAATTACATGATATGGATTCAATCCCTGACACTATTGGGTGACCTGGGGGTGTGTGCAAATTTTTGTGGATCTTGGGGATGCAATAAAACATCGGAATCCTCTTCTCGGTGTCCAAAATAAACATAGCTTCCTGATCGGAAAGAAAGACCATCTCCAATCCCTTTTTGCAGTACGTCTTTAGAGTTTTATAGTACTCCTCTGTTGGATCTCCTCTTAATTTTTGATACGTATTTTCTAATCCTAATTGTCTATGACACTCTTTCAAATAATCCGCCGTATTCTGTATCACTACCGCCCCACCTTTATCGGCTGGCCTAATTATGATATCGTTAATCTCTTGTAGTGATTTGATTGCCTTAATCTCCTCTTTGTTCAGATTTGCATTTATCCTGCTGCTTTTGATTCCCCTCAAATCTCGTTCAACATTGTTTCTAAATGTGGCCATTTCACTACTGATGTCCTGCCTAGGAAATTTCTTTGATCTGGCTTTCAAATCAGTGTGTGGATATTTACTTGCATTCCCTTCAATGTCCATCTCTCTATTGATCGGATTCTTCAAAAAATACTTTTTAAGCATAACCTTCTGATAAATTTTTCCACCCCAATATAGGTGGCAAACTTGTCTAGAGGGTTAGACGGGGCAAATTTTAAACCTTTGTTTAATAACTGTACCTGAGTGTCTGTAAGTACAGTGTCACTTATGTTAATTACGTTGGTCGACGATTGTGTGGATTTCTGTGATCCCTTCTTCTGTGCATGTCGTCCTCTCCTGATTGTACGTTGTGTTTTTGCTGTTTTGACCTGGTCAATATCGGCGTGTGATAGTGTTCCGTGTTCTGGTGATACCTGTGTTCCTGTCTTTGTGACTGATAATTCCCTCTGTCCCGTGTATATTCCATCGGACGATCCCTAAAATTGTAATCGTGTACATATCCCTGTCTGTGACTGTGTTTCCTCACATTTTGTCGTGGTGGCGTGGGAGTGCGTGTGGTCCTCATTCGTGCTTTGTGATGTGGTGGAGTGTAATCTAAAAAATGAGGTGTCACACGTGCCTCAAATCTATTAGAAATTTTCACATTTTCATATTCTGTGCTCATACCCTGTGTAAATTAACCTTCGTGACTTCTTTCCTCTCCAAATAATGTAGCTTCCTAGACTTCCCTATTATTTCCCTTTCCAAGGAGTCCAGATTTTTACAAATCCTCTCATGCCATTTGTGTACCACCTCTGTGTCTGGGAATGCCTCCATCTCTCGTTTAAGGGTGTCTATCTGCCCCGTCATTTCTTCTGACATCTGGATCCTTCTTTTAATAATCATTTGGACAAGGGTTCCTGATTGCATTTTCAGGAAAGCATCCCATTCTTTCTTGAATTTGTCATCCACCAGATCCATAGCGTGCATCTTGTTGAGTGTCAAACCCTTGGAGATGAGCCCCTTGTCCAAATATTGTGTAAGTGTCCTTATCTCCCATTTGTTTCCCAACTGACGTTGCAAAGTCTTCTCCAGTACCTTAAAAACATCATCCATTGATCTTTCAATCCCCGCCAATGCTTCACCTTCCACATTGAAGGTAAATGTTTCCATTTTCTTATATCTAAGTGCTCCCAAATGTCCATATTAGGGAGAGGGGAGCTCAACTGTGAAGGGTGCTATAAGTGTTGAATAGAAAAGATACAGCGGCTCACCCTCTCTCTATATGAATAAGGTGCTCACCCTCAGGTCCCACCCTCAGGACCAGATAGAAAATTTTGTAAAAAGACAAGTATGTATGATCCTATTAGGAATGGGAACCCACTTCATATAATACAAGTGTCCAAGAAATATGGAGGAACGTGGGTGGAGCCATTCATTTATAAGGAGTGAGGATCCGCTCACTCAGTTGGCCACTGAGGAAGGGGCGTGAGACCCCGAAACGCGTCTGGCGGTTTTTAGAGTGAGCGTTGATCCACCTAAAGCTAGAGAACAAGAAAGCCGGCAACGAAAAAGAGCAAAGCAAACAAAGCAGCTCTGATCTATTGGAGAGCGGGCGCTCAATATTTACGTCACACGAGCGTGCATCCGGTCCCCTTGGTAACCAGGTCATGTGGGACGCCACGCATAGGCCGAAGCACACCAGGAGGGACACTGCTGGTGTGCGACCACCTGGAGTCACGCTGCGGGAGAAGCAGTGAAGACGGGTAAGACCGGGCTCTGTTTTGAGCGTTGTTATTACTGTTTGTTTGTGGGAGCAAGTGAGATTTAGCCCACGATTGGGGGCGCTACATCACAAGTGTTGGACAGTGAATCGGGCCCCGATATTATACTACTTTATATCACCGCACTGGACAGTGAAGTGGGCTATTGGATTATAAGATCTCAGCATTACAACATCTGCTGGTCAAATTGATTCTGGACAGTGCCACGGGACTTGTGAGAGAATCCCTGATTGGGACATTTTGCCACTACGCGGTTCCATTGTGAATTATTGGTGTTTGCCACAGAGACTGAGTGTGGATCACATAGGTTTACACTTTTATCTGTATACGTGTTATATGTATTTTATGGAGATGTTTTAGGGGTATGTTCTTAACATTTTAGTATAATAAAGTGTATCATCACTATCACCGCTTAGTGTTTCCTCTTGGAGTGTGCCCCCCCATACTTGTCTTTTTACCACATTTTCTATCTGGTCCTGAGGGTGTGACCTGGGGGTGAGCACCTTATTCATATAGAGAGAGGGTGAGCCGCTGTATCTTTTCTATTCAACACCCTAAGGTATTCGCTGATGGGCATAGTGAGTTCATAGAACTTTTTATTTTTTGTCACAAGTTAGCGGAAAATGATGAATTTTTTATTTTATTTTTTTCTTACAAAGTCTCATATTCCACTAACTTGTGACAAAAAAATAAAAACTTTCATGAACTCACTATTACCATCATGAAATACCTTGGGGTGTCTTCTTTTCAAAATGGGGTCACTTGTGATGTAGTTATACTGCCCTGGCATTTTAGGGGCCCTAATGTGTGGGAAGTAGTTTAAAATCAAAATGTGTAAAAAATGGCCTGTGAAATCCTAAAGGTGCTCTTTGGAATGTGGGCCCCTTTGCCCACCTAGGCTGCAAAAAAGTGTCAAACATGTGGTATCGCCGTACTCAGGAGAAGTTGGGCAATGTGTTTTGGGGTGTCATGTTACATATACCCATGCTGGGTGAGATAAATATCTTGGTCAAATGCCAACTTTGTATAAAAAAAATGGAAAAAGTTGTCTTTTGCTGAGATATTTCTCTCACCCAGCATGGGTATATGTAAAATGACACCCCAAAACACATTCCCCAACTTCTCCTGAGTACAGAGATACCACATGTGTGAAACTTTTTTGCAGCCTAGGTGGATAAAGGGGCCCACATTCCAAAGAGCACCTTTCGGATTTCCCTTTTTTTTTTTTTTTTTACCTTTTATAGGACAAACCTCTCCTTCCCCATGGGACAAAGCGCAAATCGCCCAAAGATGTGGCGAAGTACATTATGCACTTTGTCCCAGGTGAAAGGAGAGGTTTGCAGCAGCTCTGTGTGAATGGGCCCTAATAGCCCTGTGTGCCTGTCCTGTGAGATGCAATCCCTATGCTAAGTGTACCTGTGTGTGGTACTTCCGGAAACACTCCCCTAAGCATTAGGCAGGGTGGTCAGGGCAGTCAGGACAGAAATAGCGGGTGTCACGCCTTATTCCACTCCTGCTACAGACACAACATCTTTTTCGGGGTGGCACTTGGTTTGAGGTACCAGCAACGACATTGGGGAAATGTTGCTCGTGTAGACGGCTCACTACACTGGTGGATGGGGCCACGGAACCTCCTGGATACAGGAGGTTCTCGATGATCTCTTCCTGAAATTTGAGGAAGAATCTTGTTCTCCGAGCCTTACTGTAGAGAACAAAACTATTATATACAGCCAATTGAATTAAATATACAGACACCTTCTTATACCAGCGTCTGGTGCGTCGGGAAACTAAATAGGGAGCCAACATCTGGTCATCGAAGTCCACCCCTCCCATGAGCGAATTATAGTCGTGGACACAGAGGGGCTTTTCAATGACACTGGTTGCTCGTTCAATTTGTATTGTCGTGTCTGCGTGAATGGAGGAGAGCAGGTAAACGTCATGCTTGTCTCTCCATTTCACCGCGAGCAGTTCTTCATTACACAAGGCAGCCCTCTCCCCCCTTGCAAGACGGGTGGTAACAAGCCGAAGCCCCGGCCACTTGGTTGCGCGGTGCCACAGCAGCCAATCTGTTCTAGGAACAAATGCCTGAAGAGGGGCACATAAAGATGGTACCCCTTGCCAAATAAGGATGACACCAAGTCCCAGACTGTCTTCCCACTGCTCCCCAGGTAGTCAGGGCAACCGACCGACTCCAGGGTCTGATCTTTACCCTCATAGATCCGAAATTTGTGGGTATAGCCTGTGGCCCTTTCACAGAGCTTATACAATTTGACCCCATACCGGGCACCCTTGCTTGGGATGTATTGTTTGAAGCCAAGGCGCCTGGTAAAATGTATAAGGGACTCGTCTACGCAGATGTTTTGGTCAGTGGTATACAAATCTGCAAATTTGTTGTTGAAGTGGTCTATGAGGGGCCGAATATTGTGGAGCCAGTCAAAAGCTGGGTGGCCTCTGGGACGGGAGGTGGTGTTATCGCTAAAGTGCAGGAAACGCAGGATGACCTCAAATCGTGCCCTGGACATGGCAGCAGAGAACATGGGCATGTGAGATGAATTGGGTTCGTGGACCAATATGACCGCAATTCATGCTTTTTGGTTAGACCCATGTTGAGGAGAAGAAAAAAAAATTATTCGGAAACTTGGACGGGTTTCCACCAGAAAGGCTGTCCAATAATAGCTTCCCGGGTTGGCGGCTATAAATTGAGTGGCATACCGATTTGTTTCTGCCACGACTATGTCCAAGAGCTCCGCAGTCAAGAACAGCTCAAAAAATCCCAGTGCCGAACCGTTCTGAGCTGTCTCAACCCGAACTCCAGACTGGGCGGTGAAAGGGGGAACTAATGGTGCGGCTGAAGTTGGGGACTGCCAATCAGGGTTTGCCAGCACCTCAGGGACTCTAGGGGGTCTACGGGCCTGTCTGTGTGGTGGCTGCGACAAGGTAACTATTGCACGTGCCACCGTACCAGTTTACACTGATCACTTTTTTCCCTTTCACTAGGTGATTGACAGGGGTGATCAAGGGGTTAATTGGGGTGATGGGGGGTGATCTGGGGGCTAAGTGTGGTGTTTGGTGTACTCACTGTGATGTCTGCTCCTCTGCTGAGACCAACCAACCAAAAGAATCAGCAGAGGAGCAGAGAAGCCATTTAACACCTTATATTTATAAATATAAGGTGTTAAATGGCCTGTGATTCGTTTTTTTTTTTTATTATCAGCCTGCCAGCGATGATCATTGGCTGGCAGGCTGATGATGTAACCCCCCTCTAACTTTTGCCGGCCCTCGATGCGCATGCGCGGGCCGGCTGTGAGCGTCATCTCGCGAGATGACGCGTATATGCGTGTCTCTGCCTCACACTGCCGCCTCCGGACCGCGATCCGGCGTTAGGCGGTCCGGAGGCGGTTAAAGATTTGTGAATTTTCGGTAACGTATACATCACCGGAGTGACTGGATGAGCCACACAAGATCGCTATCAATTATACCAGCCACCATTGCGTCTGACAGACTCTGCTTAATTTGGGGTCAGATTGGATGACACAATAGACATTTATGTCACCAAATTAATAGTTGTATTCGGACAGGGACATATTTTGAGGGGAGCAGCTTCATGATGTCATAACCTGACCAGCCCACCAGGATATTTTCAATGACAAACCCACGTCTGATGAGAGGTTTACAGTTTTTCTTATGCAAAAAAAAAAGAAAAAGATTTAGGGATGAAAAACTGAATGCTTTGTTGAGCTGCTGATAGTTTGCTGGATGCTAACATAGTATTTTATTACTTTGCTATATAACTACCCTTTTAACAGGTTGCTATGTCGCATTTCATCAGGACAGGATGCTGTTCACAAATTAGCAGTTAGAAATCTTTATTGTTTTTCGCATTGTAAATTGGGACATCGTTTATTTTAGGAACAAAGTTTAACAGATCATTTTTTTCATGCTTACTCCAGGACCGGCATTTGTAGCTTTATTTTTAAATTTTACAATTGTAACACAATATATGATATATAATGTGCCACTATCAGCAGTATATGGAATGACAAGCATCTGTTAGTATTAGTAATTGGAGAGCAAAGTCCATTTCTTAGGACTCTTTACTAACTATAAGAGAGAAAAGCTAGGAATAAAATAAAAGGAGGAGAAAACTAAAATGGTGTAGAGTGGATTATACAGGGAAGTGTGAAAATTGTTTAAGTATGTGTATGTCAATTTCTGTTTTCTTTGAATCCTGTCGTGTATCTCTGATCTCCTGACCTCATAAACACTTATTTAAGCCATATTCTTATCTGGCTGAAAATAATTTAGCTGTACAGCTGTCTAAAATCACTAGTGTATGGGCAGCTTATAAAGGACCTGTCAACACTAATACATGTAAACTGAGTACATTTACAAGTTCCTGCTGCCCCACTGAGAGTACTGCAATTTATTTCCAACCATTTCCCGAGTGTCCAATCACATAGACAGCTTAAGGCCGCATTCATACGACCACGCAATGGCAGTGTCCGTTTTGTGGACTTTAAACTACAGTTCCACAAAACATGGGCAATGACCATGTGCACCCTTCATCGCAGTGCAGATCGACTGACTTTAATGGGTCTGCGAGATGCAGCCAAAGAAAGGACGTGTCATCTTTTGCAGCTCAGAGGCACGCATTCGGAAGCACACGGTTGTGTGAATTCGGCTTTAGAGTTCAGCTAACTGCTCTGACACTGTGCAAGGTATATCAAAACATTTTATAGCAGAATGTAAGGAAAGCAGTCCATGACCTAAAGCTGAAAATCCACTGACTGAAGCAAAAAAAAAAAAGTCCAAAGCACACAAGTAAATAAACTAAAGAATAGTTGAAAAAGAAGTCAGAATCCTAACCTTAAAGGGGGTGTCTCACTTCAGCAAATAGCATTTATTATGTAGATAAAATTAATACAAGTCACTTACTAATGTATTGTTATTATCCATATTGCCTCTGCTGGCTGGATTCCTTTTTCCAGCACATTATACATTGCTTGTTTCCATGTTTATGACCACCCTGCAATCCAGCCTGGTGGCCGTGCTTGCACACTATAGGAAAAAGCACTAGTCTATGTGCACTCCTACGGTCCCAGCCAACAGAGAGACTGACACTTTTTCCTTTAGTGTGTACATCCGACCACCACTGACGGATTCAGGGTGGTCGTAACCCGCAGCATATAATGTGATGGAAAAATGAATCCTGCCAACAAAGAAACCAATATGGCTAATAACAATACATTAGTAAGTGTCTTGTATTAACCCCTTAAGGCTGGGTGCTGGTGCAGGATCGCTTTCATGCTGAAAGAAGAAGAACTTCTGGAATTGCTGCACTGATTTTTAATTTTTTTTGCAGCTTTCACTGTGACCGCCCCTTTAACTGTGACTTTCACTGTGACCGCCCCTTTAACTGTGACTTTCACTGTGACCGCCCCTTTAAGCAGTAAAGAAATATGGCTGGACTGTTATGGAAACCTGGAGTAAAACTGTGTTTATGGCAGTTGGGATTTGAAGAGAAAGAATTGCAGGCTTGTATTTGGGGGGGGGGGGGGAAATTTTGTGGGAATATTTCAGTAACGGTACGTCCTAGAGAGCTGAGACCCAGTCTAAAACCTTCCCGGACACCTGATGTACCTGTGTGCCAAATTTGGTGAAGATCGGTCCAGTCGTTTGGTCGCGCATAAAGAACGTCTAGACAGACAGACAGCCAAGTAGATTTTTAGATAGTGTTCTTTTTAAATTTTCCATGTTTTTATCTGTGAATACAAAAGTTTAGGGTGATAGACCATATCCCCCCACTTAAAAGGGGAGGTAACAGGGAGAATAAGTTGAAACAACGTGAGATTATGTGGATATACAAGTTATGCACACTTAGGCCTGAAGGTCTTAATGCTGAATGTAGATGGGAATTATGTGGATAGGTAATGTGTTACTTGCTCATCAGACGTGGAGGTGATAATACTTGTCTAGTTAAGTGGGGAGGATATACAACAGTGCTACTTTGAATTGATTGTAGTATGAGTTTACTTATATACTCTCTTTTGTATTCACAGATAAAAACATGGAACATTTAATGATCCTTTGTCTTATGGTTGGACTATACCGTATATGGACCACCCCGGTGCGCGTGCGTGACGGTGACCATTGGTTGATGTGAAGGAGGGGCATTAATGACAAGCCACACACTGCACGCTATGGAAATCCGACCTGCACCAATTATATTGAGATGATATTAGAAGCGAATTCTGGCCTGGAATCTATATGCCAGATGGCACTTTTACATATATCAAGCTATTAGTGCATGGAGATGGGAAGGGTTCCCCCCATTGTAACTGCACATATGTAACTGTTGAGGATGTGGTTATGGACCTAGGGGGCGACACCACTTCAGTTTTTACCGATGCCTTGGTGGGCGTTACTCCTGGGTACATTTACACATCTTGATAGAGGTCGGTCTGGTAATTGTGCGATGTGTGGCTACTTTGTTGCCTCTTCTTTCTCCTTTGTTATTGTACTATACTGCGTTACCATGGCCACTTACACGCCCCCTTGAAGCCTTGGTGATGCGGTCCGGGCGTGTGTCTACTCTTTCCCTCCCCCCGGGGCCACTGTACTCGCGATGCGTTCCACTGGGCGACGCTGTGGTCCAGGGTGCGTGCGTGATGACGCGGCCACTTGGGGAGGTGGACGAGGGACGCATTGCGCTTCGCATGCGCTTGGCAGATGGGGAGACGCTGAAGCAGGCGCACTCGGCTGTTCCATGACGGTTAGTCCCATGAGTTTTTAAAGTGTAATAAGATACAGCTGTATTATGAACTGGTGATTTTAACCCTTAGTGTATAGAGCACTTTTATGTTCACATATGTTTGACTGGATGTTAGATATAAGGGACAGGAACACAGTATATCAGATCACTTTGTATAATTTGTATAATGCCTAGGATGTATGATCCACACTATTGATTGATGTCATAAAGGTTTTATGATAGTTTTATCTTTTTGATATAGATATTGAATGTACACAGAAAGTCATGTGATAATGTGATGTCTGATGGTCATGTGATTTTATTGTTAACATGTGGTTTCACTGATTGCACTGAATTTGTAATGAATTGTGGGTATATAGACCCCACAGTTTAGCACTGTTGTAGCTTGACAAAGGCCTCATTGAGAAGGCTGAAACGTTGCTGGGAATAAAGTTTGGGGTCGTCACCCTATCACCAAAAACTGGAAGTGCTGCCTCTTCATTCGTTGAATATATATCTTGGAGGAGAAGCCAGCCTCTGTGAGGAAATTTTGCACCCAGTGCACAACATCTGACTGTGCTGCTGCACTATTCGTGGTAATATATATATAATGAAACATGATGGCGGCACTGGACAAATGAAGATGACGGGTGCTAGGTCCAAGGGTATAGCTGCTTACCCAATATCATAGACAGGAAACCGGACAGCATTCCAGATAAAAAAATAGTGGTTTATTCACCCATGTGGTGTAGGCAATGTTTGAGCTCATACACAGAGATTTTCTCAAGCAGTGAACACAAGTGCAACATGGGGTATATATAGCTCAACTCCTACATACAATTATCAATAAAAACAATTATATCAATCAGCATTTTGTGCAAAAAAAAAAAAGATTATTACATCTACATAAAATGTATCCAATGTCCATATAAAGTGCACCCGGTCCGTGTGGGGACCTACCCATATAAAAATAAAGTGCATACATAATAACGATCTTGTAAATTTCAAGAAAAAGTGCAAAGTGCTGTAAATTGAATACATGTGTGCATCATCATGTGATGTAACAGTGGGAGGAGTGATGAGATACATGAAAAACAACCACATACCCTGCAGGTGTACCTGAGTCCCACATGCAAACTAACGCCAAGGTCGGCGTCTGGAAGATGTTACTGCGCAGGCGCCAGGTTTGCGTCAAAAACATGCGACGTAAGGTCACAGAGCACCGTTTGTGGAGCATGCTCTCTAACTGTAAGCCACTCAAGCGGCCATTTTACAATGGGTAAGTAGTATACACCCATGTGCGCATGCCCATTCATACTTATTGCGGGCGGCGCCATCACAGAATCTGGCAGCTCGCCCAGAGTCATATGTACAGGGTATCTTAGAGGATAAATATATGGGGAGGCTGCACCCCGTCAAGGGTACAGACCCTCTACCCTAAAGGGCATAAAAGGTCGACAAACATGACGCGACGCGCCACGCTTGCCAACACAGAGCCCACAAATCACCTCTTATCTACAACCCCTGCCAGGGATCTCCTGATGACCCAGGGCTGACATTAAGTGAAATATATTTAACACAACCTGGAACAAAATAAAACATTGACAACATTGATCACATATAGATAACAATGTCATGTGGACGCAGTGTTCCTCTGCAGGGCACGCTTGTTCCTAATTTCCCAGAATCCATCTTTATACAACATCACTTCTGTGAAAATAAAAAAGGAACCATAAGTCCTTAATGTAGCTTGTTTGTGTTCATAGTCTACTATCTACAGGACCAAGACCAAAGTACATATGCAGTAACAATGTAGGGCAAGCCATTCACCTATGAATGCAATCCCGGATTCTAATCCATATTGAGCCCATTAGGTTTTAATCAATTCAAAGTGTATATCCAATATAGCTCCTTCTTTTTCAACATGAATACTCTGTTGCCTCCACACCTAGGCAAGGGAATATGATCTATAATCCAGCATTTGAGATCCTTTTCAGAGTGTTTGAAATCAGAGAAATGTTTCGGAATCGGTAAGTCTGGTTGTTTTTTACGAATCGTGTAGCGGTGGTTGTTAAGACGCGTCTTCAAATCAGTAGACGTTTCTCCCACATACAACAGCCTACATGGGCAGGTTAAGACCTAGATAACAAAATTGGAGTTCCATGTGAGGTAGAAGCGTATGGGATAGGTAACCCCTGTCGTCGGGTGTATAAAAGATCTAACCTTACATATCATTCTACAATTGACACAGCATAGGCAGGGGAAGCTCCACCACTTCTTTGAATTGGTTTGAGTTAGATGCTGACTTGTGTGCATTTTTCCGCAGAATTAAACTTTAAGGTCTGGTTTAATAACAAGGTACGGATTGCGACGCCCCAGGTTAGTGAATTCTCCCTGGGACGTCTCGATCTGTCCTTGAAAAGTAATTTTACCCCATGTGTTAACGAAGTGCTATTGATGCATATATTATGGCTGTGAGGACTGAAATAGCTGCCTACAAATCTAGATGTGGCAATAGTGCATTCAAACATCCAAACCTATCCAGGTTGGAGGTTGAGGCACTAGACCAATTGAGGAATGATCCCCTTTTGACAGTGAAACCCGCTGACAAAGGAGGTGCAGTAGTTATCATGGATACTACCAGGGCCGGTGCAAGGATTTTTGCCAACACAAGCGAAGCTACATTTTGGCGCCCCCCCCCCCCCATCCATGATCACATCATTACCCCCCCGCCCGGACGGCCCTGGACCCATCCATGATCACATCATTACCCCCCCCCCGCCCGGACGGCCCTGGACCCATCCATGATCACATCATTACCCCCCCCCCCCCCCGCCCGGACGGCCCTGGACCCATCCATGATCACATCATTACCCCCTAATGTGTCACATTTTACCCCCCCCCATGGCACATCATTCCCCCACGGCCCCCGGCCGACCCTTCCTGGCGGCCTGGCCCCATTCCCATGTCACATACAGTGACATACTCAGAGTACAGACATTTACATTGTCCCCCCGGCCCTCCCTCCAGGCTCCATCATGTCACCGTCACACAAACTAGCGCCAGAGCAGAGGCGCTCAGGCTTAGCAGGGCATGATGTGTTTAATTTTTTTTTATTACAAAACAACAATTAATATTGGGAGAGGGGGGGGCGGTTGGGGTGTGTGACACCCCCCTTCCCCCCCAATATTAATGATTGTTGTTTTGTTATTAATTTTTTTAAACACGTCATTGATGTCGTGCTAAGCCTGAGCGCCTCTGCTCTGGCGCTAGTTTGTGTGTGCGCTAGCTAGCCTAGCGCTTTGCGCTCATCTCATCATTTTGAATTAATTTTAAATCAAATGATCATATTAATTATTATAAAATAACATTCAAAATTCAATTGGGACCTACCCTAACAAGTCCTGACCCCTGTTTAGTCCTGAAAGCCTGCCGAGTGCCAGTGTGCGTCTTCTGTCTGAAGGTCTGACTGACTCTGCTGAAGCCTGAATATATATGACTGACTGAAGAATCATGATCTGATCTAAGGGTACTTTCACACTTGCGTTGTTTGATTCCGGCAGGCAGTTCCGTTGCCTGAACTGACTGCCTGATCAGGCAAACTGCATGCAAACGGATGTCATTTTTTTCTGACTGATCAGGCATTTTTTAGACTGATCAGGATCCTGATCAGTCAGAAAAATGCCTGATCACTCAGAAAAATGCATTGCAATACCGGATCCGTTTTTCCGGTGTCATCAGGCAAAACGATCCGTTTTTTTTTTTCATTTTTAAAGGTCTGCGCATGCGCAGATCGGAAGGACGGATCCGGCATTTTGAATGCCGGATCCGGCACTAATACATTCCTATGGAAAAAAATGCATTCAGGCAAGTCTTCCGTTTTTTTCGCCGGAGATAAAACCGTAGCATGCTACGTTTTTCTCTTTTGCCTGATTAGTCAAAACGACTGAACTGAAGACATCCTGATGCATCCTGAACGGATTACTCTCCATTCAGAATGCATGGGGATATGCCTGATCAGTTATTTTCCGGTATAGAGCCCCTGTGACGGAACTCTATGCCGGAAAAGAAAAACGCAAGTGTGAAAGTACCCTAATCTGATGATAATTCTGATTCTGATTCAATTTCTTGGCGGGCGCAGGCCACGGCTGCCGTCTGACTCTGCTGAATATATTATGTCTGAGTGACTGAATTAGATCAGAATTCATTCAGTCACTCAGACATAATATATTCAGCAGAGTCAGACCTCAGACGGCAGCCGCGGCCCGCGCCCGCCAAGAAATTGAATCAGACTTATCAGATTAATCTGATTAGATGATCTAATCAGATTATGAAATACAACACTTTCATTGTAGCTACTATTATCTGACCTAGAAGAATTTTGCTCATTTCAATATACTGTATGGTACAGAGCAGCCTTTCAGTATAATACAGTACATATCTATGCGCCTTGTGTATTAACAGCACATACATAGTTCCTTTCACTTGGCTTGGCTAATGCTGTACTCACTGTTCATCTCTAAGCCTGTAACATCTTTCAATTTCCGCAGCTGCCTGTGTCTACTCACGCCCCCCTGTGCACTGCAGGTCAGGTGACTTGAGTTGTCAGTCACTAGCAGTGGCAGCCAGAGCGGCGCGCTGCTGAGCCAATGAATGAATATCTATCATTCATCTGTGCTCATCTATCTCTGCCTGCCAGTGCCTAGCTGCTGCTATGTTGCCCTGACTAGCACTACGAGTCCGGCCGGGCGGCCCAGCCAGCACACAGCCGCACTCGCACACTGTCCACACAGGGGGAGGGGGGCGGGGCAAGTGATATCTGTTGCCCTGAGTGAGTCCCTGTCCCTGACTACTGTCTCTAGACTAGACAAGCGCTGCGGCCGCCGGCCGGCACACGCAGGGTGGGCGCGGCAGGTTCAAGTGTCAAGTCATAAAAAAAAAAAAAAAAAAAAAAAAAAAAAACCTTCATCCATTCTTCCGCCCTGCGCAGGGCGCGCCCTAAGGCGACCGCTTGGTCTGCCTTATGGTAGCGCCGGCCCTGGATACTACTAAATATGTAGCAGAGGTTAGATGTCAACTTGATGACACAGAGGTGTACTCTGTTCTTCAGGTTGATCCTAAGTTCGATATCGCCATGTTGATCAAGCGGTGTCTGACGGATGCAGTCATGGCGGGCATCATTGATGATGATTTGTGTGAATTTCTCACAGTTGACCATCCGGTCACACCTGTTTATATATATACTTCCTAAAGTGCACCTGGGTGAATAAACCACTATTGTGTTATCTGGAGTGCTATCCGGTTTCCTGTGTATCTATATCTATATATACACTCACCTAAAGAATTATTAGGAACACCTGTTCTATTTCTCATTAATACGATTATCTAGTCAACCAATCACATGGCAGTTGCTTCAATGCATGTAGGGTTGTGGTCCTGGTCAAGACAATCTCCTGAACTCCAAACTGAATGTCAGAATGGGAAAGAAAGGTGATTTAAGCAATTTTGGCATAGTTGTTGGTTCCAGACGGGCCGGTCTGAGTATTTTGCAATCTGCTCAGTTACTGGGATTTTCACGCACAACCATTTCTAGGGTTTACAAAGAATGGTGTGAAAAGGGAAAAACATCCAGTATGCGGCAGTCCTGTGGGCGAAAATGCCTTGTTGATGCTAGAGGTCAGAGGAGAATAGGCCGACTGATTCAAGCTGATAGAAGACCAACGTTGACTGAAATAACCACTCGTTACAACCGAGTTATGCAGCAAAGCATTTGTGAAGCCACAACACGCACAACCTTGAGGCGGATGGGCTACAACAGCAGAAGACCCCACCGGGTACCACTCATCTCCACTACAAATAGGAAAAAGAGGCTACAATTTGCATGAGCTCACCAAAATTGGACTGTTGAAGACTGGAAAAATGGTTTCTTGAACATGACAATGAGTTCACTGTACTAAAATGGCCCCCACAGTAACCAGATCTCAACCCAATAGAGCATCTTTGGAATGTGGTGGAATGGGAGCTTCGTGCCCTGGATGTGCATCCCTCAAATCTCCATCAACTGCAAGATGCTATCCTATCAATATGGGCCAACATTTCTAAAGAATGCTATCAGTACCACGTAGAACTACCCAATATTGACCAATGTCTCTTCAGAATTTTCTTAATTGCACCACTGTATTCAGAATAGGTAGATACAAACATAATTCTGTTTCGTATCTTCCTATTGTCACTACCCTGCAATAGGGAGTCCCTGTCTACAGGAGAGAATATGCGTGACATATTCTCTCCTGCAGTTGACAGATTCATTGGTAAAAAAATATAAAAAAATGAAAAAAATGTAAACATAAAACTATGAATAGTACATTGATTTTAGTATAAGGGTAATAAATAATGTGGTATATATATATATATATATCACTGACACTGTTTATTATTATTATTTCAGAAGCACCTGCACAAATGGGGAAGACACTTTAGAAAACTGATGAACCTGGATGGTGGATGATGAGCCCACAAAAGAATTAATCTTATTGTGACATTATTTTGTTTATTTCTTTGGATTCCATAAGTATGTCCCGCTTTTATATAATGTAAGAGGTTTCACTTTTTACGCCTTTTTTTTGTAGCTGATGCTGCCGACTTTTTATGCAGTACTGTTCTGTTGCAATGGAGGAGCACCCTCACAGTTACATATTGAAGCAGGGCAGGAACCCGCAATGTGGATGGCACTGACGTGCCTTTAACATTGGGGTAACGATCGGATTTGAGTTTACCGTCTTGGAAGAGATGGTTACTCATCTAACCTGCTACACAGTGGTATTCAACCACAGTGACTGATTTTGTAGAGCAGAGAAGGCAGCTGGCTATAGGGACAATTATATCATGGCAGTGTTCCCTCCTTGCAGTCATCGATGGGAGGAGGCGGTGAGCCACTGCTAGGTGTGCCGCTGATGTCATCAGTGGGCGGCACTGTTATGCATCAGCTTGTCCGCGCCGTCCCTCAGTGATGACGCGATGTGATCGGGACATGCGCTCTGGTCTCCTAAGGACGCGCTGAACGGCTCATCGGTATATGTGGGCACCATCATTATTCCCCCAGGTAGTAATTCATTAGTTTTTCCTATTTGCACATGTACACAATTACAGTTGACGCATTAATGATGTATTGATGTTTTGCAGATGTAACCAATTATATATTTTGTTGTGTTTCTATATGTAATCTGCTATATTATGAATTTTATTATATTCAATGCACAAGTCACTTTATAAATCAAGATTATTATGAATTTTTGAAAATGTTTGTATATTGCACACATGCACATTTTTTAAAGTATCAACTATGTCGATTTATTAATTGTATGTATTGGCACACCTTTATATATCTGTTGTTCACTTTTCACCAATGCTTGAGAAAGGCTCATGTTTGAGCCAAAACTTCGCTCTTTGCCACCATATGGGTGAATAAAAACACACCCTAGCAAATTTTCACTTAAAGTTACTTTTATTCAACCAGCAAGTAATCTTTTGACGGGAAATTACATGGGTGTCTCCCAAAAGATAATAAGACGATGTACAAGAGACACCTATGTCATTTCCCGTCAAAAGATTACTTGCTGGTTGAATAAAAGTAACTTTAAGTCAAAAATTGCCAGGGGTATGAATAATTATGGGCAGCACTGTATGTATATATATATATATATATATATATATATATCCATATATAGAATTCAGTTTTAGTTAGGTAATGTTAGTGTAGATCTTTGCACACACGCAACATCATTGAGCGTGCATCCTGCAATTTATTTTAAAAACTTTTTTCTCTACTCCTTTTTTCTATATTTCAACTTTATAACAAGCCCCTCCACGTGTGAAAACACAACATACACACCCCTCACACTAAATAAAGGTTTATACATTTCACATGTCATACCCCAATAAAATAAAAATTCTCAGCTGAAGAGGCATATGCCATGCTTGCCTCCGATACTGCGTCTGCCAGTGAGGGAGAAGAGGATGCCACTTTCCTCTACTCCTCTACTCCCTCATCAACAGCTGATGAGGGACCCTCTAGAAGGCGCCCCAGAACAACAGCTGAGGCAGCCCCCCAGAGTGAGCCCACATGGACCCCACCCCCTGACGATTATCAGCCCCAAATTCCGGATTTTGGGGGCAGCTCTGAAATACAGATTCTTCAGTGCTTCATTGAACTAGATTTTTAAAAAAATCTTCTTCTCTAAAAATTTAGTAAATTTAATGGCGGCCAAAACCAACTTATACGCCCAACAATTCATTGATCAAAACTAGAGATGAGCGAACCGAAGTTGACGAGGTGGAATTTGATCCGAATCCGAATTTTTTCACGCTTCGTAGTAACGAATCACAAATGGCTGCTGCACGTGTTAGGAAATGGAGCAAGGAAGTCTGGGAACGAAGGATCACCCACAATGCCATGCATGCAGCCAATCAGCAGCCAGCCAGCTTTGTGATGTCACAGCCCTATAAATAGCTTCAGCCATCTTGGATTCAGCCATTTTCCAGTGTACTTAGTGCAGTGAGAGATGTCAGCAGGCTCTAGGGACAGAGGTAGAAAAGACTTTAAGACTTTTATTTTGCTGTATAGTAGTTCAGGGAAAGGATAATGAGAAATCATTCCACAGTATTGAAGCAGAACAGAGTTCAGTAGGGGAGGTTACAGACTGGGTAATAGGAACAAGCCTATTACACCTTGCTGAAAGAGAGAATCCAGCTTCTTGTGGAGTAAAAAAATGTTCTTTGTTGGCTCATCATATAAAATCCACCAAAATCACAAACACATATTAAAACCATCCCTTTTTATGTAGCACAAGGTCCAGCCCCCTCTAATCAGCAAAGTGTCTGCACCTGGAGCCTGGAATGGGAACCATTCAGCTGTCCAGGGGAGGAGATCCAGTATCATAGGTGATACATACATACACATAATGAACATATTTTAGGTCACTTTCACACCTGCGTTAGGTGCGGATCCGTCTGCCATCCGCACAGACGGATCCGCACCTATAAATGCAAACGATGGCATCCGTTCAAAACGGATCTGTCCGCATTCTATGTAAAAGAATTTAACTCTAACTGTTAGTCAGATGGATCCGCCCGACCCCACACTGAAAGTCTACAGGGGACCGATCCGCCCACAATTGCACCATATTGTGTCAACATCAAATGGATCCGTCCCCACCGACCCACACTGCAAGTCAGGATGGATCCGCCTGGCTCCGCACGGCCAAGCGGACACCAAAACGCTGCAAGCAGCGCCCCGGTGTCCGCCTCCAGAGTGGAATGAAGGCGGGACGGAGCCAAACAGATGCACTCCGAACGGATCCGCATCCATACAGGATGCATTGGGGCCAAACCGATCCGCCCGGGGCCGCCTGTGAGAGCCCCGATATGGACCCCACAGGCAGACACCGAAACGCCGGTGTGAAAGTAGCCCTAGTTGTATTGCAGAGTGAGGTCATGTTTTCTATTTAACCCCTTTGGCATGCAGGTATCAAGTTAAAACATCCAAAAGGTTTCCCTGCTAAGGAGTTTTTGTCTGCGGTCCCCTCCTCTTATGGGCAATGAAACCACTTCAATCCCCTGTGCACAAAACGCACCTCTATGAACAGTGTCGAAGTGGAACGATGCTGCCGATACATTGCGAGTCTCAAAATGAGGAATATCACTAAGATGTTTTCTGATATGTATTTTCAGCTCATTTACAGTGCATCCAACATATTGAACTTTACAAATTCTGCATGTAATAACATACACAACAAACTCTGTATTACAATTGATATATTGTTTTAGAGTGTATCTGTTGTTATTCACTGTAGATGTAACCTCCTTAGTGAGACACATGTATCGGCAGCATATGCATTTCTTACTTCCACATTTATAATTGCCAGTAGTTTTTTTTCAGGCTGGGGCTGAGTTTTTTTTCCCACCGTAGGTGCTTTCTTAGATATACATCTGATACCCGCAGACACCACATCTCTCCACTCCTCATCGTAATTGAGGACAGGGAGATGTTTACGGATAATTCTGCATGTGTGTGGATATTCTCTACTGTATTTAGTAATAAAAACAGTAGGTTTTTTGTCCTCAGCAAGGTCTTCACTTTTTTTTACTTTTTTGACATCTATAGGATTTTTTCAAGGTCTGAGGAAAGATCAGAAATTCGCTATCTTTCAATCTGGCAAACTCAACGCCTTTATTAATGTTCTGGAGTGTATAGCCTCTGCTCAGGAGTCTCTGTGTAATAATCTCAGTTTCTTTTAAGAACAACCCCTCTGTAGAGCAATTACGTCTAGCTCTAATCATTTCCCCCTTTGGTATGTTATTTATGCGGTGGGTGGCAGGAGGAGGCAAGAAGAATGGTGTTCCCAGATGTCTTTTTTCTAAGGTACAGATAGTGACCAATCCCTCAGAGAGGTCCGATTCCAAATGTAAATAAAGAAAAAACAATTTTAGCTGAATCGCTAATATAAGTAAGTTTGATGGAATCTGTACAGTTATTAAGATATTTGATACACTGGGCCACCTTATTCTCCCCCCCCAGCCCCTGCCAAACCCACAGCATATCATCTATATAACGTCCATACCATTTCATAGAGCCAGCAAAGGGGTTGTCATCAAGAAACAGAAAATGTCGCTCCCACCACGCCATGTATATGTTTGCAATAGATGGTAAGTCTTTGGCCCCCATTGAAACACCCGACATTTGGAGATAGTATTTCCTATTGAGCATAAAGAAATTCTGTCTTATCAGAAAATCCACACATGTGCACAAGAAATCCTGCAGTTCCACAGTATAGTCGCTATAGTGCAACATAAACCGTTTAAGAGCCACAATGGCTGAATCCTGAGGAATGTTAGCATATAGTGCGGTAATATCAGCCGCAACCCAAATATATTCTTCACTCCACTTAAAGTTATACAAATTCTGAAGAACTGTACGACTATCCTTCAAATAGCCAGGCATCAAAGGTATCAGTGGCTGTAGCAGGGAATCAGTCCATTCCGATAATCTCTCAGAATAGGACCCGATGCCTGCCACAATCGGATGCATAGGGGTGGGGAACCCAGTTTATGCACTTTTGGAAGTGCGTGAAAGATTGGTGTGGTCGCATGTTCCACATAAATATATTCCACTTCTTTTTTGGATAAAATTCCCAATCTTTCACCCTCCAACAGAATGTTGTAAAGCGTCTCTTGATAAGGGAGGAGCGGATTGAAATCCAATAGCAGATAGGTGTTCTTTTCATTCAACATATTTAGAACTTGTTTCTTATATACGCTGCTGTCTAAGATTACCACCACTCCTCCCTTATCAGCCTTACGAATCACAATCTCCTGCATATCATGTAAAGCCTGCAAAGCATTCATTTCCTCCCTGGTAAGATTGTTAAACTTTTGCTTTGGACCTGTTTTTCTGTTTAAGAGTACACAGATCCTTCTCTGTTAACTCCTGGAATTTGTCAAGGGCCACAGAACGAGACTGTATTGGGTAAAAACCCTTGTTTAACCACTTCAGCCCCGCTAGGTGAAACCCCCTTCATGACCAGAGCACTTTTTACACTTCGGCACTACACTCCTTTCACCGTTTATCGCTCGGTCATGCAACTTACCATACAAATGAATTTTACCTCCTTTTCTTCTCACTAATAGAGCTTTCATTTGGTGGTATTTCATTGCTGCTGGCATTTTTACTTTTTTTGTTATTAATCAAAATGTAACGATTTTTTGCAAAAAAATGACATTTTTCACTTTCAGCTGTAAAATTTTGCAAAAAAAACGACATCCATATATAAATTTTTCGCCAAATTTATTGTTCTACATGTCTTTGATAAAAAAAAAAATGTTTGGACTTATGGTACAAAAATGTGAATTTCCGCTTTTTGAAACAGCTCTGACTTTCTGAGCACCTGTCATGATTCCTGAGGTTCTACAATGCCCAAACAGTAGAAAACCCCCACAAATGACCCCATTTCGGAAAGTAGACACCCTATGGTATTCGCTGATGGGCATAGTGAGTTCATAGAACTTTTTATTTTTTGTCACAAGTTAGCAGAAAATGATGATGATTTTATTTTTTTTATTTTTTCTTACAAAGTCTCATATTCCACTAACTTGCGACAAAAAATAAAAAATTCTAGGAACTCACCATGCCCCTCACAGAATACCTTGGGGTGTCTTCTTTCCAAAATGGGGTCACTTGTGGGGTAGTTATACTGCCCTGGCAATTTAGGGGCCCAAATGTGTGAGAAGAACTTTGCAATCAAAATGTGTAAAAAATGACCGGTGAAATCCAAAAGGTGCACTTTGGAATATGTGCCCCTTTGCCCACCTTGGCAGCAAAAAAGTGTAACACATTTGGTATCGCCGTACTCAGGAGAAGTTGGGGAATGTGTTTTGGGGTGTCATTTTACATATACCCATGCTGGGTGAGAGAAATATCTTGGCAAAAGACAACTTTTCCCATTTTTTTTATACAAAGTTGGCATTTGACCAAGATATTTTTCTCACCCAGCATGGGTATATGTAAAATGACACCCCAAAACACATTCCCCAACTTCTCCTGAGTACGGCGATACCAGATGTGTCGCACTTTTTTGCTGCCAAGGTGGGCAAAGGGGCACATATTCCAAAGTGCACCTTTCGGATTTTGCAGGGCATTTTTTACACATTTTGATTGCAAGGTACTTCTCACACATTTGGGCCCCTAAATTGCCAGGGCAGTATAACTACGCCACAAGTGACCCCATTTTGGAAAGAAGACACCCCAAGGTATTCCGTGAGGGGCACTGCGAGTTCCTAGAATTTTTTTTTTTTGTCACAAGTTAGCGGAAAATGATGATTTTTTTTTTTCTCTTTTTTCCTTACAAAGTCTCATATTCCACTAACTTGCGACAAAAAATAAAAGATTCTAGGAACTCGCCATGCCCCTCACGGAATACCTTGGGGTGTCTTCTTTTCAAAATGGGGTCACTTGTGGGGTAGTTATACTGCTCTGGCAATTTAGGGGCCCAAATGTGTGAGAAGTACTTTGCAATCAAAATGTGTAAAAAATGGCCTGCGAAATCCAAAAGGTGCACTTTGGAATATGTGCCCCTTTGCCCACCTTGGCTGCAAAAAAGTGTCACACATCTGGTATCGCCGTACTCAGGAGAAGTTGGGGAATGTGTTTTGGGGTGTCATTTTACATATACCCATGCTGGGTGAGAGAAATATCCTGGCAAAAGACAACTTTTCCAATTTTTTTATACAAAGTTGGCATTTGATCAAGATGTTTATCTCACCCAGCATGGGTATATGTAAAATGACACCCCAAAACACATTGCCCAACTTCTCCTGAGTACGGCGATACCAGATGTGTGACACTTTTTTGCAGCCTAGATGCGCAAAGGGGCCCAAATTCCTTTTAGGAGGGCCTTTTTCAGACATTTGGATCCCAGACTTCTTCTCATGCTTTAGGGCCCCTAAAAAGCCAGGGCAGTATAAATACCCCACATGTGACCCCACTTTGGAAATAAGACACCCCAAGGTATCCAATGAGGGGCCTGGCAAGTTCATAGAAAATTTTTTTAAGTTAGCGGAAATTGATTTTTTTATTTTTTTTTCTCACAAAGTCTCACTTTCCGCTAACTTAGGACAAAAATTTAAATCTTTCATGGACTCAATATGCCCCTCAGCGAATACCTTGGGGTGTCTTCTTTCCAAAATGGGGTCAGTTGTGGGGTGTTTGTACTGCCCTGGCATTTGAGGGTCTCCGCAATCATTACATGTATGGCCAGCATTAGGAGTTTCTGCTATTCTCCTTATATTGAGCATACAGGTAATGAGATTTTTTTTTCCGTTCAGCCTCTGGGCTGAAGATGACGCGTATATGCGTGACTGTGCGCAGCGCTGCCACCTCCGGACCGCACATCTGCGTTAGGCGGTCCGGAGGTGGTTAATACCCTGAATGTTTCAGAGACAATTTGTAATTGTGAGTTCTCTGCCCTCTGACAAGATTCCTGAAGAGATGAAACACAGATCAATTCTTTAAAGTCAAACACTGGATAATGCATAGATGTATCACTTAAAGGGAACCTGTCACCGGGATTTTGTGTATAGCGCTGAGGACATGGGTTGCTAGATGGCCGCTAGCACATCCGCTGTACCCAGTCCCCATAGCTCTGTGTGCTTTTATTGTGTAATAAAAACGATTTGATACATATGCAAATTAGCCTGATATGAGTCCTGTCCCTGACTCTTCTCACATACAGGACTCATCTCAGGTTAATTTGCATATGTATCAAATCGTTTTTTTTACACAATAAAAGCGCAGAGAGCTATGAGGACTGGGTATTGCAGATGTGCTAGCGGCCATCTAGCAGCCCATGTCCTCAGCTCTATACCCAAAATCCAGATGACAGGTTCCCTTTAAGGTAGGAACCGTCTGCAACATTGTTTGATTTATTGAGCCTGTGTTCACATTCATTATTGTATGACCTATTTGACCCTTGTTTACATTCATTATTGTTTGGCCTGTATTCACACTCATCGCGTCTTTACTGGATTAGAAATGTTTTTTTAAAGTGAGATTTCTAGCAAGACGATTGATATCAATGGTCGTGTGATACAGGTCAAAACTGCAGGACGGAGAGAATGAAAAACCCCTCTGCAGTACCCCCTCCTAAGATGGGCACTGAGGATAGGTTGATTACCTGAATGTCATCATGAGCTATTTCCGGCGAGTAGGATATCGCCGATTTTTTACGGTGCTTTCTCCCCGCCCTGCGTTTTTTGCCTGCTTCTTGTGAGTGGAATCATCATGCGTTTTATGCAGGGTCCCTGTATCGGAACCATTCGTTTCATCTGTAGCAGACTCCGCCGAGTCCATGTCCGTGGAGCTAAATGAAACACGTGAGCTGCGTCTCCCCTTTTTGTGGAACACCATTTTTACTATTAGACCAAGTGAAAACTGTGTCCGTACTATAGTCTAGAAGATCCCTGTTATACTTGCTTTGTTTGTAATCAATGATGGTGTCCTCCAATTTATTCAGGTTTTCTTTTAATTTAATGTCGATATTGAGAAAACTGTAATCTTGCTCATATTGTTTAAGGTCACCTTGTGAAATTTTGATCTCCTCATGGAGTTCCGTCAGACACACTTCCTCCTGTGTAATAATGAGCTGCATCAGCTTCAAAGAGCAATCATTTAGAGTGTTGTACCATTGCGCTACAAAAGGATCAGAATACCCGGTGGTGGGTTTCTTTTCAATACGTAGTCCCCGCGGTACCATATTCTTGTCCAGATATCGTTTCAGGGATGTACAATCCCACCACACACGTAATTCCTTAGTTAAAAGTTTTTCCAGTACTGTCATCTTGACTTTTAACTCCATATCACCCTGTTTTGGTGTATTCATTGTATTGAAAATATCGTCCATTTTCTTAATGCGATCCTCACATTATTCTACGGATTGCAAAGCTGTGGACATTATACTTCAGTCAAAATAGATGACAAAAAGAAATGGTGGATTCAGAGCCTAAAACAGTTTTGCTCAGACATACAGAGGGAGTGCACGATGTTCAAATATGTCCAAAACAATGATAGAAATGGCTGCAGCTCTCACCTCTGACTTTAATCCGCGAAGCACGGAAAAAAGGCCAGAACTGGGCCCAATAGAATATCCAACAGAAAGAGAGAATCCAGCTTCTTGTGGAGTAAAAATTGTTCTTTATTGGCTCATCATATAAAATCCACCAAAATCACAGGAAAAGGGTGTCGTAGGAAAAAGGTGTCATAACATGTTTCGGGCTACAGAATCCAGCCCTTCATCAAGACATAACACACATATTAAAACCATTCCTTTTTATGTAGCACAAGGTCCAACCCCCTCTAATCAGCAAGTGTCCGCACCTCACAGTTCTGGCCTTTTTTCCGTGCTTCATGGATTAAAGTCAGAGGTGAAATCTGCACTGATTGGGGATCCAAATTGCCATTATACAGCTCTGTAATTCCAGCAAACCGTTCTTGTTATTGGGATGCAAGTGCTGTTTGATACAACCATTAACAGGGTTTATTACAAGGAAATATGTCTATGTCTTATTTGCCCTTGTGCGGTGCAGTTATAGGTTCTAAAGCATTTTTTGGCTTGTATTAGTGGGAAAAAAAAGGCTTATTAGCCGTTGTGTGGTGAAGTGAGAAAATTAGAGCCCTTTTTGGCTGTTACGACCAGAGGATGTGGATCCTCTGTGTCAGCTGATAGAGGACTGGAATTAGTCCAATATTGCTGACTGCTGACTCTCAGAGACAGGACCCTGGTGTCTGCACCTGTTACCTTGAATGCAGCTACCTGCAGTAGTGTGAACAGAGTCCAACAAAGGCAGAATAAAGGAACAGATGGTCTTTACTGGCAGACAGTATTCAAAAGTCACTTGACAGGTACAGGCAACACAAAGTTCAGAGCAATATAGCATGCAGATATAAGCAGTCTCATAGGCAGCGCAGGGTCTGGATCCAGGCAGACTTACAGGAGGAGATGGACAGATGCGTAATCAGGCAGTGCAGATATAAGCGGTCTCGTTGTCAGGCAGTGCAGAGGTCTATAATCCAGGTGGTCCAATAAACAGACAGCAGGCAGATGCGTAGTCAAATGAAGCGGAGGTCAGAATCCAGGAAATCCAATAAACGGACTCAGTGGAATGCTTCAGCGGGAGTCAAGAGGTACAACAACCACGCTTGGGCACTTCATGATGAGTGAAGCTGCCTTAAATACAAAATAGTCCCGCCTCCGGGTGGGGATGGTAATCAGGAACCAGCTGCCTACTCCTATAAGAAAGGAAGAGGTGCACGCGCGCGTGCTATAGCTCATCAGATGACACCTGGCAAAGAGGACGGATGCGGCGGTATGCTGGCGGGCACCTGCGTCTCCTACAAGGTAAGCCAGTACTGGGACCCATAGTGATGCAATGTGTAGACAGCGATCTGCCACCCTGCCGTGGAGATGCAGATCCCATACTGACAGTACCCCCCCTCTTACGCCCCCTCCTCCACACGGCTGACCTGGAGAGAAATTTCTTCAGCAACAGAGGGGCATGAATATTCTCAGCAGATTCCCATGACCTTTCTTCAGGCCCGTAGCCCTTCCAGTCACCCAAATAGTAGGTCTTACCTCTGATAATCCTCCTGTCTAGAATGTCCTTAACTTCAAACTCATCATCCATAGTGACAGGAGGAGGGTTCTGTGAAGTGCCTTTGCAAAACCTGTTAAAGACAGCTGGCTTGAGTAATGAAACATGAAATGAGTTGGGAATCCGCAAGGTAGCAGGTAGTTTGAGCTTGTAGGCAACAGGATTAATTTTCTTGATCAGAGAAAAAGGTCCCAAGAATCGCGGAGCCAGTTTGTAAGAGGGAAGATGGTCTTTACTGGCAGACAGTATTCAAAAGTCACTTGACAGGTACAGGCAACACAAAGTTTAGAGCAATATAGCATGCAGATATAAGCAGTCTCATAGGCAGCGCAGAGTCTGGATCCAGGCAGACTTACAGGAGGAGATGGACAGATGCGTAATCAGGCAGTGCAGATATAAGCGGTCTCGTTGTCAGGCAGTGCAGAGGTCTATAATCCAGGTGGTCCAATAAACAGACAGCAGGCAGATGCGTAGTCAAATGAAGCGGAGGTCAGAATCCAGAAATCCAATAAACGGACACAGTGGAATGCTTCAGCGGGAGTCAAGAGGTACAACAACCACGCTTGGGCACTTCATGATGAGTGAAGCTGCCTTAAATACAAAATAGTCCCGCCTCCGGGTGGGGATGGTAATCAGGAACCAGCTGCCTACTCCTATAAGAAAGGAAGAGGTGCACGCGCGCGTGCTATAGCTCATCAGATGACACCTGGCAAAGAGGACGGATGCGGCGGTATGCTGGCGGGCACCTGCGTCTCCTACAAGGTAAGCCAGTACTAGGACCCATAGTGATGCAATGTGTAGACAGCGATCTGCCACCCTGCCGTGGAGATGCAGATCCCATACTGACATTGGCATGTATTAGTGGCAAAAAAATATATTATTTGCTGTTCAACGGTGCAGTTATATGTTCTAAAGCCCTTTTAGGTGTCTATTAGTGGCACAAAAATATATATTATTTGCCGTCCATCGGTGCAGTTATATGTTCTAAAGCCCTTTTTTGGCGTGTATTAGTGGCACAAAAAAAGTATTTGTCGTTGTGTGGTTAAGTGAGAAAATTACAGCCCTTTTTGGCGTGTATTAGTGGCAAAAAATATATATTTTCCGTTTAGCGGTACAGTTATATGTTCTAAAGTCCTTATATTTGTCAAATCTGTTTTTATTAAGTATGTCAGATACTTGTATCTATCACATTTTACAATATAGAAGCATTGTCAAATGATACATTGGTGAGAATTATATGTTCTCAAAGATGAAGTAAAAGCATTAAAACATTGTACAGAGATATATCATCCCAGTATGTTGAACATTTGCATAAAGAAACTGGAATTTCCTGCTGAGAGGTACCTTGTAGTGATACATGGACCTTGTGAGATTTGGTCAACAGATTAATCAACGATTAAACAACAAGTATTTGCCGAGCCAACAGAACCATAACAAAGTGCAAATTGGGAGGACAAGTACCTTTAAATGTTTCTAACTATCTATCTATATGGCGGTCAAAAGATTAGATGTAGACATTAGTACAAATGATCAATTATTGTTGGTGTAACGTAGCCATGGTTCCCAAGTTTTTACAAATGTGTCATGCTTGTTAGTCTGCCAGCTAGTCAGCTCCTCCATGCGACACAATTGATGTACCTTCTGAACTCATTGTTGTTCTGAAAGAGGGAGTGGTTGTAACCACAGTAGAGGAATTAAACATTTGGCTGCAGCTAATAGGTGTGTCAGCAACGAGCCACGAGATGGGCGGAACTGTTTAGTGGCCCAAAAGTGCCAAACCTTCCATAAGAGTGGTCTGGGGAACTTAGAGCATTTATATATTTCTGAACTATTGTCCAGAAGGAGCTAACCACCGGGCAAGACCACCATATGTGCTTCAGAGATCCTATATTCTTATGGCACCTCCAACATAAGTTTGTGTCTGAGAGGCCCATTTTAAATAGCAGTTCAGGTGTCTTGTACCACCGAGACAGTAAATTATAGTGGTTTTCTTGTAGTTTGATGAGCCTGAGAGCTTCACGTCCAACTCCTTTTCCAAAGCCTGTAAAAAGTGTGGTGATTCAGCAGAGGAAGTTAATAGTAGAGGGGAGTAAACCGATGACAATATTTGTTTAGTGGTTTTATGGAGTAGAATCAGCTCTTCAAACCATGACAATTGTCTAGAGAACGTTTTTGTGAATAAGAATAGTGCACATGTTGTTCTAAAGTCTTCATATTGTAGGAAATGTATGTTTAGGGACTTCATCTGGGTCTGTAGCATGTTGTGGTCTGGTATCCTGTCAGCAGGCCTACATGTTGTAATATTTATGTCTCGCAAGTTTGACCAAAATGATCTCATAGAGACAATGTCTTGTTGTACTATATGAGGTAAAAGAGAAGCTTGTAGCAGAGGGGAGGTGCCCTCAAACAGTACACCAGACCTACTGATAGATTGCCACAGTCCTACTGTGCCACCCACTAAATTGTTTGATTAGGTTTGAATATCCTTGTTCTCTGGAAGCCATAAGATCCTTAGATAGTCAGGTCCTAGGATCATGAGGTCTGAACTCTGATGTGAGTCAGGGTTATGGAGTGTGGCTAGATCAAGCCACCTTTGCAGGTGTATTCATGTGTAATATTGTTTGATATCAGGTAGTGCAAGACTGTCCATATTCTTTTTTCTTGTGAGTATCTGATAGGATAATCTGGGTTTGAAACCTTTCCATAAAAACAAGTAGAAGTATTTTCTGACGGCAGCGAAGAAGGATCCACGTAGGTGCATCTTCATATAGTAGAGAATCAGAGGAAGTATATATGTTTGTAGCAGATTATTGCGGCCCATCCATGACATGTATGGTAAATTATATTCCTTCAACAAACGGGATATTTTAAGTAACAGAGGATGGAAGTTCAATGCATACAAGTCATCTGGTTTACATGGGATCTGTACTCCCAAGTAGGTTATGAAGTTTTCAGCCCAATGAAAAGGAGATAAACTGCGCAACAGGGTCGTCTGAGATTGAGTGAGAGAAATATTTAACAGATCAGATTTAGTGTAGTTTATTTTGAAGTTTGAAGGTATGCCGTATTGTTGGAAGATTTCTAATAATCTGGGTAAGGCTACATTTGTAATTTAATAGGAGCAGGTTGTCTGCAAAAGCTGATATTAGATGGTGTTTTAGTTTCTGGTGAAGCCTTTAATAGTGGTGTCTTGTCTGAGTTTTTGTAAAAGGATTTCCATGGTTAATATAAACAAGGAGGGGGATAAAGGGCACCCCTGTCTGGTGCCATTGGTGATTTTAAAACTAGGGGACAGTGTGCCATTAACTTTAACATGAGCGGATGGGGTCGTATATAGCGAGAAGATTGCATCTATAAACAGGGTCGGAAAATTAAACTATACCAGGGTATGCCACATGAAATCCCAGGCGACCCTGTCAAAGACCTTTTCGGCATCAGTACTAACTAATACCAGTGGCTGATTATATGAACGAGCTAGAGATATGGAATTTACGAGGCGGATAACATTAAGTCTCCCCTCTCTGCCCTTGACGAAGCCCATCTGGTGGGAAGTATTTTTGGTTAATCTTCTAGCTAGGAGTTTAGCCCAGGTTTTGATGTCAATATTTAATAAGGATATGGGTCTATAACTGGGACAAAGATCTGGATATTTACCCTCTTTAGGCAAAATTGTAATATGAGCTTCAAGTGCTTGACATGCTAGAGTACCTCCTGAAAGGAGGTGGTTACATAAAATGGTTAAGCATGGTAACAATATGTCTTGAATTTTTTTGTAATAGCATAGGGTGAATCCATCTGGCCCTGGGATTTTACCTAGGGGGGAAGGAAAGCATGGTATCCTTTACTTCTTGTATAGTAACTGGTTGCGTTAAAGTTTGTCTATCTGTTTCCGAGATGGTGGGAATATTTAGACCTGCAAAGAAAGTTGACATACTCTTTTGTCTATCCGAATCACTACGTGATGTATCTGGGCTTGCTAAGTTAAATAGGGTGGAGTAATAGTTGCTAAAAGCTAATTCAATCTCTGGGGTGCGACTTACTTTGTTTTCTGACTGGGTGGTAATTGATGATATAAATGATTTTTCCTTTCGTTTTTTGATTAAGGATGACATTAATTTGCCTCCCTTGTCACCGTGGGCATATATTTTTTGTTGATAGTATAATACATTTTTGGCCAGCTTTTTGTTTAACAGTAGTTTTAATTGTTCCTGCACTTTAGACAATTCTGCCAGGGCAAGGCGTGTAGGAGTATTCTTATGTAATTTTTCCTGCTTTCTGATTTTAGAAAGGAGATCTAGAATTTCCTTTTCTCTGTCTCTTTTAACTCTTGTACCCAATGCTATCAGAATGCCCCTCATGTATGATTTATGAGTTTCCCAAACTATAGGTGCAGAAACTTCGGGGGTGGTATTAGATTCAAAGAACAAAAGGAGTTGTTTCGTCAGGTATTCCACATTATTTTTGTTATCCAATAGGGTTTCATTAAGACGCCAATTCCAGTCTCTCTTAGGTAGGTAGATCTTTGCTTGATACAAGTATTAACACTGGTGAGTAGTCAGAGAATGTGGAGGGTCCTATATGAGCTTGTTGAAGTGCTGAAAGAATACTGTAATGGATAAAAAAAATACTCTCACGCTGATGAGATTTATGTGGTATAGAATAAAACTTGTAATCTAGTTCAGTTGGATGTAGGGATCTCCATGAATCTGAGAGTCCCAGTAATTCTAGTTGGTTACATAATCTATTAAGGCTACTTCTGGAGTGTGCAAAGTGTTTTGTAGATGCATATACTTAGGGGTTGAGCACTAGATTAAAATCACCTCCCAGTATAATCGGTCCTTCAGCAAAGGCTTGCAACTCATCCAGTTTCCCCACTATCCAAGAGACCTGTGACGAGTTGGGTGCGTAAATATTAGCAAAAGTATATACAGATGCGCCTATTCTGCCCTTCAAAAATAGAGCCTTACCGTCTGAGTCTTGATATTTTGCAAGGTAAGTAAAAGGTATATCCCCATGAAAGGCAATTGATACTCCTTTCGATGCAGATGTGTCATTAGTGTGGTGAAACCAGGAAGAGAATAGGTGGGTATTTTAGGTATGTTACCTGTTTTGAAATGGGTTTCTTGTAACATCAAAATTGAGACTTTTTAGCACTGACAGTAGGTGACTACGTTTAGTGGGTGAGTTTAACCCCTTAACATTATTTTTACAGATTATTAGGTCCGCCATAATAAAACAGGAAAAAAGAGAGAATCATGTTTTTTACCTTAGGGATCTGCTGGGTTGGCAAAAAGGAACCTAAACATAGGAAAGCAACGTGACAAGGGCAACAAGAGTAGACATTTGAAATAATGCTGCCCCGTGCTGCCTATAACAAAATTAACACAAGTGAGATTGTGAACATATGTTATGTGAGGCAGATTTTGAAATGGGTTATGTTCCCATAAACCCCTTGTGAGTACATTAGAAAGTTAAACGGTGAGAAAAGGCAAAAAAAGAGGTATAAGAGGAGTGGGGGATAGAAAACATCCTGAGCCGAGACCCTCCTCATATTTATTGAGAAAAATAAATAGGTTCACAGAACATTCAGGCTTGTCTTGAACCTGTAAATGTAGATAAGTAAGTTACTTAAGTGTGTGTTAGGTATGGTGTACTCTCATCACGAAAATAACTTATTGGCTAGGATAAAGTGGAAGGTGATATGAATTTGCAGTCCACTGCGTGAGTGATTTTTACACTGCATGAGAGTAAATAACCCATGATCTCGATCACGCAGTGTGAGATGATTAAGGGTTGAGATCCCACCAAAACTATACTGTTTTGGCTTGTATTCCAGACCTCCTACCCATACCATGTGAATATACACAATTTTTATCTGCCCTATTCAGAGAAATATAAAGAGAAAAGGTGCCTAAAGGTAAGGATATATTGATCCACAAGGCTCTCATGGTCATTTCTGGAGTCCTTGAGAGTTGCTTCCTTTCTCCTGGAGGTCCGGTTCCACCCTATCACCGACCAAGGCTCCATGTGTGGTAAGTCCGGCAAGGTGACGTCTGCTGAAATCGGCATCCAGGATGGAATGTTCATTGGTGGTATCCCTAGGCGGTCCCAGGCTTCAGAAATATCTTCTGGTGTATGTATGACAATCTGGCGCCCATCTTTGATTATTGCTATGCCGAATGGGTAGAGCCACATGTAAGACAGATGCAGGTCTCTGAATTTCTATAAGAAGGGTCGAAGAATTCTTCTTTTAGACAGTGTTGTGGGCGATACATCTTGATAGAGATGTATCTGGCAATCTTCAAAATATAACGTAGGTTTGTCCCGGCTGGCTTTAAAGATGGCTGCTCTGTCTACAAAGCATATAACATCTGTGGCTGGCTCATTTTCTTTTTAGGAGATGTGCGAAGTGCTCTGTGTATTCGTTCTATAATGATTTTAGCCGCTCTTTTGAGGCCTAGAAAAGAGGCAAATAATTTCTGCACAACAGCACCCAGGGTGTCATTGGAGTATTTTTCCGGCAAGCCCCTTATCCTTATGTTTTTGCGGCGACTTCTATTTTCCGTGTCCTCTATCATAGTGAATGCTTTGTTAAGTTGAGACTCTTGAGTAAGTTGAGACTCTCCAACTTGGGTAAGCACCTTGGACTAGGAGCCATCACTTTATGTAGAAATGTCTCCATGTCTGCTTGCTGTTTAGCAGTACTTTGCGGAGCAGCAGTGTCTTTGGTCTTTTCTCCACCAATCTTGACCATTTTGGTCTTGCTGTGAACGCTTCTGACGAGCTGTGCTGTGTCTGGCCAGAGCTGCAAGTCTAAGCAGCCATCTCACTCTGCAGTCAGGCTCTGGCCCATGTTCTAAAGTCCTTTTTTGTGTATTAGTGGTAAGAAATATATATTATTTGCTGTTCAGCGATGCAGTTATATGTTCTAAAGCCTTTTGTGGCGTGTATAAGTGGAAAAAAAGAAGGGCTTATTAGCCGTTGTGTGGTGAAGTGCGAAAATTACTGACTTTTTGGGGGTGTTTTAATTTCCTTTTTAGTTATTTATTTGATCTAACAGTATGTCAGACAGAGACGTGTCAGGCCCTGCACAGGGGAGTGGCAGAGGCCTACATGTTTCTGGCGCAGGCACAGGTCGCAGCAGAGTGGCTGTCATGGAACCATGAACCAGACGTACAACAAGAGATAAGTGGAAAATAAGAAGGTTTTATTGAAGAGCAAGCCGTAGCAAAGTCCGAACGGATGGCTAAACCGAAGCAGGGTCTTGCGGAGACAGAGGTCAGGAACCAGAAGGGTAGTCAGACGAAGCCAGGAACAGGAACCAACGGGGTAGTCAGACGAAGCCGGAATCAGGAACCAACGGGGTAGTCAGACGAAGCCGGAATCAGGAACCAACGGGGTAGTCAGACGAGGCCAGGATCAGGAACCAGAAGCAGCAGCAGTCTTGGAAGCATGTGAACACAGGAGGACCAAGCAAGGAACTGAAGCCAAAGACCTCCTATATATATGAGCTAGGCATCCAGCTCCTCCCAGTGGGAAGGAGGAGCCGCAGGGTGGGAGGCTACAAGAAAACCCAGAAACCAAGATGGCCGCCAGCACATGTCAAACGAAGGGAACAGCAAGGAGGTAAGACCATGACAGTACCTCCCCCTCAAGGGCCCCTCCTCCGCGGAGTAAGGAACGGTTTCTGAGGGAAGCGTGCGTGGAAGGCTCGGAGCAAGACAGGAGCATGGACATCTGCGGAGGGAACCCAGGAACGCTCCTCTGGACCATAACCACGCCAATGGACCAAAAACTGCACCCGGCCGCGGACCAGGCGTGAGTCCAGGATATTGCTCACCTCATACTCCTCACGATTGCCCACTTGGACCGGACGAGGCCGAGGAATCGAGGAAGTGAAACGATTACACACCAGTGGCTTCAACAGGGAGACATGAAACACGTTGGAGATCCGCATGCCAGGAGGAAGCGCAAGGGCATAGGCTACCGGGTTTACCCTGCGAAGCACTCGGAAGGGACCAACAAAGCGAGGCGCCAGCTTGGGAGTGGGCACTCGAAGGTTGAGGTTGCGGGTGGACAACCATACGCGGTCTCCGACCTGGTAGGAAGGAGCGGGCGCTCGTCTGCGATCAGCCTGGAGTTTCTGGCGCTGCGCAGAGACCTCAAGGGACCTCTGGATCTGTACCCAAGAAGCACGTAGGACGGAAAGGTGATCCTCCACAGCCGGAATATCCTGGGGAGAGAATACCTCCGGTAACACGGCAGGTTGGAACCCATAATTGGCCATGAAGGGAGACGTCCCAGAGGAAGAGTTCACCGCCGTGTTCCTGGCAAACTCAGCCCAAGGCAGGAGGTCAACCCAATTGTCTTGGTGATCGGAGACATAGCAACGAAGGAATTGCTCCAAGGCCTGATTGGATCGTTCTGCGGCCCCATTGGACTGAGGGTGGTAGGCCGAGGAGAAAGAGAGATGAATCCCCAACTGGGAGCAAAAGGCGCGCCAGAACCTGGACACAAACTGACTTCCCCGATCCGACACAATCTCCTTGGGCAAACCGTGCAACCGGAAGACCTCCCTGGCAAAAATCGAGGCCAACTCTTGTGCAGAGGGTAACTTCTTGAGAGGAACACAGTGGCACATTTTGGAAAACCGATCCACAATCATGAGAATGACCGTATGGCCTCGGGATGCAGGGAGGTCCACAATGAAATCCATCCCCAGGTGTGACCATGGACGCTCCCCGGTGGCTATGGGTTGCAAAAGGCCCAACGGAAGGTGCCGAGGGGACTTACTCTGGGCACAAACGGAGCATGCCGCTACATATGCGGCGATGTCGGAACGTAGAGAAGGCCACCAGAACAGACGTGAAACCGCCCAGGACAGCTGATTCTTTCCAGGGTGCCCCGCGGCCTTGGAGTTATGGTAGGTTCGCAACAACCGAGTGCGCAACTCCTCAGGCACAAAACATCTGCCGTTGGGTCTCCCAGAGGGAGCACCAGATTGAGCCGCCAAAATCTGCTCACCCAGAGGAGAAGTCAGGCTGGTGCGAATAGCGGCCAGGATCTGATTCGGGGGTATGACCGTAGTCGGAATCGACTCCTCCCCGGACAGCTCGGAGTACTGCCGTGATAAGGCATCCGCTCTGATGTTCTTGGAGCCGGGTAGGTAGGAGACCACGTAATTAAAACGTGACAAGAACAGAGCCCATCTGGCCTGACGTGGTGTCAATCTCTTGGCCTCAGAGAGGTAGGTCAGATTCTTGTGGTCCGTCAGGATGAGAACCGGAACCACCGAGCCCTCGAGCAAGTGCCTCCATTCTTTAAGGGCCTGCACGATGGCCAATAACTCCCTGTCACCAATCTGATAGTTGCACTCCGCGGAAGACAGTTTCCGGGAGTAAAACCCACAAGGAAGCAGAGGACCCTCTGGTGTTCTACGCTGAGACAGGAGGGCGCCTACTCCCGTCTCAGACGCGTCCACCTCGAGGACAAAAGGCAACCCAGGGTTGGGATGCGACAGAATCGGAGCCGACACAAAGGCGGACTTTAGAGCCTCAAAAGCTCGGATGGCCTCGAGCGGCCAGACCTGAGGATTGCTGCCCTTCCTGGCCAGATCCGTGAGAGGCTTGGCTAGCATGGAAAAGTCCCTGATGAACTTCCGATAATAATTGGCGAAGCCCAAAAAGCGCTGCAGGGCACGAAGCCCACTGGGCTGGGGCCACTGTAAGACAGCCGAAACCTTCTCAGGATCCATGGAGAACCCCTCAGCGGAAATGATGTAACCTAAGAAGGTTACCTGGGATCGGTGAAATTCGCATTCCTCAAGCTTACCGAACAGCTTGTTCTCTCGTAAGCGTTGCAACACTCGTCTGACATCCAGAATGTGGGCCTCCATGGATGCAGAATATACCAGGATGTCATCCAAATAGACCACCACACACTGCTGCAACAGGTCACGGAAAACATCGTTGATGAATTCCTGGAAGACTGCGGGCGCATTGCACAACCCAAAGGGCATAACCAAGGATTCATAATGACCGGTCCTGGTGTTAAACGCGGTCTTCCACTCATCGCCCGCCTTGATCCTTACCAGGTTATATGCCGCCCTCAGGTCGAGTTTGGTAAAGACCGTGGCCCCTTTGAGGCGATCGAACAGCTCGGAAATCAAGGGTATCGGGTAAGCGTTCTTGATCGTGATGCGATTGAGACCCCTGTAATCGATGCAAGGCCTCAACTCGCCGCCCTTCTTTTTCACAAAGAAAAATCCAGCCCCTGCCGGGGACGAGGATTTGCGAATGTGTCCGCGTGAAAGCGCCTCCCTCACGTACTCCTCCATGGCCTCATTCTCCGCTACCGACAGTGGATAGACTTTGCCACGAGGAGGAACGGCACCGGATTGTAACTCTATGGCACAATCGTATGGGCGGTGCGGAGGTAGGGCAACCGCGCGCACCTTATCGAATACATCCCGGTACTCTTCGTATTCAGGAGGCAACAGAGAGTCCGAGGAAGTACACAGCAACTTGACAGGCCCATGGATGCAACTAGCCCCACACTGCGGTGACCACGAGAGGATCTCGACCGATCTCCAATCGAAAGTCGGATTATGCTTCTGGAGCCAGGGGTACCCCAAGACCACCGAGTAGTGTGGAGACGAAATAACCTGGAGACAGACCGACTCTCTGTGAACGGCACCAATGGCCATCCCCACTGGAAGGGTCTCATGAGTCACGTGTGGCGGCAGAAGGGGTCTGCCGTCTATCGCCTCAAGAGCCAGTGGGGAACCTCGAGGCTGCAGAGGAATGGAATTGGCGGCAACGAACACTCTATCAATGAACAAACCACCAGCACCAGAGTCCACCAACGCCTGGGTCGTCACCGAGCCCCCGACCCAGGAGAGGACAACCGTGATCAGTGGTTTGTCAACACGGGAAACCGGGGACGAGGAGACTCCACCCAAGATCTGCCCCCGACAGGACCTCAGGTGCGAGCGTTCTCCCGGACGGTTCGGACATGCCAACCGAAAATGCCCACCGAGACCACAGTACATGCATCGGCCCTCGCGTCTCCGGAGTACCCTCTCCCCCTCAGACAGGCGAGCAAACCCCCGCTGCATGGGTTCACCCCCAGACAAGTCATCCCCAGGAGGCGTGGGAGGAGAGGGAGGCACGGGTGGGACAGCAAACGTAGGCGCCAATCTGTTAGGAGACCTCCGCAGGCTCTCCTTAAAGGAAGGTCTCTCCCTGAGTCTGGTGTCAATCAAAATCAGGAAAGAAATAAGAGACTCGAGCTCCACTGGTAGGTCCTTAGCTGCAACCTCATCCTTCAAGGCATCCGAGAGACCATGAGAGAAAGCAGCGACCAGAGCCTCATTATTCCAGCCCACCTCTGCTGCCAGGGTACGAAACTCAATGGCGTATTCAGCTACGGATCGTGAACCCTGTCTGATGGACATAAGGAGCTTCGCAGCAGAGGCAGCACGAGCCGGCACATCGAATACCTTCCGAAGAGAAGCAACAAAACCGGAAAACTCGGCAACCACCGGATTGTTGTTCTCCCATAAAGGGCTGGCCCAGGCCAAGGCCTTGTCCGAGAGCAGCGAGATCAAGAAGCCCACCCTTGATCTCTCAGTAGGAAAGGCATGTGGCAGCAACTCGAAGTAAATGCCCACCTGGTTAAGGAAACCTCGGCACTGAGTTGGCTCTCCCCCAAAGCGCTGTGGAAGGGGGGCAGAACCGGTCATACCCTGAAACACCACAGGCGCAGCAACAGGTGTCAGGGTAGACTCTGGCGCAACAACCGGAGCGGCAGTAGGAGCGGCCCCAGGAGCGACAACCGACCCATCGGCAACGGAAGCTAAATGAGCCGTGCGTTCAAGCAGGGTTTGCAACGCCACAGCGAACCGACCCAACAGGTGATCCTGCTGATCAAGTCTGGCAACCAGCGTAGGTAGCGAGGGTGGCCCTGTACCGTCAGAATTCATGGCTTGGTCCTAATGTCATGGAACCATGAACCAGACGTACAACAAGAGATAAGTGGAAAATAAGAAGGTTTTATTGAAGAGCAAGCCGTAGCAAAGTCCGAACGGATGGCTAAACCGAAGCAGGGTCTTGCGGAGACAGAGGTCAGGAACCAGAAGGGTAGTCAGACGAAGCCAGGAACAGGAACCAACGGGGTAGTCAGACGAAGCCGGAATCAGGAACCAACGGGGTAGTCAGACGAAGCCGGAATCAGGAACCAACGGGGTAGTCAGACGAGGCCAGGATCAGGAACCAGAAGCAGCAGCAGTCTTGGAAGCATGTGAACACAGGAGGACCAAGCAAGGAACTGAAGCCAAAGACCTCCTATATATATGAGCTAGGCATCCAGCTCCTCCCAGTGGGAAGGAGGAGCCGCAGGGTGGGAGGCTACAAGAAAACCCAGAAACCAAGATGGCCGCCAGCACATGTCAAACGAAGGGAACAGCAAGGAGGTAAGACCATGACAGTGGCGTGGCAAAGGAGTCGCAAAGAGAGGCCTGAGCTCCCGGTGTCATCTAGCGGTCATGTCTTGACCAGCAACCCAGCAGTTCATGAATAGTAGACTCGGTCATCCACTTTGTCCTAAGTGACATCAGACACCCCCAGCCAAGAGACACAACCCATGGCCCGGGAGTAGGCCCTGTGCCCTAACCTGTCCTTCATCTGCCTCTGTCCTTTTCTGCTGCCTCAGCTAGAGAAGTATTATATGCTGTGGGCTCAGCTCCACTATGCAGCAAGGATGAGCTACTAGAGGACAGTCAGCAGCTACTGGCCAGCAAAGATGTGGAGGAGACATCCGCCGCTTCCTCTGGTAGGCGGGCAAGTACTGATTAGGAGAGTGGCGTGTGAGCTGGTGTTGCGAGCGGTCAGACTCCTGACCCAGAGACCATTGAGGAGGACATCAGTGACATGCAGACAGTACTCAATGATGATAATGTAGCTGATAGCACTTGGGAGCCGGGTGAATTAGGGGCTTCATCATCATCGGGAGAAGAGGGTGGCAGCTTGCCCGTGAGGCAATGGTGGAGCCAGCAAGTCGCTAGTGTGGCCAGGAGCCGTCAGCAGGGTGGCAGCAGTGGGAGGTCGGGAGCCAAATGTGCCCGGGCTAGACCACCCTCTTCGCAGGAGCCTACCTGCCTGGAAAGTAGTGGTGCAGGAGTTCATGGAAGCAGCGCTGGTAGCAGTCAGTCAGTGCGGAGTGTTGGGGGTAAAATCACCTACTCGGCTGTGTGGCCGAGTTTTTTGTTAAGCTGCAGGAGGAGGTGAACATGGCCATTTGTAGAATCTGTGGGTAGAAAGTGAAGCGCGGCCAGGGTGCCAGTGTTGGCACCACGGCCCTGTGTCAACATATGCAGCGTCACCATAAAGTGGGCTGGGAGAATCGTGGCTCTGATGTGGTGGTCCAGCCTGCCGCAGCAACTGCTGCATCACCCAGTGGCACGCAAACAATTTCAGGCAGTCAATGCTCCACCACCTCAGTGGAAGGGAGCTGTCTGTCCTTCCCATCATCTGCTGGTCCTGATGCTCCTGCTCCTACTCCTCGTCAGTCAATCCGTCAGCAATCGATCACCGAAGCGATTGCCAAGAGACAACAGTATGGGTGCACTCGTCCAACGGCACAGAAGCTGAATGTGCTCCTGGCCAAGTTGCTGGTGCTGCAGTCCCTCCCTTTCCAAGTGGTGGACTCTGCACCTTTCAGAGAACTGATGGCTTGTGCCAAGCAGAGGTGGAGGTTCCTAACCTGTCATTTCTTTGCCAAAAAGGCAGTACCAACCCTGCACACGTATTTAGAACAGAAGGTGGGCCAGTCCTTGAGCCTGTCAGTGTCTGCCAAAGTGCACGGCAGCACGGACATGTGGAGCTGTAACTACAGTCAGGGACAATACATGTCCTTTATGGCTACTGGGTGAATGTGGTTCCTGCACAGCCACACCAGCAACTTGGCCAGGTGACGCCGCTTCTGCCTCCATGTTCTCATGCCGTTGGTCCTGCAACAATTTCTACCTCTGCCTCCTCATTCTCCACTGTGTCCTCAGCCTCCACTACAGGGACAATTCACAGTGCCCCTCCAGCATACCACATGTGCAGCGCACGGCGGTGTCATGCTGTTCTGCACCTCGTTTGCCTGGGCGAACAGAGTCACACACGGGAGGAACTGCTCCTTGTTCTTCATCAAGAAATCGAATCCTGGCTTTCTCCACAACAACCAAAAATCAAAACCATGGTGACTGACAATGGGAAGAACATGGTGTCTGCGGTGTGTCATTGAGGGCTGAGCCATGCGCCCTGCATGGAACACGTGTTTAATCTGGTTGTCAAGCGGTTCCTGAAGTCTTCCACTCATCTGCAAGAAATCCTAAAATGGCCAGGAAACTTTGCATGCACTGCAGCCACTCGTACACAGAAAAGCACACCCTCCTTGAGCTGCAGCGGCAGAATAGCATCCCCCAACATAGGCTGATATGCGATGTTTCCACCCATTGGTATTCCACCCTCCATATGTTGGACCGACTATACGAACAGAGAAAGGCCATAAACAATTTCTTGATGATCCAAGCAGCCAGGAGTACTCCCCTGTGTAGCTTCGATGTCAGCCAGTAGCAGCTCATTCGTGACACCTACTGTTTGCTCAGGCCCTTTGAGGAGGCCACGTTATTTTTCAGTCACCAGGACTACGGGATGAACAATGTCATTCCACTGCTTCATGTCCTGGAACAGATGCTGGTAAATCTGGCAGGTCAGGGGACTGGAGACGTGGTGCCTCGATCTCACGGCCACATGAGGCTTGTGGGGGCTAAACTGGAGGAGGAGGAGGACATTGGAGCACAAGCAATGTGTAGCAAAATGGGTGGTTTTTCTACACAGGTGACAGGAGATGATGAGCAGGAGCAGACAGAGGAGCTACAGGGTGATGAGAAAGACGAGGCAGAGGACCCAGACAACCGTGGTAGGATGCAGTGAGGATGGAGGCAGGGAGTCCCTCCGAGTCACTTGCACAAATGGCCCAATGCATGCTCACTTGCTTGCATAGTGACAGCCGAATTGTCACCATTCGGCAGAGGGATGACTCTGGCTCTCCACTTTGTTGGACCCTCGCTACCGGTCCAAAATTGGGGCGCTACCGGTCCAAAATGGGGGCCTTTTTTACACCCGTTGAGAGGGAGGCCAAACTGAACTACTATAGAGACATCCTATGTAGTCAGTTGGCCGCTGCCTATCTGCGCCATTGTCCATCCTCTCGCAAGTGTGACCGGGGGCCCTCTGCGCTCACGTTCCTCTGCCATGGCTGCTGTGGCTGTTTGGGGGGGGGGGGGCGGTAGGAGCAGTTCCAGCTACATCAGCAGCCACTTGAGTCTAGAGTCGCTGATGAGCAGCTTTCTTCACCCGCCTAGTGAAGAAACTACTCAACAGCAGCAGCAACTACCCTGAACCAGCAGGTGGTGGCATACTTGGACAGCACCCTGCCACCCCTCATTTAAGATCCGCTGGACTACTGGGCAACCAAACTGAATTTGTGGCCGCAACTGGCAGAGTTTGTCCTGGAAAAGCTGTCCTGCCCGGCCAGTAGTGTGGCATCAGAGCAGGTGTTTAGTGCGGCAGGGGGCCATAGTTACCCCCCAATAACTCGCCTGTCCACCCAAAATGTGGAGAAGCTGACCTTTGTCAAGATGAATCAGGTGTGGTTCAGACAGAATTTCCACCCACCAATGCCTGATGTATCAGACTAGATCATCCATAGTGCCATACCAACACTTTGATAAAAGAGACCAGTTTCTTCTGGCTAACTGGCTCAGCTACTGTTCTGATGCTGCCACCCGCCTGATGCCACACATCTGATGCCAAGTGCTCCATATTTTACCCACCATCTTCAGTTGGTATTGGTATTGCCCCCCCCCTCTCCCCACTCTGTCACTGGGTCACTCTGTGGTCTCCTGATGCTGCTGCTACCTCCACACTATGTCATGTTACCACTCTGTGGTCTCCTCATGCTGCTTCCACCTCACCACTATGTCATAGGGCCACTCTGTGGTCTCCTGATGCTGCTGCCATCTCCACATTATGTCACCTGGCCACTTTGTGGTCTCCGGATGGTGCTGCCACCTCCACACTATGTCACCTTGCCACTCTGTGGTCTCTTGATGCTGCAGCCACCTCCACACTATGTCACCTTGCCACTCTGTGGCCTCCTGATGCTGCTGCCACCTCCACACTGTCATTGGGCCACTTTGTGACCTCCTGATGCTGCTGCCACATCCACACTGTCATTGTGCCACCCGGTGGCCTCCTCCTGATGCTGCTGCCACCTCCAGACTCTGTCATTGGGCCACTCTGTGGTTTACTCATGCTGCTTCCACGTCACAACTATGTTATAGGGCCACGCTGTGGACTTCTCATGCTGTTCCCACCCTCCCCACATCATGACTGGGCCACTATTTTGCCTTTCGGCCTGGCTGACATCATCATTTATTTGACCCTTCTTCTGATCTGTCAGAAGGAAGGAAAAATTATATGCACAACGGATCCTGTCTATGTAACAGCTGTAAGGCCTGCATGACATGGTCCCTATTTTGTATCAGAATTGGCTTATGATTTGGTAGCCAAAAGCAGAAGTGGGTACAAAACACAGAAGACATGCAAATATTTCCATTCACGTGTCATCTCTGTTTTGCATCCACTGCTGTTTTTTGGGCTTTAGCAATACTGATGGATTACTGACCAAATGCTGACCGAGTGAAAGTGGATACTCCACAGACAGGCTCAACAGAAACGTACTGCTGACACCCTCTCCACTCTGTCGGGGGGGGGGAGGGAGGGCTCTACTTGTCTAAGCATTTAATAGAACAGATTCTGTAGATATCTATGTGGAGTCAGCTGCCGACGGTGTAAAAGGAGTGCACTTCTTCTTGACGCTAAAATTGACCTGTAATGTTGAGTTCACACTTGAGTTATTTGGTCAGTTTTGGCCACGTAACTGCCCAAATAACTGAAGTGTTCAGTAATTCTAAGAGTGACGCCTGTCATCTGCATGTCATACGGACTCACAGTATTGTTTCTCTAACACAGCAGACTCCCTATGAGTGTTACTGCAAGGCAAAGTGTTCTACACCACTATAAAGGCTCTATGCAGCCAGGAAATAGCCGTTTTTTTTTTACATGATTCGCTGCGAATAAATTCAGATTGAACCCAAAAAAATAAATTTGTCGAAACCGCGAAATCTAATTTTTTTGAAATTCGCTTATCTCTACTTATAACCTATTTTCTGATCGGTGTGGTTTCGACATCGACAATCAGCTGTTTGAGATGGCTGCAGGGCCCACAGTAGCGCATCCACCTTCTCGCTGCTTTCTCTAGGCGGAGTGATGACATGTTCATCGTTGACCAAGGAGCAGCTCCGCCCCACAGAAGTGAATGGGGCTCAGTGCGATACCAAGCACAGCCGCTATGGAATGTACAGCGCTGTGCTTGGTAAGCTGCGAGAAGGGCCACGACACTCACAGGAGCACCAATGCCATTTCAAACAGCTGATCGGCGGGGGTCTGAGGTGTCGGAACCCCACCGATCAGATACTGATGACCTACCTAGAGGATAGGACATCAGTATTAAAATCTCAGAAAACCCTTTTAACCTTCTCGAGATACTGTGGCAGGACCTAAATAGGGCTGTGCACACAATGCATTCCAGAAATATTGGTGAACTGAAACACATTTGAAGGGAGGAATGATCCAAATTTCTTCTTTCACATTGTGCAAATCTTATTTGCAGCTACAGGAAATGTTTAGTGGAGGTTATTTCTGGTACAGATCTACAGAGTATTAACTTCAAGGGTTCACTTCTCCCTGCAGTGTGAAGTTTATTCAGTGGTTATTCAATTTAGTTACATTGAGTTTGTCTATAATTGTGACTTGGATAACAATCAGACCCCAGTTTATTAGTAATCAATGCACACATCACGGTAATTCCAAAGGGTTCACTTACTTTATGTTATGTATTTGTATGATATGACTTATTAATGGTCGGGATCTTCTCCGTCAGTGTTATGGTCACATTACCAGAATTTAGAAATAAAAAGAAATATCAATTTCTTCTACTGCATATCCCAGCTGGCAGTGGTCAGGATCTTCTGTGTTTATCCTCTTCTATTCCTTCAATTTAGGAATCTCTACAGCTATCCATTCTTTTGCAAAAACAGTTTTCACTGGAAAAATGGCTCATTGTAGATGGGAATGAGTGACCACAAAATACAGCATCATAGGTTACATAGGTATTAGCACTCCCAACGTGATTGTTTGTTCCCTGAAACTCTGCGCTCAGGACAAATCCAAATAAGACTAGTGAAAATGATAAATAATAATCAAAGATGTACGACATGAGTCATGCCAAGCAAAAAACATGTCACAAAAAGCATGAAACTCTTAAAACATAGCTTTTATTAATTACAAATAAAAATACCAAAAAATGTCTTAAACCTCAATTCAAAATGTTTATAAAAATGTATGGGTAGGATGGTGGGGAGGGTCTGCAGTCAGGGAGGTGGAGTCTTTCCCTAAACAGTCCCTGATTACTCCTCAGCCCAGAGACGTACCAAAATGGTGGATACACTTTGTGCATGTGCCTACCCTTAATGAACCCTACTATACCCTACGCCATCTCGGCGCGTTTCCCCCCAACCGGGTTCTTCAGGGGATGAAAAGATAATGGGTATATCGTAATGATGATCAAACATATAAATCTCAAGGGAGTCAGTAATATAATAAATCCCCAGAATGCAATATAGCAAAAGACAGACATGCAGGTATAACCATACCACTATGGGTATGGTTACCAGGTGCTCAATATGAAGATCAGACAAGCCAATTCCTGGCAGATATAACAGTCTTAATGCACATTTAGAGATGAATAAATATACAGCACTCGCATGTGATGTCAGAGGCTGGGGTAGAGTGACTCCTTGGCTGAGAATGATAGCGCAGGATCTATTAGTGGTATATTAACTACCAGTCAAATCCAAATAAGAGCATAAATGGAGACAGGATGAAGACCACACTTAGAGGTCATGAAAGTTTGCCCATAACTGTGTGGTTTAAGATTAGTGAGGATGGAGTGATGGGAAATATACAGCACCCAGTGTCAGCTGTTCTGAAGACCTTGGTGAGATCATTTTCCACAATTTCCATGGGTCCCACATCCTTTCCTAACTTGAGCCTGTATTATGACTGCATACTGTATGTGTGACTAAGAAAGGTTTTCTATAAGAGAGAGACAAGGCAGTTTAGAATATCCAGCGTATTTTGTCAAAATTGCAGATGAAGGGCATGGACATAATGACTCTAGCAATTACGTAATATATAGTTATCAGAATTGTTCACTTTACAAGCAGTAGTAATCCAGTAATTAGCGGATATACCAAGGAAAATGAACTATATGTATTGCATTGATTCCAAAGAATCACATGAATAGACAAATTTGCCTTAATGATACTGGATGCGCTACTGAGGTTGTATTTAAGATGTATAATAAGATAAGGAGCCACAATTCTGTTTTCCTTCTTGTGGTACGGCATATTTATAGTAAGTGACATTATACGGAAGCCACTGACTACACACGTGCATATGCTTTACCTTTTTACACGTTGATCTTTGTGATTGATATGCTTAGTTATTATATTTGTTTTACTATATTTACTATATACCATATTTAATCTTTTATATTCCAGTGACTCATGTGTCACTCAACATTATTTCTATTAGTTTGAGCACACCTTTTTTATTTATTTTCTATTTTAAGGCTACTTTCACACTTGCGTTGTTAATTCAAGTATTGAGATCCGGCAAAGGATCTCAATACCGTAATGAAACAGATCTGTTTTGATTTTGCACATCAAGATGCTTCAGATCCGTTAGGATGCAGTTGTGTGAAATGAAAACTGAAAATAGCAACAGATCCGTCACTAAATTCATTGAAAGTCAACGGGTGACGGAACTGTTTTTTTAGGCCTCTTTCACACGAACAATACGGATTGGCTCAGGATGCATTCAGTGAAACTCGCACCCTTTCGCATGCAAGTTGCGTTCAGTGTTTTATTTTTTTCTGCGCGGGTGCAATCAGTTTTGATGCTTTTTCACGCGTGTGTAAAAAAATGAAGGTTTACAAACAACATCTCCTAGCAACCATCAGTGAAAAACGCATTGCATCCGGACTGCACCCAGGTTACAACCGGACGCAATGCATTTTTCACTGAAGCCCCATTCACTTCTATGGGGCCAGGGCTGTGTGAAAAACGCTGAAAATAGAACATGCTGCGATTCTTACGCAACGCAGAACTGATGCGTGAAAAGAAAGCTCACGTGGGCCTGATGGGATACACAGGGGCCTGATGGGATACACCAAAAGCTATTTAAAGAGCTTAGCTGTGTACTAGCAAAACTTTTAGCAAATTTATTTAACCAATCACTGGTAACAGGAGTCGTCCCAGAAGATTGGAAATTAGCAAATGTTGTGCCCATTCACAAGAATTGTAGTAGGGAGGAATCGGGCAACTATAGGCCAGTAAGCCTGACATCAATAGTGGGGAAATTAATGGAAACCATACTTAAGGAGAGGATTGTGGAACATCTAAAATCCCATGGATTGAAAGATGAAAAACAGCATGGGTTTACTTCAGGGAGATCATGTCAAACTAATCTTATAGATTTTTTTGATTGGGTGACTAAAATAATAGATGGCGGAGGTGCAGTAGACATCGCTTATCTAGACTTTAGTAAGGCTTTAGATACTGTCCCACATAGAAGGCTTATCAATAAATTGAAGTCTTTGAGCTTGGACTCCCATATTGTTGAATGGATTAGGCAGTGGCTGAGGGACAGGCAACAGAGGGTTGTAGTCAATGGAGTATATTCAGACCAAGGTCTTGTTACCAGTGGGGTACCTCAGGGATCTGTTCTGGGACCCGTATTGTTTAATATCTTTATCAGCGAAATTGCAGAAGGCCTCAATGGTAAGGTGTGTATTTTTGCTGATGACACAAAGATTTGTAACAGGGTTGATCTTCCTAGAGGGATACACCAAATGGAAAAGGATTTAGGAAAACTAAATCAAGGAATGGTCAAAAATCTGGCAACTAAAATTTTACGTTGATAAGAGCAAGATAATGCACCTGGGGAGTAAAAACCCAAGAGCAGAATATACAATCAGTGATACAGTCCTAACCTCAGTATCTGAGGAAAGGGATTTAGGGGTCATTATTTCAGAAGACTTAAATAGGCAGACAATGTCACAGAGCAGCAGGAAATGCTAGCAGAATGCTTGGGTGTATAGGGAGAGGAATTATCAGTAGAAAGAAGGAGGTGCTTATGCCGCTCTACAGAGCACTAGTGAGACCTCATTTGGAGTACTGTGCTCAGTACTGGAGACCATATCTCCAGAAGGATATTGATACTTTGGAGAGAGTTCAGAGAAGAGCTACTAAACTAGTACATGGATTGCAGGATAAAACTTACCAGGAAAGATTAAAGGACCTTAACATGTATAACTAGGAAGGAAGACGAGACAGAGGGGATATGATAGAAACTTTTAAATACATAAAGGGAATCAACAAGGTAAAAAAGAGGAGAGAATATTTAAAAGAAGAAAAACTGCTGCAAGAGGACATAGTTTTAAATTAAAGGGGCAAAGGTTTAAAAGTAATATCAGGAAGTATTACTTTACTGAGAGAGTAGTGGATGCATGAAATAGCCTTCATGCAGAAGTGGTAGCTGCAAATACAGTGGAGGAATTTAAGCATGCATGGGATAGGCATAAGACCATCCTTCATATAAGATAGGGCCAGTGGCTATTCATAGTATTCAGTATATTGGGCCAAATGGTTCTTATCTGCCGATACATTCTATGTTTCTATGTGCACAGACCCATTGAAATGAATGGATCAGGATTCAGTGTGGGTGCTATGCATTCATTTCACGCATCGCACCCACATGGAAAACGCGCTCGTGTGAAAGGGGCTTTAGGCTCCTAAAAAAACTGATCCATTGACTTAGTCAGGTCCATAAATATTGGGACATCGACACAATTCTAACATTTTTGGCTCTATACACCACCACAATGGATTTAAAATTAAACAAACAAGATGTGCTTTAACTGCAGACTGAGGGTATTTACATCCAAATCAGGTGAACGGTGTAGGAATTACAACAGTTTGCATATGTGCCTCACACTTGTTAAGGGACCAAATGTAATGGGACAATTGGCTTCTCAACTGTTCCATGGCCAGGTGTGTGTTTTTCCCTCATTTCCCCCAATTACAATGAGCAGATAAAAGGTCCAGAGTTAATTTCAAGTGTGCTGTTTGCATTTGGAATCTGTTGCTGTCAACTGTCAAGCGGAAACATAGAAACATAGAATGTGTCGGCAGATAAGAACCATTTGGCCCATCTAGTCTGCCCAATATACTAAATACTATGGATAGCCCCTGGCCCTATCTTATATGAAGGATGGCCTTATGCCTATCCCATGCATGCTTAAACTCCTCCACTGTATTTGCAGCTACCACTTCTGCAGGAAGGCTATTCCATGCATCCACTACTCTCTCAGTAAAGTAATACTTCCTGATATTACTTTTAAACCTTTGCCCCTAATTTAAAACGATGTCCTCTAATTTAAATATTCTTTCCTCTTTTACCTTGTTAATTCCCTTTATGTATTTAAAAGTTTCTATCATATCCCCTCTGTCTCGTCTTTCTTCCAAGCTATACATGTTAAGGTCCTTTAATCTTTCCTGGTAAGTTTTATCCTGCAATCCATGTACCAGTTTAGTAGCTCTTCTGTGAACTCTCTCCAAAGTATCAATATCCTTCTGGAGATATGGTCTCCAGTACTGAGCACAATACTCCAAATGAGGTCTCACTAGTGCTCTGTAGAGCGGCATGAGCACCTCCCTCTTTCTACTGGTAATTCCTCTTGCTATACACCCAAGCATTCTGCTAGCATTTCCTGCTGCTCTGTGACATTGTCTGCCTACCTTTAAGTCTTCTGAAATAATGATCCCTAAATCCCTTTCCTCAGATACTGAGGTTAGGACTGTATCACTGATTTTATATTCTGCTCTTGGGCTTTTACGTCCCAGGTGCATTATCTTGCACTTATCAACATTCAATTTTAGTTGCCAGATTTTTGACCATTCCTCTAGTTTTCCTAAGTCCTTTTCCATTTGGTGTATTCTTCCAGGAACATCAACCCTGTTACAAATCTTTGTGTCATCAGCAAAAAGAGACACCTTACCATTGAGGCCTTCTGCAATTTCGCTGATAAAGATATTAAACAATATGGGTCCCAGAACAGATCCCTGAGGTACCCCACTGGTAACAAGACCTTGGTCTGAATATACTCCATTGACTAAAACCCTCTGTTGCCTGTCCCTCAGCCACTGCCTAATCCATTCAACAATATGGGAGTCCAAGCCCAATGACTGCACTTTATTGATAAGCCTTCTATGTGGGACAGTAGATCCAAAGAGCTGTCACTATCAGTGAAGCAAGCCATCATTAAGCTGAAAAAACAAAACAAACCCATCAGAGAGATAGCAAAAACATTAGGCATGGCCAAAACAACTGTTTGGAACATTCTTAAAAAGAAGGAACGCACCGGTGAGCTCAGCAACACCAAAAGACCCAGAAGCCAACGGAAAACAACTCTGGTGGATGACCAAAGAATTCGTTCCCTGGTGAAGAAAACACCCTTCTTAACAGTTGGCCAGATCATGAACACTCTCCAGGAGGTAGGTGTATATGTCTCAAAGTCAATAATCAAGAGAAGACTTCACCAGAGTGAATACAGAGGGTTCACCACAAGATGTAAACCATTGGTGAGCCTCAAAAACAGGAAGGCCAGATTAGAGTTTTCCAAACGACATCTAAAAAAGCCTTCACAGTTCTGGAACAACATCCTATGGACAGATGAGACCAAGATCAACTTGTACCAGAGGGATGGGAAGAGAAGAGTATGGAGAAGGAAAGGAACTGCTCATGATCCTAAGCATACCACCTCATCAGTGAAGCATGGTGGTGGTAGCGTCATGGCGTGGGCATGTATGGCTGCCAATGGAACTGGTTCTCTTGTATTTATTGATGTGACTACTGACAAAAGCAGCAGGGTGAATTCTGAAGTGTTTCGGGCAATATTATCTGCTCATATTCAGCCAAATGCTTCAGAACCCATTGGACGGCGCTTCACAGTGCAGATGGACAATGACCCAAAGCATACTGCAAACGGAACCAAAGAGATTTTTAAGGGAAAGAAATGGAATGTTATGCAATGGCCAAGTCAATCACCTGACCTGAATTTGATTGAGCGTGCATTTTACTTGCTGAAGACAAAACTGAAGGGAAAATGCCCCAAGAACAAGCAAGACAGTTGCAGTAGAGGCCTGGCAGAGCATCACCAGGGATGAAACCCAGCGTCTGGTGATGTCTATGCGTTCCAGATTTCAGGCTGTAATTGACTGCAAAGGATTTGCAACCAAGTATTAAAAAGTGAAAGTTTGATTTATGATTATTATTCTGTCCTATTACTTTTGGTCCCTTAACAAGTGGGAGGCACATATGCAAACTGTTGTAATTCCTACACCGTTCACCTGATTTGGATGTAAATACCCTCAAATTAAAGCTGATGGTCTGCAGTTAAAGCACATCTTGTTCGTTTCATTTCAAATCCATTGTGGTGGTGTATAGAGCCAAAAATGTTAGAATTGTGTCGATGTCCCAATATTTATGGACCTGACTGTACATTGTTTTCAGTTCCAAATCCATTTATTTTATTTTTTGCTTTTTATGACCGGTCACAAAACTGAAAGCTGCCGGAACGGAAGACATCCTGATGCATCCTGCATTTAGAATGCATGAGGGCGAAACAGAAACATTTTTTTCCGGTATTAAGATCCTCTGCCAGAACTCAATACCGAAAAACAACAACGCAAGTGTAAAAGTAGCCTAAGAGTACTGATTCCTGCATATAAAGAAGCCCAACAGTAGGGGTCCAGCGGACCCGACGCGCATTTCGCAGGAAATGCGTTGTCTGGGTTGAAGCACTTCTAGCAAAACGCACGTTAAGTCTGGTGGATTTCTGTTGTTGGTCTGATTAATATTACATGGTTGCTTTGTGACTGGTAACATTCCCTTGTACTTGCTCATCCATACTTTTACTCTTCCAGTATTGTTGTTCACTCTTGTTTGTCTCTCCTTTCCTGTGTGTTCTCAGTTTTTACCTTTAGGGTCCATTTACAGGTCCGTAAGTGTTTTGCGGATCCACAAAACACGGACACCGGCAATGTGCGTTTTGCAGACCACACATTGCCGGCTCTAAAAGAATATGCCTATTCTTGTCCGCAATTGAGGACAAGAATAGGGCATGTTCTATTTTTTTCGGGATCGAAATTGCCGACCCTGAAGTGCGGGTCTGCATTTCCGGATCGCACATCGTGCGGCCCCATAAAGATGAATGGGTCCACAATTCCGTTCCAATTGTGGATGTGTGAATGGGGCCTTATTGTGTGTTTTGTAACAATGAACTAAAGAGGCATTTTTTAATTCTCAGGGGAATATACAGGCTTATTAAAGAGGACCTTTCATGAGTCCAGACATTATAAACTAAGTATCAGGATACGTAGGGGATAGTGTAGGGATCTAACTGCACTTACTATTATTTCTGGGTGCCGCTCCGTTTCCCCGCTGTGTCCCCCGTTGTATTCTCCCGCCTGATATGCAAATTTTAGCATAGTAGCAATGAGGAGGAGACTGAGTCTTTCTCCAAGGACGCCTTCTTCTCCCTGGCTGTAGCGCTGTCCAGGTAGAAGGAAACACAATTTAATTTTAAACCCCTTCCTGCAGAAGTGGTAGCTGCAAATACAGTGAAGGAGTTTAAGCATGCATGGGATAGGCATAAGGCCATCCTTCATATAAGATAGGGCCAGGGGCTATCCATAGTATTTAGTATATTGGGCAGACTAGATGGGCCAAATGGTTCTTATCTGCCGACACATTCTATGTTTCTATGTTTCTATGTTAGTGACATAATTACTTTAGCCTTAAAGGAGTTGCACGGCGATTTATAGTGATGACCTATCCTCAGGATAGGTCATAAATATATGATTGGCAGGGGTTGGAAACCCGGCACCCGCGGTGATCAGCTGTTTGAAGAGGAGGCGGCACTCCATATGAGCGTAGTGTAATTACAAGTACTTCAAGTGAATAGAGCGAGTACTTGTTATTTCACTGCACTTCCAAGATGATGTGCAGTGTAATCAACAGGAAGCAGCGCTCATATTCTATTATTTGTATTGCAAATGGGTCCACATTCGCAAACAGCATGTACATGGACGGTGCACGTGCGTTGCGGACCACTATTTGTGCGCATGAGCCCTAACTTGTATTTCATTCATTTCTAGTCCTGCACATTCTGGTCTTCGAAGACAAGGAGGCACACCTCCTTTCCTCTATGACTGTGTATACAGATAGCTGTCAATCACTGACAGGACAACCTCCTTGACTTTAAAGCCCAGAATGAGCAAGAATTTATACTTAAAGGGGTTGCCTCACTTCAACAAATAGCATTTATTAGGTGGTTAATACAAGCGACTTTTTAATGTATTGTTATTATCCATATTGCTTCCTTTTCTGGCTGGATTCATCTTCCCATCACATTATACACTGCTCATTTCCATGGTTACAGACCACCCTGCAATCCAGCAGCAGTGGTCATACTTGCACTCTATAGGAAAAAGCACCAGCCTATATGAACTCCCACGGTCCAGGTGGTCAGAGAGGCCGGCACTTTTTCCTATAGTGTGCAAGCACGGCCACCACTGCTGGATTGCAGGGTGGGCGTATCCATGGAAACAAGCAGTGTATAACGTGATGAAAAAATGATTCTACCTAGCAAAGAAAGCAATATGGACAATCACAATACATTAGTAAGTGCCTTGTGCTAACTTCCTCTACATGACAAATGCCACTTGCTGAAGTGAGACAATCCCTTTTAATCTTTAGCCATGAAACTATATATCAATCTGCTCAGCTCTTCCTGCGCTATAACCTGCTGCCTGCAGCTCAGACACCATGTTCCACGTGACAGGTTTCCTTTAAAAAATGCACTGTATAACAAACATACTACGTAGCTATACAGTACCTTGCAGGTTCACGAGGCAGCCAAAAAAGATCCAATATACAATGGGTGTGAACTCATGTATACAGCGCAGTACAGAAAGAACATAGAAAGAATGACAAATATAAAATGAAGTTTTCAAGATGCTCAAAAATGCAGCTTGAAACTCTGCACCCACATATAAAATGTGAATGTAGCCTACAAGAGTGAGGGTTTGTAGTTAAAGAATTGGGTCACATCAGCAGTGTCCTAACCATGTCTGAGACTCCTCGGAATTATTGGCCGTGGTATACCTCTGATAGAATGCTCCATACTGTCTACGCATTCATTTCCACTGTATAAAAATGCTATACTACAAAAGGTTTCCTGGTGTGTCCGGCAAACAAAGGGCTCAAACACAATGAGAACACAACCGCGACAGTATTTGTACATCTTAAAACAACACTAAGCCTAGAGATGAATAATAAAAGTAAATGTTTGCCCATTGGTAGTGACACAAGCAGAAATCCTGCAGAGCACAAAGGGATTCTTCTCCTGCTGACCTACTCCATGTCTGGCCGGAGACTGACTGAGGGAAGGGGCTTATTTATCTTTTTGTCATACTGCAGACAGAGTACATTAGGGAGGCTCCTGCTCCAGCCAGTTGTCTTACAGCCACAGGACAGTGAAGAGGATTTCTTTATACAGAGAGCTGTACAGCAATATTATCAACGATATACCAAGTCAGTCGGTGCTCATAAAAAGGCGTTTTTACATTAGGCCAATTGTTGGGGGGAGGGGGGCAGCTGAACAAATGATAGTTCATTACTGACGATGATTTGTGGGTCCATCCCCGGTGTACACAGGAGACGTACTGCCCATAAACTGTCATTTTTACTGCTATATAAAAGATGCAATCACCGAACAAAAACCCTATTGCCCATTTGGCGGCTGATTGTAGGGCCTTTTATACAGAAGGATGATTGAGAGAAAAAAATGTTCCTACTTACATTCTTTCAGCCAATAATCGGCCTGTGTAAAAGGCCTTTTAATTGTACTCATTTTAAAAGCAGTATTTGAGAACTTGTTAATCTTTTGAAGGGTGTTTCCTTTTGCTAAAATTGCTCGCTCTCAAACATTATCTTTATAGAAAGCCAATAATGTGACAATATAATGCCTCTCTGTAGAAGACGCACACCTGCTGTTTACATTGACAACTGACAGTTGTATTACTGCTTTATATCATCAACTTACAGTATCTTTTAACTTCTGCATATCCAGACCAGTCTTGCCAAGATAGATATGGAGGAAATTATTATATCATAAATATAAAAATTGGTATTGTGTCTGGAATATATAATAGAACCAACTGGCGTTTTTGCTGGATCCGGCAGGGTTTAGCAAAAATGCTTCTGCTACTAATAATACAACTATCTGCATCTGTTATGAACGGATCCAGTTGTATTATCTTTAAAGGGGTTGTCTCACTTCAGTAAGTGGCATTTATTATGTAGAGAAAGTTAATATAAGCCATTTATTACTGTATTGTAATTATCCATATTGCTTACTTTGTTGGCTGGATTCATTTTTCCATCACATTATACATTGCTCATTTTCATGGTTGCAGACCACCCTGCAATCCACAATAGAGGGAAAAGCACCAGCCTATGTGCGCTCCCATGGTCCCAGCCACCAGAGAGGCTGACGCTTTTTCCTATAGTATGCAAGTGCAACCACTGCAGCGGGATTACAGGGTATTGTAACCATGGAAATGAGCAGTGTATAATATGAAGGAAAAATGAATCCAACCAGCAAAGGAAGCAATATGGATAATAACAATACATTAGGAAGTGGGTCATGACGGATCCGTTTTGCTGCGGTTTGCTCTTCGGTATGAGAACGGAACGGAATGAAGACTGGGGCTTCTCCTACCCACAATGCTTAGCACCTCCCACAAAGCAATAATCTTTATTAACAAGAAAACAAGGTGCAATACATTTTTACCACCGCTAGATGGTGCTGTTACCTAACTAATAACTACAGGAATGCAGAAATTGCAGCAGAATTTAATTAGAAATGAAATAGACGTGAACTGAAATGAATCTCCCTCTGCTGGAGACAAAACACAATATATTAGTAAGTGGCTTTCGAAACAACCCCTTTAATGCTACTTTCACACTAGCGTTAATATTTTCCAGTATTGAGATCCGTCATAGAGTCTCAATACTGGAAAAAACGCTTCCGTTTTGTCCCCATTCATTATCAATGGGGACAAAACATAACTGAACAGAACGGAGTGCTCCAAAATGCAGTCTACATACAAACTACAGGACATCAGCAGAGCTCTTCTATGCAGTTCTCCTTCTTAAACTCCACCATCTGAGATCTACCTTGTTTCAGGGACATTATGTTCTCTGAGCTGCTTAGCTAGGTATAAGTGTCACTCAGGGAGTTATTTCCATGCAGTCTATGTATAGGCAGCCATTTTGGACATCTGCTTTCTCTGTCAATGTATTACAGTACATTCTATTCTATATGTTTTACTTACACAAGCCATTTGTATTCTTGTAGTTTTACCAATCACCATTTTTCCATCACATTATACTCTGCTTGTTTCCATGGTTGCAACCACCCTGCAATCCAGCAATAGTGGCCATGCTTGCACACTATAGAAAAAATGCCAGCCTCTTTGGTGGTAGCCAGGGGAGGACTGGCAGCCTTAGTCCTGGGGGGCAAATCTAGTCAAGTGGCCCATTTTTAGCCCCGCCCATCATTAAAAGCCCCTCCTACATATAATAGGCCACTCCCAACACACACTTTACAGCTGACATTCTATAGTTGCGGCCTGTCTCTACACATCATACGGAGAGGGGAGGCTGTCCTGGCTGCACTGCCTGCTTATATAACAAGCTACAGCCAGGAAGCTCCTCCGCTCTCCTCCCTACCCTGATCCTGCTCAAGGCCTGTGGTTCCCCCCACCATCTGCCACCCGCCCGTGGCCTGCTGCCCCCTTTCGTCATCCTCACCCAGTTCTGAATCCTCCTTCTGCAGATGTCAGGTGGAGGAGCCGGAGCATCTCTTCTCCTACATAGCGCCACATACCTCTTACATCCAGTGATGTCACCTTTGTTGTAGACGTTCTCTTTCCTCATCTTCTCCATTCAGACCAGACCGCCATGATGATTTTTCTGCCGTCTCCCTTCTCTGCAGAGATTGAGAAACAGACATTAGTTTCCTGCGACCCCCAATACTATACTGCAGAAACAGTCCCCCTGGAAATATAAACTACCACACAGATAGTGCCCCCAATACTGTACCCGCTATGCCCCCAATACTATACTGCAGAAACAGTCCCCCTGGAAATACTACTACCACACAGATAGTGCCCCCAATACTGTACCCGCTATGCCTCCAATACTATACTGCAGAAACAGTCCCCCTGGAAATACTACTACCACACAGATAGTGCCCCCAATACTGTACCCGCTATGCCCCCAATACTATACTGCAGAAACAGTCCCCCTGGAAATACTACTACCACACAGATAGTGCCCCCAATACTGTACCCGCTATGCCCCCAATACTATACTGCAGAAACAGTCCGCCTGGAAATACTACTACCACACAGATAGTGCCCCCTTAAACAATTATTGGCACACAGTGCTCTAAAAAATAACTGCGCCCAGACACTAATAGTATAAAGATAATGTCCCCCAAAAATAATTGTGCTAAGCTGATACTATGCCAGGGTGCCCCCAAAGGACAATGTACCAGTAAAAAATGCCCCCTTAGTGCCACCAAATGCCATAGTGCCCCCCATAATGTTCCAATACAAAAGGCCCCTTTAGAGCCCCCAGTTACCCCCATAGTGCTCCTCTCCCCCATGGTGCCCCCCCATAATGTGCCAGTAAGAAATGCCCCCACAGTGCCAGCTCCTCCAATAGTGCCAGCCCTCCCCCATAGTGCCAGCCCCCCTATAGTCCCCCCATAGTGCCAGCTCCCCCTATAGTGCCCCCCCATAGTGCCAGCTCCCCCTATAGTCCTCCCCATAGTGCCAGCTCCCCCTATAGTCCCCCCCATAGTGCCAGCTCCCCCTATAGTCCCCCCATAGTGCCAGCTCCCCCTATAGTGCCCCCCATAGTGCCAGCCCCCCCTATAGTCCCCCCATAGTGCCAGTCCCCCCATAGTGCCAGATCCCCCTATAGTGCCCCCCCATAGTGCCAGCTCCCCTTATAGTGCCCCCCCATAGTGCCAGCTCCCCCTATAGTGCCCCCCATAGTGCCAGCTCCCCCTATAGTGCCCCCCATAGTGCCAGCTCCCCCTATAGTGCCCCCCATAGTGCCAGCTCCCCCTATAGTGCCAGCTCCCCCTATAGTGCCCCCATAGTGCCAGCTCCCCCTATAGTGCCCCCATAGTGCCAGCTCCCCCTATAGTGCCCCCCATAGTGCCAGCTCCCCCTATAGTGCCCCCCATAGTGCCAGCTCCCCCTATAGTGCCCCCCATAGTGCCAGCTCCCCCTATAGTGCCAGCTCCCCCTATAGTGCCCCCCATAGTGCCAGCTCCCCCTATAGTGCCCCCCATAGTGCCAGCTTCCCCTATAGTGCCCCCATAGTGCCAGCTCCCCCTATAGTGCCCCCATAGTGCCAGCTCCCCCTATAGTGCCCCCCATAGTGCCAGCTCCCCCTATAGTGCCCCCCATAGTGCCAGCTCCCCCTATAGTGCCCCCCATAGTGCCAGCTCCCCCTATAGTGCCCCCCATAGTGCCAGATTTCCTCCTCATAGTGCCATATCTCCCCCCCCCCATAGTGCCAGATCCCCCCCCCCCCATAGTGCCAGCCCCCCGCAAAGAAGAAAAAAAAATAAAAAATACTCCATCAGCAGCGATGCCGGCCTGTGTCCCTGCTGTGTGTGTGTGCTGCCGGCTCAGGCGTCGCGATGATAATGACGTCATCGCGCTGCCTGAGCCGGCCTCTGATAGGCTGCAGGCATTAGTGCCTGCAGCCTATCAGAAGAACAGGGGAGGGACACGCCTCTCCCTCCCCTGCCCCACAGCACGGCCGCAATGACATCCAGGGCCGCGCCGCCTGTGGTGATCGGCGGTGCGGCCCAGCGGCCGTTTATTTAGGGCGGCCTGGGGGGCAATTGCCTCCCTGCCCCCTGGCCCAGCCCGCCCCTGGTGGTAGCTCACATAGGCTGATGCTTTTTTCTATTTTTCTATTTGCTTCATGCCATAAAAAGTCAAGATTTTCTTTAATAGCTTACTTCTTTGCAGGATAACCTTAATTTTTAAAGAGTGAATTTTCAGGTTACAGATTCCTCATAAAGGGGTTGTCTCACTTCAGCAAATGGCATTTTTCATGTAAACAAAATGAATACAAGGCACTTACTAATGTATTGTGTCCATGCTGCCTATGCACAATCCCAGAAAGGCCAGCACCTTTTCCTATAGTGTGCAAGCACGGCCACCGCTGCTGTATTGCAGGGTGGTCGTAACCATGGAAACGAGCAGCGTACACTGTGATGGCAAAATGAATCAAGCCAGCAAAAAAGGCAATATATTAGTAAGTGCCTTGTATTAACTTTATCTACATGATGAATGCTATTTGTTGAAGTGAGACAACCACTTTAATAACTTTTTCATGCAAAAGATGGAAGGTAGAGATGAAGATACAGTAGCAATCTGCTATTGTTGTGATTTAATTCTATCCATCTAGTCTCCAGCAGGACAACAAACCTATCATTCATCCTTTATTACTCCACCCAGTGCTAATAAGAACATAAAGGGCCCTTTTACACTAGCCGAGTATCTGGCCAATTATCAGGAACAAATGGTTATTCTTGGCAACTGGCCAATGTAAAGGTAATTGCCAATGTAAAATGTGTGTTTGTCTAATGAATGTATCTTTCATACAGCACCAAGAATCAAGACCAGATTAAGCTGGGCTGAGGCCCCTAGGTGAAATAATTGGTGGGGGCCCACATATTTTAAAATTTTAACATAGCTGGGGTATGATCCCTGAGCTCCATGTCTAATGTCCACTTGCCACAAATGCTATTTTTCCAACTTAGTGGCCACTCCATAGTCAAGTGTAAACACTCCAGTCAGTCCATAGTCTAGTGTAAATGCTGAGATCAGTCAGTCCATAGTCTAATGTAAATGCTGAGATCAATCAGTCCATAGTCTAATGTAAATGCTGAAATCAGTCAGTCTATAGTCCAGTGTAAATACTGAGATCAGTCAGTTCATAGTCTACTGTAAATGCTGCGGTTGGTCAATCCGTAGTGTAAATGCTGCGATCAGTCAGTCCATAGTCTAGTGTAAATGCTATGGTTGGTCAGTTTATAGTCTAGTGTAAATCCTGTGGTTAATCAATCCATAGTCTAGTGTAAATGCTGCAGTCGGTCAGTCCACAGTTGTCACGGCCTCGGTGTTGTGCGCTGTGACACGTTTGCCGTACATGTCGGTTGCAAGGGGCAACGCGTGGTTGTCTGCATGTGTGTGCTTTTCTCCCCTTCTCCTGGTTCCTCTGCTGTCTGGTGCTGGAGGGGTTAACTACCTTGCTGGGTGTGGTCGCTAGGTGCTTCTTATACCTGTGGCTTATGGCCAGGAGTCAGTTGTACTTCAGCCTTGGTGTGTGCTGGAGTTATGCTCCTTGTCTGGATGTACCATCTTCCAGTGTGAGGGACACCTAGTGGGACATCGATGTCTCCATCGGTCTTTTTTATGTCTACTCCATTTTCCCTACCTTACCCGTTGTTATGTTTGGTGTGGGTATATGTTCTGGGGTTGTTGTACGTCTAGTTGTTGTTCTGTTTCTGGTCAGTGTTTGGTGTATTATTCTGTCCTGCATAGATGCTAAATGTTCCCCTGTTTGTCTGTTGTGGCCTCCGGAAGGGGGTCTTGTGGTTTCCCGGAGGAGTGAACCAAATGTCAAGTCTGTGAGCTGTTGCTGGAGTGCTGGTTTCTGTGTGTCAGTACTTACTGCATCCGTTTGGTGTTTGGATTGCAGTACTTTTTTATGGGTTCTAGTTTACCTTGGTGTGGTCTTCTGTTTGTGCCGTCCAGTAGCTGCGGCGGGTAAGTTACCATGCCTTCCTGGGTTTTAGATTCAGTGGTTATCCATGCCACTGGATACATACCTGCTGTTCCACTTGGCTTCCTTTCCTTGCTGTTAGGCCTGCAGAGACTCCTGCTCTTCTGTGTCTTGGAAGAACAGGTCGTCTCTCCCCTGCTCCTGTGTGAGGGACAGATGTTTTGTATAAGGGTACAGCAAGGCAGTAGCATGGACGACGTGAAACATATCAACACTAGCAGATAAAGATTCAAGTAAATTGGAACTCATCAACAGAAGACAGTAAATTTATAGCAATGGTTGATGGCTCTAATGGATAATGTTAATGAAAGTCAGGTAAGATGTAGACTGATGATAATAACCAGAGACAGACAACTGACCCTAACTCTCCCTGAATTTCTTCTGAACACAGGCTTTAAAGGGAATCTGTCACTCTATGTTGGACCATTTTTTACAGTAATACATGAGCAGTACTGCAGATATGGAGTCCATATTTTTTATTTTCCTACTGCTCCCCATTCTCCTGCTATCAGTGCTCAGCGCTGCATTGAAGTACAGTATCAGGGCGGACAGGTTTTTTTTTTTTTTTTTTTTTTTCACGGACGTTAAATAAACATGCAAAAGTGAACAAGGTCTAATGGAACAGCTGTAAGACTGTTGCAAAAGACAGGAGAAGGAGAAAGCAGAAAAATTCCTACTTGGCGTAACATCACCTGACAAGTGAGCAAAACGCTTGTTTGTCGGGATATCGTATTTTTCATGTGGCACTCAAACTCATAGTTTGTGGCCAGTACTTTTCCTGTGTAAACACGATATGTACTGCCAAAAACTTTGGGGATTAATGATCTTACTAAGGATCATTCGCCCCCTTTCACTTATGTGGGCTGTATCAAAGGCACTTTAACCGTTTGCCGCACACATAACGCCGATAGGCGTCCGGACGGCAGTGCTCTCAGGTCTCAGTGACGCCTATTGGCGTCATCTTGTGAAACCTGAGATTTCCTGTGAGCGCGCGTTCACAGGATTGCGCAGTTCACAAGTTGAACTACAGCCTGCCAGCGCTGATCATTGGCTGGCAGGCTGTAGATTTTTAAAATAACCAATCAAATAGGCTACCTGCTCCTCTGGTGGTCCCTTTTGCTTGGATCGACCACCAGAGGACACAGGCAGCTCTGTAAGTAGCACCAAACACCACACACATTACACCCCCCCTGTCACTTATTAACCCCTGATCACCCTATATAGACTCCCTGATCACCCCCCTGTAAGGGTCCCTTATCACCGCCAGTTACTTAGCAACTTGTTAGGTAGTTAGCGCCCAGCCCACCGCACTGCAGTCACTGATTAGCGTCATCGCTGTCGCTAATCAGCACTAGTACTATATAGTATTTGTAGGTGATCAAGACTGATCGCAATCAGATCTGTACATTAGGGTCACGTTAGGCTCTACAAAAAAGCCTAAAGGGGCATGGCGAGTTCATGTAAAATTAAATTTTTTGTCACAAGTTAGTGGACTTTGTAAGAAAAAAAAGAAAAAAGAAATCTATTTCCGCTAACTTGTGCCAAAAAAAAAAAAATCTTCTATGAACTCGCCATGCCCCTCACGGAATACCTTGGGGTGTCTTCTTTCCAAAATGGGGTCACTTGTGGGGTATTTATACTGCCCTGGCATTTTAGGGGCCCTAAAGCGTGAGAAGTAGTTTGGAATCCAAATGCATAAAAATGCCCTGTGAAATCCTAAAGGTACTCATTGGAATTTGTGCACCTAGGCTGCAAAAAAGTGTCACACATGTGGTATCGCCGTACTCAGAAGAAGTAGGGCAATGTGTTTTGGGGTGTATTTTTACATATACCCATACTGTGTGTGAGAAATATCTCTGTAAATGCCAACTTTTTTTTTTTTTTTTTTTATACAAAGTTGTCAATTTACAGAAATATTTCTCTCACCCAGCATGGGTATATGTAAAAATACACCCCAAAACACATTGCCCTACTTCTTCTGAGTACGGCGATACCACATGTGACACTTTTTTGCAGCCTAGGTGCGTAAAGGGGCCGAAAGTCCAATGAGTACCATTAGGCCTCTTTCACACGGGCGTCATGTTTTTTGCCCGGATAAGAGGCGGGTGCGTTGCGGGAAAATGCGCGAGTGCAAAACATTGTCATGCGTTTTGCACTCGCGTGAGAAAAATCGTGCATGTTTGGTACCCGAACTTCTTCACAGAAGTTTAGGCTTGGGATTGATGTTCTGAAGATTGTATTATTGTCCCTGAATGCAGAATGCTTAGTATAATAGTGCTGGAAGGGTTAAAAAAATTAAAAAGTTAACTCCCCTTATCCTCTTGATCGTGTAGTTCCCGGTCGGTCTCTTCTTTAGCTGTGGGCTAAATGACCTGTGGTGATGTCAGATCACATGCTCCAATCACATGGTCCATCACTGTGGTGATGGAGCATGTGATCTGACATCAGCACAGGTCCTTTAGCCCACAGCTAAAGGAGACCGACCGGGAACTACGCGATCAAGTGGATAAGGTGAGTTAACTTTTTTATTTTATTTTTAACCCTTCCAGCACTATTATACTAAGCATTCTGTATTCAGAATGCTATTATTTTCCCTTATAACCATGTTATAAGGGAAAATAATACAGTGAATAGACTGTCACCTAGCAACCATGCATGAAAATCGCACCGCATCCGCACTTGCTGCGATTTTGACACAACGCATTAGTGATGCGTGAAAATCACTGCTCATGTGAACAGCCCCATAGAAATGAATGGGTCAGGATTCAGTGCGGGTGCAATGCGTTCAACTCGCGCATCGCACCCGCGCGGGATACTCGCCCGTGTGAAAGGGGCCTTAAGCTCACAATGTAGCCCTGCCCAAAATGCCATAACAGTAAACACACCCCACAAATGAACCCATTTCGGAAAGTAGACACCCCAAGGTATTCACTGAGGGGCATAGTGAGTCCATGGGAGAAGTTAGCAGAAATCGAAACTTTTATTATTATTTATTTTTTTCCTCAGTAAGTGTCATTTTCCGCTAACCTACATGAACTCACCATGCCCCTCCGCGAATACTTTGGGGTGTCTTCTTTCTAAAATTGGGTCATTTGGGGGGTATTTATACTATCCTGGCATTCTAGCACCTCAAGAAACATGACAGAAAGTCAGAGCTGCTTCAAAATGTGGAAATTCACATTTTTGTACCATAGTTTGTAAACGCTATAACTTTTGCGCAAACCAATAAATATACACTTATTGGATTTTTTTTTAAATCAAAGACATGTAGCACAATAAATTCTGACACAAAATTGTATAGAAATGTAATTATATTTGAACAATTTAACCAGAAAAAGTAAAAATACACTTTTTCTTTTAGAAAATTGAGGTCTATTTTGATTAATATCAGAAAAGCGAAAAATCTCAGCAGCAATCAAATACCATCAAATGAAAGCTGTCTTTGTGAGAAGAAAAGGAGGTAAAATTAATTTGGGTGCCAAGTTGCATGACCGAGCAATAAACCGTTAAAGTTGTGAAGTGCCGATTTGTAAAAAAGGGCCTGGTCACTAGGGGGGTATAAACCTGTGGTCCTTAAGTGGTTAAACAAGCACCAATCAATTTGCATATTGTCAATCAGTGTTAATTCCCTGCCCAGTATGCCTCTTGTAGGAGCATCTTATCTGTTAAAATGCAGATAAATCCATTCATATAGTGACCACCAATATGCCTTTTTATTGTGGTCAGTAAGAGGATTTAGGCTGGGCCCAGGGGCGTAACGATCGCGGTCGCAGGGAGTGCGACTGCGACCGGGCCCGGCGGGGGGAGGGGCCCGCTGTACTAACATGTAATGAAGCGCTGTGACGGGGCCCAGCATGAAGTACAGTGACAATGCCGGGCCCCCATCAGGGCGCTCCATTACATGTTTAATATGAAGCAAGGTGGGGGAGGTTTGCGCAGAGGGGGGGAGGAGGAAGAGGGGGGGACGCGCGCACTCACTCACTCACATACAGTCCGCCCGGCATTTCTTGTCACTGCCAGGCTGTATCCAGATCATCAGTGAAGCAGGAGCTCTAGAGCTCCCTCTGCTGGCCGCACATCGCGCTGCTGGCTGTGGGAGGAGCTCTGAAGGCCCGGGAAACTGCCTTCAGCACAGCCAGCAGTGCCATGTGAGTGTGGCAGCGCAACACCAGGGAAGAGGGTAAGTATGTGTTTTTTTATTTTCTTTTCCTAACACTGCAGACTGGGGGCAAAGGGGAAGGGGGTTGATGGGCACAACTAGAGTGAGGGGGCACAAAAGTGGGCATCTCTACTGAGGGGGCACCTAATATGTCATAACTACTGTGAGGGGGGCACATATAAAGGCATAACTATGAGGGGGCACATATATCAACTACTGTGAGGGGGGCACATAATCTAGCATAACCACTGTGAGGGGCACATATGTGGGCATATTTAATGTGAGGGGCACATAATCTGGCATAACCACTGTAGGGGGGGCACATATCTGGTCATAACTACTGTGAGGGGCACATAATCTGGCATAACTACTGTGAGGGGTAACATATCTGGCCATATCCACTGTGAGGGGCACATATCTGGGCATAACCCCTGTGAGCGGGCACATATCTGGGCAAACCCCTGTGAGCGGGCACATATCTGGGCATATCCACTGTGAGGGGGAACTTATCTGGGCATAACTACTTTGAGGGGGCACATATCTGGCATAAATACCGTGAGGGGGCACATATTTGGCATAACTACTGTTAGGGGGCACATATTTGGCATAACTACTGTGAGGGACACATATCTGGGCATAACTACTGTGACAGGAACAAAGGTAGGCATAACTGCTGTGAGGGGCCACAAGAAGGACATAACTTTTGTGAAGGGACCACAAGGTGGGCTTAATTACTGTGAAAGGCCACAAGGTGGGCATTAGTACTGTGAGGGGCCACAATGTAGACATTAGTACTGTGTGGTTGCACTTAGGGGAAATGTCCTAAATTACCCTGCTATACATTGGCATAGCTCAGTCTACCAGGCCAGCACAGCGCCCCCTGCTGGTAGTTTCATAGGGGCAGTCACCATCCCTTCCTTATGTGATTATTCTTTTTTTCTCTATCACCACAGGAACCTTGTTCTGGATCCAGCGGACATCACGCCGACGCCAGAGACACCCTGGATGAGGTAGGACCAGATTTTATTAGGACTGGGTGAGTGTAGCCATGCATTGGGCTTAGGGCTCTTTAACACGAGCGGATCCCGTGTGGCTAAACTGCTGTGTGAAAGAAAGCCAAGCCCCGCTCCGGACAGCAGAGACACTGAGTAGTAACATGATTGATAATGCTCTTTGCCTCTCTGTGATCGTTTTGCTACAAAATCACGGTGACAACTTTATCTCATTGTGATTTTGTAGTAAAAAGGTCACAGAGAGGCACGGAGCTGTCTCTGCTGTCCGGAATGGGGCTTGGCTCTCATTCACGCAGCGGACTAGCCGCACGGGAAAGAGCCCTTAGTAAGAAATTCTGCCGCTTCTTTGTATAAATGGGGGGGGGGCCCCGATCCAAAGTTTGCACTGGGGCCCATAACACTCTAGTTACGCCACTGGCTGGGCCGCCACCTTTTCACAGTGTCCTAGTCTAAGAGCTACCATGGTCTCTCTAATTGTCTGGCAGAAGCTCCAATCTTGGCCATTTAACCCCTTAGATGACTGTCAATAGCGACCTTGGCATCTATGTGGTTTATAAGGCGAGGTCTCCCTCTGACTTCCATGGGCCCCCCACAAATTAGATTGTGGGGTGCTGATGTCTTGGTATGGTAGCCTGGGGCCTAATGAAGGCCCCAGGTCTGCCTGCAGTGTATCTCCATTAGAATGCAGCTCTCTGTTGCAGCCTGCTAGTGACAGTATAGCATTGATGGTATAATATTCTGCACTACATAATAAGTATAGAAACAATCAAAAGATTGTTTGTTAATGTCCCTATGTGTGACAAGCAAATGGTTAAAAAATATTTTTTTTACTTACTGTAATTAAATAAAACAAATGTCCAGGTAAAAAAAAACTTTTTTCCATTGAAAAAATGGGAAAAAAAATGCTAAAATAAAACAAAAGTATTAAAACATAAAACTATTTAAATTTGGTATCATTGAAATCATATAGACTTGCAGAATAAGGGTAATGTTATTTTTGCTGCCTAGTGAAAGCTGTAAAACAGAGCCCATAAAACAATGGTTTCAAATTTTTTACAGCTTCCCATTCCAGCATATAGAATATTAAATGGCGCCATTACAATGTACTACTTGTTCCACAACAAGAAGCCCTCATATAGGTTTGTCATTGAAAAATGTCTAAAGTTACTGCTCTTGGAAGGCAGGGAGTAAATAACTAGAATAAAAAAATGGAAAATGGTGTCAGAAAGGTGTTAACTTCCCAAATATACATTTGGTATTTCAGCTACATATGATGATTTCTGTCAGTTCTTCTTTTTTTGCTGTCTACACCCATAACAATATCTGTCCACATGAAATACACACCATTGTGGAAGATAAGTGAGGGGAATATTGAATGGAATGGTTAGATAAATTAAAAGGGCTTTTTCTGGACAGTGCATGCATTCAGAGTGGTCCATGAAGATTGACTCAGCAACTAGTAATCACTTACCCTAAGTTCAGACCTGAGCGTTTTACAGCGCGTTCCTAGGCGCTGTAAAACGCTCAACACGGAGAAACCAATGATTCCCTATGGGAATGGTTCTCACCTGGGCGTTTTACAGCGCGTACGATCGTGATGTAAAACGCCCGACACTCAAACAAGTTCTTGAGCTTTTTTTTGGGCGTTTGTCGCGCGTTCCCGCACATAGATATTCGGGAACGCGCGACAATGTGTGCACGTCTGTCTCTGTATGCGCGATTGTAAACGCCCGTACAATCGCGCATACAGAGCGCTCGTTTCAGAACGCTCAGGTCTGAACCCCCTGTTAGTCCCTTGTTAGCAGAAAAATAGGATTTTTAATTTTTTATTTTTTTTTTTCTTACAGATTCCGTAGATGTGTTTTCCACAGGGGTTTTATTATCCTTGTTCAAATACTGGAAACCTGACTAAAAGCTCTTTTAAATGGGCCGATAGAGGAAGCATAGGAACATTCATCCCTGATCACTGCTGCTTGTTAGCTTAATTTACATACAGGAAATATTACTGTTGTATGGGGATGAATGATCTTTACTACGATTGTTCGTCCCCATACAATTTGTTTGTTACAAGGCAATATGCTGCCAACAAACAATATTTGATCACCAGCACATTTATACTAGGCAGTTATTAGGGTTGTCATGATACCAAAATTTTGATTCGATTTCGATGCCATAAGAAAGTATTGCGATACTCAATACCATGCAAAAAAAATTAAACACCAAAAAATCTGTGTGCATTCTGCATTTTATGGAACGTCCAGCCCATAATCGAACAGTCCTATCCTATTTTTTGGGGGGCGTTACGGCGTTCACCATATAGGATATTTTTTAATAGTTCGGAATTTATCGCCACGTCGGAAACTTAATGTTTAATTTTATTGTTTATATATTTTTTATATGTAAAACTGGGAAAGGTGGTGATTTAACTTTTAATGTTTTGGTTAGTTTTTTTTTTTTTTTTTACCTTTTTTATTTTTTACTTTTTATTTAATAACTATTAGCCCTGTTATGGGGCTAGAATCCTTGTCCTATTCACCCTTATAGAGATCTTTTAGGGTGAATAGGACTTTACATTGTTCCTGCTGCCCTGTGTTTTGTGCACATGGCAGCAGGGAGTTTAACATGGCAGCCATGGATGGCTTTATTAGCGTCCTGGCTGCCATTGTAACCGATCAGAGCCCCAGCAGTGAAATCGCGGGAAACTGACACTGCCACCACCTCAAATACTGAGGAGGGGGGCCCTATGGCCACTGCACCACCAATGAAGATAGTACTGTCACTGAGCTGGTGATACAGCCGGACCTGCCGCCTACATTTGTATTTACGGGTTGATTATTTTCATTGGTGGTGCAGTGGCCTGACCCCCCCAGTATTATCTTTATAGCCATTGGCATCCTCACAGCCCCTCCCCTAATCCTTTCATTGGTGGCAGTGGTGACCACGTCATAGTGGGGAGGGATGGACTCTTTCCTTCTCCACTGTGTCGGCTCAGTAGAACATGGTACACGTCATGATCTCTAAAAAAATAGTAAATCCTGGTATTGTATCGATCCGAGTACAAAAATATTGATTGGGTATGGAAAGTTCGATACCCGGTGCAACCCTAGCAGTTATTGGGAACAAGCATGTAGGAAGGATAGATCTGTGTGTTTCCTTCGCCCTATTCTAGGGCCACACTCAACAATAGTGTAGCAGAGAGAAAGACTTTAGCTTAACTTTAAATTTAACTTTACTCCAGCAGGACACACGGTGCCTACTGGTTACAGTCACAATTAGGTACAAAGCTTGATGGTTACTGATTTATTAAAAACTTGATGGCTACTATGGACAACTGAACACTGTCTCTATGATGGTAAACAAATTAATGGTTTCAGTCTTTCACTGATGGCACACAGCATGTTAACTTAGAAAGCCAATCGGATGACAAGTTAAAAATATTCTGGAGAAAATACAAGTCCAGTTGCTCTGACTTATTACGGCTAATATTCAGATGTAGCAGAGTTAACACTCGCACTTGGTGAGTTATTACATCTAGTTAACGCTTTATGACCGTAACTGTTAACTCTGCTACATCTGTACCATGACTTGGATGAATGGGAACTTTCACAGACACACAAACCATTGATTGTATCTCTCTTCCTGAGGGCACTGGCCACAGTCTCTAAAAACTGTTTATAATATAAAGACAAAGAGCAAGGATCAGCAACCTTCGATACTCCAGCTGCTGTGAAACTATAACTCCCAGCAAGCACACTTACTTGACTGTTCTTGTAACTCCCACAGAAGTGAAAGGTGGGTTCTGGGAGTTGTAGTTTCATAACAGCTGGTTTACCAGAGTTTCTGATCCCCAACATAGAGGGACATGGATCAGTGCTCTCTGGTCAGGGTCACACTTAGGCTGGATTCACATTATCTTTTTGCCTCCTCCAAAATGTCATATTTCCTCAACTGCTTCTTTCTGACTACTATCCCCATCCCCAACTGAGCGTTGATATCTGATTGGTCATCATCTCAGTCTTCAAACACCCCTCTGATTGGCGAAGTTCGAAAGACAAAAAGAACAGACATCAACCACCATAAATGCGCTTCTTGCTATCAGGGACACAGTTTCTACACTCAAAGCATGCATGGAACAATTTTATAGGGGCCACTCCACCCACCTACAAGAACCATACTAATGGCAGCATAAAGTAGATACAGGTGAGTTGATTTCAGAGGTCTGTCATTCATAAGTTAAAAGTAAGTGGTTGCCGAGAACCAACATCACAATCATTGCAGACTAGGCCTTGAAAAGAGTCACGGCCACCTGAGAAGAGCCATGGTTATTCATAAATCCCTGCTCTCCTGATGACTGAGTCCTCTACCTAGTTTTCTCCCTTTCTGTCTGGGAGAGAACTGCCAATCATCAGCAGATGGGCGGGAGAGCAGGAGGTTATGAATAACCATGACTCTTCTCAAGTAGATTTGACTCTTTTCCAGGCCTGGGCTGCAATGATTATGAACCTGATTCTTGGCAACCACTTTTAGCTGACACACCGCTGAAATCAGCATTTCTGTCACTATTTTATGCTGCCCTCAGTGAGGTCAGCATAAAGTTGATGACAGGTTCCCTTTAAATTGTTAAAATTCATGTGTGACTACGCAAAGTTAAAGGCAATGGTCCACATTTATTGATTGATGTTTTTATCTTTCTGTCCGTATTCCAAATTTATCAAAAGGCGCAGCACTCTTGATAAATCTAGTGCATTTTGGAGGTAGAAAATGAAGCCTATTAAAGCCATATTATGTTTGTCTCCTTGCCTTTACAGAGGCACTGTATTGACAATATCAATTGAGTGTTGAATCAGTAGTACTTACATCATGCCTATGGAAATAGGGTCCCCTTTTTATCTGCTTTGACCCCTTTGCACAATCTGCCATACATTTGAGGGCACTGGCTCCACTTTAATTAAATGGGTTCTCTAGGAATTAAGAACATGAAAATACTTAAATATTACTTTAATCTAAAAATATATTCCCAAATACCTTTCATTAGTTAGAATTGCTTGTTTTGTCTGGGGAGCAATCATCAGAAGAATTAAAATGGCCATCGACCTATTAGTACACAAAATCTGTCCTAATCACACAGGAGGACAAGTTACTTCACAACATTGAGCTAAAGAGCTGCATCATCCTCCTCTCTGCTCTGCCTGTCAGGGGTTATGATCCTGAATACAGTTTAATATGATCTTCAGCTGAATGTCTGAAAGGAGTTCAGGAGGAGAAATGAAGTACAGAGAGAATGGACAGGACAGTGGTAATGGAGATTGCATACAAGCACTGTTGGTCATCGGCAACACCCTCACCCTCCTCCCTTTACTTCATGTCTCCTCATAAACTCCATTTCTACATAATACCTGATAAGCAGAGCAGAGAGGAGGATGAGGCAGATCTTTAGCTAAGTGTTCTGGAGTAACTTGTCCTGCTGTGTGATTAGGACAAGTTTTATGTGCACTAAAAGGACGGCGGCCATTTTATTTCTCCTAATGATTGTTCCCGAGAAAGAAATTTTAAAAAAAGTAGGGAAAAATGCTTCTCCTTCCTTCATTTTCACCTTTAAAGTGAACCTGTCACATTCTATATGCAGTGCAATCTGCAGGCAGCATGTTGTAGAGCAGGAGTAGCTGAGCAGATTGATATATTGTGTTATGGGACGAGATTCAGTATAATGTGTCATTTATTTATTTAAATAAATTACACAAATTGAAGTCAAGGAGGAGCACCTATCAGTGATTGACAGCTATCTGTATATTGACAGCCAAGGAGGGAAGCCTGTCAATCACTGATAGAACAGCTTCCTTGACTTCAAAGCACAGAATCCAAGTAATCTGACTGCAGTGGGACATAAAACACTGGTCTTAATAAATTCCCAGTATGTCTCGCTCTTGTCTTTCCTGGATTATTTTGTGCTACCAATAGTGACTAGCACTACAAACAATGTTTTTTTTTAAGTTTTTCTTCAGTTTTGATGTATTTTTTAGGTCCAGGTGTGGTGTATTTTCATTGTCCTACAGGCTTCTCTGTAGAACTTCACATGAAAAAAAGTTCAAGTTAAAAGGTCTGCAAAAAAGGACACAAAAATTTGTGGAAAAAAAAAGCCACTAAAATTATGTGCAATTTCAGTCTATGGCCTCTTTCACACAGTCAGTATTTAGTCAGTATTTTTGCACCTGTATTTGTAAATGAAAAAGACAAAAGAGGTCCAATAATTTGTAATTCTATTACAAATATGGCCTCCAAATGATTGGGGGGGAGACATATTATTAAGACTTAAATGTGTAACCTACATAAAACCACATAACAAAACATAAAAGGAATGGGGATAGTCGTAATCTCCTGTACCCCAATGCTGATAAATAAATGTAAGACGGACCATGAATATTACATATTCTTACTGTATTTTCCGGCGTATAAGACGACTGGGCGTATAAGACGACCCCCAACTTTTGAAGTTAAAATATAGGGTTTGGGCTATACTCGCCATATAAGACTACGCCTCCAACGCTATTTACTTTGGCATCAAGATCTGCAGGTAATTGTTGTGCAATTTTTGTTTTTTGCCTCAGTACCATACTATGCCTTTCCAAGAATCTAGTACACCAGGATACAGTGGCCTTAAATCTGTTGCTGTGATCTGGGTTAGATTTGGCCCACTGAAGTGCAAACAAACGTATTTTATTTCGTGTCACTACATAACCATTTTGGTGATGCTCATTCACCATGTCTGCTACATGTTTTTCGAGTTCTGGCCCCAGATAGACTCTGTTTTTTCACCACAGATAACTTCATTTGAGATCCGCTGTTCCAACATTAGAATTGGCTGCCTTCCCTCAGAATTGCCAATCCAACCCAGTATACAACAACCAGCCAAGCACGGCGAGCGATGTACCGGTATTTTCTGTGTACACTGCATAGAAAGCCTGCTTGGATTGGGAGGGTCAGCTCTCCCTGCCTGCCCAGCGCTCCCTGTCTTCAAGACAATCTGCCACCATGAGAAAACCACTGAGAGCAGGGAGAGGGGGCTGCTTCAGGAGAGGCTGGCCGGGATGCAGTGCACGGTGGCTCAGCTAGAGGGCGCCTGTATCAGCACGCCGTATACCGGCATATAAGACGACACCCGACTTTTGGGAAGATTTTCATGTGTTAAAAAGTTGTCTTATACGCAGGAAAATACAGTATTTTACTTTATAAAATACACTTAGACTACCCTAACATAGCTAACAATATCACAAATGTATTATTAGCATATGAAGTTACAGTAAAAAGTCATGAATTCTACAATCTTTGTTTGTTGGCAGGGTCCTTGACTCTGAGCCAGGAGCCCGAATGAGTGTGAGAATACTACATAAATTGTAGCCAGATCTGTTTGGAATAGAAAACTTGCCAAGTCTTGACACACATTACAAGCGGCTAATTGTTTCCTGTGTTTTTCAGCTATTGCATTTCTGCTCCCTCTGTGCTGCCCTAAAAGAACAATCACATTATATAATTACAGTACAAAATAATTACTGCAATATGCCCTCTATATTAAATTACTTGCGAGAGTCTAAGCAGCACAACATTGCCATTGATATTTGAGTTTAAAGCATACCTGAATTTTCAAAAAGAAAGTTTGCATAATGGCTGTGCTTCTTTATAGAAATCATAACTGTGAATGAACTAGTGTTTTTGGGCTTCCCTAAAGTATCTTTCAGCCATACCATTCCCTGTTTCAGCTGCACAGCTAGATGCATTTCATTTAGAAGCAGTGGGTAAGTGACCTCATTTCCTACTATGTTTTCTTCTATCACAAAGCTGTTAAGGAGGGACAGATCAGACTTAGCGTTCATGCACACGACCGTAAGGGCTCTGTGCCCATACTGCGAACCGCAATACGCACATAGGATTTGGGTTGCATCGGGTATAGAATTTTCGATACCCAATCGATACTTTTCTAGCAGGATAGATACGATACCGGGATTTGCTATTCTTCTATACTAGGCTGCTCTACTGCGCAGTGCACCCCCACCTCAACACCAGTATTATAATCATTGGTGGTGTAGTCTGCCCTCCCCCCCACCCCAGTATTATCTTCATTGGTGGCAGTAGCCACAGGGTCCCCTCCGCCTCAGTATTCTCATTGGTGGCAGTTGCAGCTTCTGATCGGAGTCCCAACAGTGAAAATCGTGGGGCTCCAAGTGGTTACCATGGCAGCCAGGATGCTACTAAAGCCATCCATCTAAGAAAAGGGCCAAGATTGTTCCTCACAGGCAGGTACAATTAAATGATAAACACAGAAAAATTAATATCAAGCAAACTGCATACACAGATTTATATGAAAATAAATAAATATTTTATTAAATATAAGTTCAAAGTTACAATATATAATATGATATGATATTGACAGATCAGCCACATGGAGGAGCCACAACATAGGTCACATAGACAGTAATATAAGCATATAACAGTGTATACACCAGTATGGCACTGCAAATATTATGTAATAGTATACAGACCAAGAAGTGTGCTCTCCCAAAAACACCCCAACACGTGTTTTGTGTCTGCTTCCATGTTAAGCTCCCTGCTGCTGTGTGCACAAAGCACAGGGCAGCAGGAACAATGTAAACTCCTATTCACCCTGGATCTCTATTAGGGTGAATAGGACAAGGGATTAAAAGTTCCCAGGTTCTAGCCCCTTAAAGGGGCTAATAGTTATTAAATAAAAAGTAAACAAAAAAGTTTAAAAACCCCACCAAAATATTAAAAGTTTTAATCACCCCCTTTCCCAATTTTACATATAAAAATATAAACATAATAAAAGAATAAATATATTACATATCGGCAGGTTCAAAAAGTCTGTAGTATTAAAACATAAAAAAAATCTATGCAGTGAACGCCGTAATAGAAAAAAAATGATAAAAAGCACACGATTTGCCATTTTTTTAGTCACATTCTTCCCCCAAAAATATGGGCCGAATGTTTGATAAAATGCGAAATGCACAAGGCTTTTTTGGTGTTTTATTTTATATGCACATGAGCATTATTTTTCAGTCGGTTCAGGAAAAATGGCAGCATGTTCTACGTTCATCTGTTCCTCACACAGGACTGGTCCATTGAAGTGGATGGGTCAGTGAAAAAAACTGAGAGCTTTGTGTTATCGTTTTTTCACACATGAAGAACGGACGACATATGGATGCACTCTGGATAGAAAAAAGGTAAACACTGAATGCAGTTTTAGACAAAACCAATTCAAATTTCATATAAAATCATCCAATTTTCACTGAATAGACTGACATGTTCCATATTGCTCATGTGAAAGAGGCCGTAGGCTAGTTTCACACTAGCACTTGTATATATGGCAGGCTGTTTCAGCAGTAATTACAAGCCGGATATGAGACTTGGGGGGTACTATCTTTCCTTGGGGAGAGAGTGTCTTTATCAGCGTCAGGAAACTTATAGGCCATACATGCTCCTCTGGAATTCTGGAAAGAAAGGGATGAAAATGAGCTCTTAACAAGCTCTGCCTCCAATGCCACTAGATGTAAGGCAGCTATCCTATAAGTCAATGTTTGACCCTTTAAATAGGCCTTGAGACATGACTTGGGTATTAAATAAGCCAGCATCTCATCTGCAGACAGCTGTTTCAGGGTGATTGCCCCTCATCAGTGCAGAGCAGAGAGTACTTAACTGGGTGAGAGGCCTAAGTCAGGATTTGGGGGGTACTATCTCTCCTTGGAAAGAGAGCGCCTTAATCCGTGTGAGGAGATTTATAGGTCATACATGCTTCTCTGGAATTCTGGGAAGAAAGGAATGCAAATGCGCTCTTAACACTTCACTCATCAAAATGAACATTATAATTCTCAAAGTTAGTCCACATGAGATATAAAATGGAAACAGAGCTGTGGTACCTGTGAATCTCAAGATCCTTGTTTGAAGATGTGGCCCTGTCCATCTAAAAAGCACATGCCATTAAAATGAAGTAAAGCTTGTTTTAAACCTGACATCTATGAAAAAAATATCTGTTTTCAGCTTTGCTATTTTCATGCTGCTTTTATATAACATGTTTGTGCTGTAAAATAAGCTTTGGACGCAGGTAATGGATAAGGAAGCAACTAAGGATATCCTGTGTTTCTGATGTCATCGCAAGGAAAAATGTGCATATAGGTCTACAACAACTTCCTGTAAACCAAGTACAGTTTAAAGTAAGAGGGAACTACACCCAAAATATAAGAAACTTTGTTACTTTAAATAGGATACATTCTGCTGGAGGTATTTTTCACTGCGAGTGAATGACATTCTAAAAATTACTTTAACTATGGGGGAGGCAGGAATCTGCGCAGATGTAATTTGTGCCAAATTTATCAAATGTCACCAAATGTTTTATAAATTTGACTATATTTTATAAAACATTTGTATGACTCTTCTTTCTTGAGATGTTACTCCATTTTTATTTTTTATACACCTCTCTTTACTTGAGTAGGACTGCAACAATTTTTGCGACTTAAAAAAATAAATCTCAGTTGGTAAATCTGGAGAGTTGGGCTAACCTGCCTTTTGGCAGGTACGAGTTCGGGGTTTAAGTGTATTACATAATGGATTTCATTCTCAAAGAATCCATCACATAATTCAATGCCGGCATGCCAAACGGAATGCGTTTAGAGGCATATCATTTTGCATGTCGTCATAATACAAGTGTATGCCCAGCAGAACAGAACCCTCGGATCTGGCCACACACTTGTTATCACGATCGGCGTGACTATCACATACGTGACACAGAGGGAGGGAAAGAGGAAGGCCCTGCCCAAGTGAGAGGGAAGGTGGTGACCCCTGACTCACCTTGCAGCTGGCACCTGGCTGCCCTGACGTCCCTAGACGGGTTCCTCACCCGTACGTCGATCATGTGCCTAAAACCCTGGCTTTCCCTAAGATGAGCCCTAGATAGTGAACAGGGCGGTGGGAACACTAGTCCGCACCACTAGCTCTAAAGGAAAACACCAAGGGGAGGACAGACAATACAGACTCAACATATAATCCCAGGTGGGCGACAACAGGAGACAACAAAAAGCCCAACAGGGATCCGGAGGGTAGCACTCTGGAACAACAACCAGGATTCACAGCTCCAGTGGGTCAGTATAGAAGTCCAGGCAGAAAGCTCTATAACTGGCAACTAGAGAAGTGTGAGAGGAGACTATAAGGAGGTTGGGAGTGGCAGACAAGAAACAGCTGAGGAGGAGAAGCTATGGATCCCTGAGTGAGACAAAAAGGATTGCAAGGCAAACACAGAAAACAATCACTAAGAAACAACGTGATCTTTAGACATAGAGCGCGCAGCCACCCGCTGCGACTTCCTGACCCCGGGTATAACGGAGTCAGATGTGGCTCTTGACACCCTCGTGACACTAGTATTATGCGGCATGCCGTCACTGAATTGCGTGATGGATTCCGTGAGAACGGAATCCATTACATAATTCACTTAAACCCCGAACTTGAAACTGCCAAAAGGCAGGTTTGTTCAACTCTACTCATTAACATAGCTATTGATGAATGATACTTTCCTACCCACATTTCAAAACTGGAATGAGTAGTGTAAAAAAGAAAAATGTTGGAAAAGTTTTCTCCAAATAAGCCCCAAAAAGTCATGAAGGCCTATTTTGTAATTACTTTTTGATGCCAGGTTTCTGGGCTTGATAAATTCCCCCCATTGGCCGTCATTTATCACAACCGACATGTGCTACGGAGGACTTGAAAGGACTGTGCCACCAGAGGATGCATTTGATTTATGACAAGTCTTGGGACTTGACATAAATGAAATAAATCTTCTTGCAGTCCGTGCACATGATTGAGGGTTCATGTATTTTCAAGGTATCCAGCAGGCTGGTCTGGCAGAAAACAGCGTGCCGGATTTTGCTGGATCTGGTATTGCTAGATTCTACAGTTCACTGCTGGATACCCATTGATTATAATGGGGTCACGCGATGATCTAGCCGCTTTCTGGCATAAATGCAAGGTTGCAGCTGCTCATGGTTTTTGTCTGGCTGACAGCCGACATTTGTGCCAGATCAGGCATGGCGCATATGTGAACGTACCCAGTTTTATTCTGCCAGATTCTTCTCCTGCAAGTGCCCAGGAGACTGAGGTTGAAATGCTATCTGCCCCTTTGCTCTGTCTGACAGCTGTATCATCCAACCAGGAGACTAATACATCTGTGAATCAGAGCAGAGGTGAGGAGCTATGTAGCAGCTCAATGCCGATAGCACTCCAGTGTAAAGTTCCTCCTCCTGGATACTTGCAGTGGCAGAATAAAACTTCATATTTTCACTAATCCTAATGAGAAAAGCGCCACAAAAGCTATGTTTGTACCGCTCTCTCCAGCCTTTACCTAGTGCCTTCAACAGTTTGGCATGGTCAAAACTGCTGACACATTCCCTTTAAAAGAACACTCCATGCAAATTATACATTGTGTTTTGCCTAGTGCAGGATCTGAGGGAGCTGTATGTGACACTGGGATTCTCTTTACTTTTGTCCAAAATCTTATTCAGTAGATTGCCACTTGGGGTATACACAGTAAATAAGTTTTTCCTGGAGTATTCCTTCAATAACCACTCCTTAACGAGATTGTTTAGGACATAAATATTGATGCCCTGTCCTTAGAATAGGTCATCAATACCTGATCGGAAGGGGTCCGACTTCCAGCAACCCTGACTCATCAGCTGTTTGAAGGTGACCACTTTCACGGTCTGTGAATGACAGTGTCAATGACAGTGAAGCATGAACAATACCATAATAGACCTACATTTACATGGCAAACAAAACCTTTAAACAGGCCACAATCTATGTGCAGGAAATTGGAACCAAAAGTAGTCGAGCTAGATCATAACATATTGCCATTGTTTTAGTAAAGCCTACTGTATATGAGAGGAATGTTTCCTACAAGATTAGAATTGTTTTAATCAATAGTTCATTCACTTCCAGACTGAAATACTATATTTCCCAAATGCTACACCTAGGCAAATGTATCTATGTGTGTTGTGCAAGGACGCTGGGCCTGATACATGCATTTTGTACAAGAAAACTGTATTACTTACTGGTAATTTCCTTTTCATGAATCCTCCACGACGGCATTACCATGAGATATGACCCTCCTCCAACCAGGTGGGACAGGAAGAATAAATTATACCCTCCTCCGGCTCCTCCTCAGTTTCTTTCTGGACTGACATATAATTTATATGGGGGGGATATCCTATGCTGTCGTGGAGGATTCATGAAAAGGAAATTAATGGTTGGTAATACAGTTTTTCCCTTTTATCCTCCACGGCTGCATGACCATGAGATATACTAGATTATAAGAATTATGGTGGGACAGTAGCCTGCAGCACCTTTCTGCCAAAATCTAGATCCTGGCTGGCATTGATATCCACTCTATAGTGTCTAATAAATGTATGTGGACTTGTCTATGTCTCAGCTTTACAAATGTGGTCAATGGACGCGTCCGCTCTCTCAGCCCATGATGTTAAAACAGATGTCGTAGTGTGGGCTCTAAGTGATTTGAGAGAAATTGCAATTTTTATCCATATAGCAAGGGAACTTTTTGTTGCTTTTTGCACCTTGTTTGCTCCCAGAAACTGTACAAACAAATAATCAGATCTCCTAAATGCACTAGTTGCTGGTACCAAACCAGAGATATGGGCAGTTAGAGCAGGCCCCCCCCCATCCCCCTCTGTAAGTCTGGGGGAGCAGCTGCAGAGCTGACAGGCTGCAGGAGGAAAGTAAATATATATAGAAATGTGACATTATTATCATTATACTGACCCACATTATAAAATTAAGTTATTTTCCGTACGCCTCCCACAATGGCACTTCAGCAGGAGGAGGGTACCCCGCCCCCAGGGACAGGAAACGACGTAGAAAGCATAAGTTTAAATGCCTCCTCCCCATTACCTTCTCCAGTCGTTTCCTGTCCCTTGGGATGAGTGGAAAGCGGGCAGGCTCCCTCCTGCTGAAGTTCCATGCGCCCAGCCTGCGGTGAGTATTTCCTGCTTTGCAGGAGGGCTGTGGCAGAGCGGCGGACGCTGGGGGCGAGATACGGCTCCCACCGCTTGCTTCCGGCATAAGTCCTCACTTTTGGCAGCCCCGGACGGTGCACCGGCTCAGGAAGAAGCCGCTTGCAGGGCCAGAAGGCGCGCGGGATCTCTGGGCCGAGATCTCGCGAGATCCGGTCACGTGACCCCGGCTGGGCCATGTGACGCGCCGGCAGGTCAGGTGACCAGGAAATGATTCAAATTGGCGGCGGGAAGCTGGAAAACGCCGCTCAGTGTCTCCATCAGAGCAGCAGTGGATCCCTCAGCATGTCTCTGCAGCAGGAGAAGCCTTCTGATGCCCCTAAGGCCCCCAGTCCGGTAAGCCTCCTCCTCCGGAGTGATTTTATTTTACACCATCACCTGTGGGTTATTCCTGGTGACAGTTTCCCCACTCCTTCCCCTATAATAAAGGAGCCCCTGCTCTTTTCTTTGTTCTTTCAGAATAGAGAATCCGGAAGGAGTGGGGAATCTGCACAGAAAAGAAAATGTGCTATTTGCAAAAAGCATCTGGCAGTACATAGTGAAAAACCTATCTGCAAAGATGTACAGACAAAATAATGGTTGAAGATTCCCCTTCTCTTGTGGAGAATTTACGTTCCATGATAAGAGAAGAAGTGAGCTCAGCAGTGGAAGCAAAAATGGCGTTCCTTTCCCAAAAACCTTCCACTTCTAAAATGGTCACGGAGCCCCAGATAGAATGGGATATGGAGGACGACGATAATAATGGTTCGTCTGACTCGGGATCCTCCTCTGATGAAGAGGTCAGTGGGCCGTTATGCTCAGTAGAGGACACTGACGCCCTCTTGAAAGCAATAAGATTAACTCTAAATATTGAAGAATCTAGACAGTCACAGTCGGTCCAGGACCAGATCTTCAAAGGGCTGGGTGATAGGAAGAGGAGAGTGTTCACGATCCATGACAGGATCTGAAAGCTTATACGGGATGAATGGAAGGACCCAGAGAAAAGGGCTGGTACTTCAAAAGTCACCAAAGGTTGATGCCCCTGTTGCACGAATTTCTAAAAAGGCAGCCTTACCTTTTGAAGACGTCGGCTTATTAAAGGATGCTATGGATAAGAAATGTGAATCCGTACTTAAAAAGGCTTGGGAATCCAATACCGCCATGTTGAGACCTAGCATAGCTGCTACCTATACTGCTAGATCTCTGTCTCTCTGGCTCTCTCAGCTGGAGGAACACCTGGTCTCTGACACCCCCAGAGAGGATCTCCTGGCCAGTGGCGTAACTACCGGGGAAGCAGGGGAAGCAGCTGCTTCGGGGCCCGGGCTGCCAAGGGGGCCCGGCGCCCCAGCAGCGTGTGTGACAGTTTATTTTCAAGTTAGTTAAATATCGTGTTCAGGGCCCCTTCACAGCCGCTAGTGTGATCTAATTTTACTGTCTGCTAAAGTCTCCTGGTCTGGGATTCGAACCCACAACCTCCAATCTATCAGTGAATCAGTGGCAAAGCATTTACCCTCACAGCCATAAAGGCTGCATTACAACTGACTGTAAAAAAAAAAAATACATCTATACACATGACAGCTGCCCAAACACACCTAGCACTGCTATATCTGTATATGACAGCTGTCCCTGCACACTCAGCTCTGCTATATCTCTATATATGACAGCTGCCCCAGCAAACCCAGCTCTACTTCATCTATACACATGACAGCTGCCAAAACACAGCCAGCTCTGCTACATCTATACACATGACAGCTGCCCCCAACACACCAGGCACTGCTATATCTCTATATGACAGCTGTCCCAGCACACTCAGCTCTGCTATATCTCTATATATGACAGCTGCCCCAGCAAACCCAGTTCTACTACATCTATACACATGACAGCTGCCGAAACACAGCCAGCTCTGCTACATCATTACACATGACAGCTGCCCCCAACACACCAGCACTGCTATATATCTATATGACAGCTGTCCCAGCACACTCAGCTCTGCTATATCTCTATATATGACAGCTGCCCCAGCAAACCCAGCTCTACTACCTCTATACACATGACAGATGCCTAAACACACCCAGCTCTGCTACATCTATACACATGACAGCTGCACCAGCACACTCAGCTCTGCTATATCTCTATATATGACAGCTGCCCCAGCAAACCCAGCTCTACTACATCTATACATGACAGATGCCCAAACACACCCAGCTCTGCTACATCTATACACATGACAGCTGCACCAGCACACTCAGCTCTACTATATCTCTATATATGACAACTGCCCCAGCAAACCCAGCTCTACTACATCTATACACATGACAGCTGCCGAAACACAGCCAGCTCTGCTACATCTATACACATGACAGCTGCCCCAGCACACTCAGCTCTGCTATATCTCTATATATCTATCTACTGTATAGCAATACTTAGAGATATATAGATGTAGCAGGGCTGGTTGTGCTGGAGCAGCTATCATATATAGAGATATAGCAGGGCTGAGTGTGCTGGGGCAGCTGTCATATAGAGATATAGCAGTGCTGGGTGTGTTTGGGCAGCTGTCATGTGTATAGATGTAGCAGAGCTGGGTTTGCTGGGGCAGCTGTCATATATAGAGATATAGCAGGGCTGAGTGTGCTGGGACAGCTGTCATATAGAGATATAGCAGTGCTGGGTGTGTTTGGGCAGCTGTCATATGCATAGATGTAGCAGAGCTGGGTTTGCTGGGGCAGCTATCATATATAGAGATATAGCAGAGCTGAGTGTGCTGGAACAGCTGTCATATAGAGATATATCTGAGATACTGCTATATCTGTATATGACAGCTGTCTCAGCACATTCAGCTCTGCTACATCTCTATATATGAGCAGCTGCCATGTGTATAGATGTACACTTAGCCAGCTATAACAGTAGAAGTCTCATATTTTTTCAGTCAGCCTCAAGGCAGCTCATATGGTCTAGTGGATAGCTGCTCTGCCTCTGAAGCAGAAGGTCGTGGGTTCGAATCCCAGCAGATGCTTTTTCTGAAATACAAGCACTGACTCCATATAAGGACATACAGGGCGGGACAGAATACAAGGCGGGACACAGGAAGAGGCTGCATCGCATCGCTGACATGGAGGTAAGTAGAAGTGTTTATTATTTTTTCTTTAATACCCGACTGTTACTGCCATGGGGGAGCGGAAGGCACCTAAAACTGGCACATGGGGGGAGGGGGGTTGGCACCTGATACTGGCATGGGGGGGAGGGAGAGAGGCACCTGATACTGGCATGGGGGGGGGGGGGAGGGAGAGAGGCACCTGATACTGGCATGGGGGGGGGGGGAGGGAGAGAGGCACCTGATACTGGCATGGGGGGGGGGGGAGAGGCACCTGATACTGGCATGGGGGGGAGGGGAGAGAGGCACCTGATACTGGCACCTGGGGGGGGGGGAGTGGGGTTGGCACCTGATACTGGCATGGAGGGGGGAGGGAGAGAGGCACCTGATACTGGATTTGGGGGGGGGGGGGAGAGGCACCTGATACTGGCATTGGGGGGGGGGGGGAGGGAGAGAGGCACTTGATACTGGCACTTTTTTTGTGGTGGTGGGGGGGAAGATGGCACTATGATACTGGGACATAGGGGGGGGAGGCACCTGATACTGGCACCTGGAGGGGAGAGGGGGGGTTGGCACTTGATACTGGCACATGGGGGGGGGAGGCACCTGATACTGGCACATGGGGAGGGGGGAGGGAGAGAGGCACTTGATATTGGCACTTTTTAGTGGGGGGGGGGGAGATGGCACTATGATACTGGGACATGGGGGGGGGGGAGAGGCACTTGATACTGGCATGTGGGGGGGGGGGTTGGCACTATGATACTGGCACATGGGGGGGAGAGGCACTTAATACTGGCACTTTTTTGCGGGGAGATGGCACTATGATACTGGCACATGGGGGGAAGAGAGAGGCACTTGATACTGGCACATGGGGGGTGGGAAGGAGAGAGGCACTTGATACTGGCACATGGGGGGAGATGGCACTATGATACTGGGAAGTGTGGGGGGGGAGGCACTTGATACTGGCACATGATGGGGGGCACTTACTGGCACATTATTGGGGGGCATTATGGGGGACACTAGGCCGGCAGCCTATCAGAGGCCGGACACTGAGGGGCATCTACTGGGGCACTATATATGGGGCATTTTATACTGGTACATTTTGGGGGGCACTAGCAGGAAGGGGGAGAGGAGCACTATGGGGGAATTTACTGGGGGCACTATATAGGGGTATTTTATACTGGCACATTATGGGGGCACTATGGGGACATTAGCTCAACTGGGGGCATTACAAGGGGGTATTTTTTGCACTGTCACATTATAAGGAGAATTATTACTACGGGGGGGGGGGGGCATTATGGTGGGTTTTATTACTGCCCCATGGTATGACCCCCTAGTAGCAGCACCAGCCTCTCCCTGCTCTGCTATCCCTCTGCCCCTTCTCCAAATCCTTATTATGAAATCTTTCTCATTAGGATAAAACACAACATCAGCTCCGCCGAGCCCCCGGCCAAAGTGTGGAAGTGGCGTCCGAGACCCCCAAGGGCCAAGTAACTGTAAGTGTTCATGTGGAGTATGTTTATGTTATGCACATATAGCCTACACTGTGCCCCACAATGTACAGTATACCGCTACACTGTGCCCCACAATATACAGTATACCTCTACACTGTGCCCCACAATATACAGTATACCTCTATACTGTGCCCCACAATATACAGTATACCTCTATACTGTGCCCCACAATGTACAGTATACCTCTATACTGTGCCCCACAATGTACAGTATACCTCTATACTGTGCCCCACAATATACATTATACCTCTACACTGTGCCTCACAATATACAGTATACTGCTACACTGTGCCCCACAATATACAGTATACCTCTATACTGTGCCCCACAATGTACAGTATACCTCTATACTGTGCCCCACAATGTACAGTATACCTCTATACTGTGCCCCACAATGTACAGTATACCTTATACTGTGCCCCACAATATACATTATACCTCTACACTGTGCCTCACAATATACAGTATACTGCTACACTGTGCCCCACAATATACAGTATACCTCTACACTGTGCCCCACAATATACAGTATACCTCTACACTGTGCCACACAATATACAGTATACCTCTACACTGTGCCACACAATATACAGTATACCTCTACACTGTGCCCCACAATATACAGTATACCTCTATAGTGTGCCTCACAATATACAGTATACCTCTATACTGTGCCCCACAATGTACAGTATACCTCTATACTGTGCCCCACAATGTACAGTATACCTCTATACTGTGCCCCACAATGTACAGTATACCTCTATACTGTGCCCCACAATATACATTATACCTCTACACTGTGCCTCACAATATACAGTATACTGCTACACTGTGCCCCACAATATACAGTATACCTCTACACTGTGCCACACAATATACAGTATACCGCTACACTGTGCCCCACAATGTACAGTATACCTCTACACTGTGCCACACAATATACAGTATACCTCTACACTGTGCCACACAATATACAGTATACCTCTACACTGTGCCCCACGATATACAGTATACCGCTACACTGTGCCTCACAATATACAGTATACCTCTACACTGTGCCCCACAATATACAGTATACCTCTACACTGTGCCCCATAATATACAGTATACCGCTACACTGTGCCACACAATATACAGTATACCTCTACACTGTGCCTCACAATATACCGCTACACTGTGCCACACAATATACAGTATACCGCTACACTGTGCCTCACAATATACCTCAACACTGTGCCACACAATATACAGTATACCGCTACACTGTGCCTCACAATATACCTCTACACTGTGCCACACAATATACAGTATACCGCTACACTGTGCCACACAATATACAGTATACCTCTATACTGTGCCACACAATATACAGTATACCTCTATACTGTGCCACACAATATACAGTATACCGCTACACTGTGCCAAAGGAGTGGGGTTTACACAGGAGGAGGGAGGTGCGAAGCGCGCTGAGGGGGGCCCTTACAAATATTTGCTGTGGGGCCCAGTCACTTCTAGTTACGCCCCTGCTCCTGGCCTCCTTGCCGATTTTGAAACAGGCCTCTAATTTCCTGGCAGACGCTTCTGCCGACCTGGTAAAGTTATCAGCTAGGTCGGCGGCTCTTTCTAACACGGCAAGGAGGTCAGTCTGGTTACGCTCTTGGTCAGGTGATACTGCTTCAAAAAATAAACTCTGCAGTATCGCTTGCGAAGGAGATCGTCTTTTCGGTTCGGTCTTAGATGACATTCTAGAAAAGGCCTCTGATAGAAAAAAGGGGTTTCCACCAGAGTCCAGGTTCTTCCAACAGCGTCGTTCCTTTCGCCCCCAAAGAAAGGGTAGACAGGACTGTAGGAAAAAGGATCCCTCTAGTTCTTGGCAGTCCTCAAAGGGGAGAGGTAGAAATTTCCTCTTTAATCAGGATAAATCTACAAAACAGTCCTCCCAATGACGCCAGGAGCCCGGTGGGGTGGGGGGGGGGGGGGGGGAGATTGAAAGGGTTTGCCCCTTCTTGGGAAAAAATCTCAAATTCAGCCTGGGTCCTAGACGTAATTCCAGCTGGAATTTTGCACTCTCCCTCCAGACAGATTTGTTTTGAACAAAAGATTGAAATCAGATCACAATCTTCTAGAGTCTCAAATTTCCCTTTTGTTAGAAAAAAGAGCAGTGGTTCCAGTTCCAGCAGACCAAGTAGGAAGGGGTTTCTACTCCCCAATTTTTCTTGTAAAAAAACCCAATGGCTCTTTCAGAGCAATTATCAATCTAAAGTGCCTCAACAAGTACATAAAATACAAGAGGTTCAAAATGGAGACAGTAAAATCTACAGTGAACCTTTTGACTCAGGGCTGCTCCATGGTAACACTCGACCTGGCGGACGCATATTACCATGTTCCGATCCATCAGAAACATCAAAAATATCTGTGTTTCACAATTTTCAAGGGGGAGCGTCTTCTCCATCTCCAGTTTCAGGTGTTACCCTTTGGCCTGGCCTCTGCACCCAGAGTGTTCACAAAGATCATTGCAGAAATCTCGGCTTTTTTTCACCAGAAGGGGATAAACTTCATACCCTATTTGGACGATTTTCTCATTACAGCAGCCTCCCAGACTCAACTACAGTCACAGGTGAAGTTCGTCCTGGAGACCTTAACATCCCTAGGTTGGAAACTAAATCTAGAAAAATCAAATCTATCACCCAGCCGAAAGATGATCTTTCTAGGTATTCTTCTGGATTCCACCCAAATGACCTCTTTTCTTCCAGAACAAAAGATCTGTGACATCAGGTTAAGGATTTCTGTATTTTTAAAACAGACAAAGGTCACGTTCCGAAGGATTATGAAAATTCTGGGACTTATGACATCGACGATTCCTGTGGTGAAATGGGCCCAGGCTCACGGGAGACCACTTCAGGAATTTCTGATAAAACAGTGGAACAAGAGCGTCTTCTCCCTGGTTACCTTACCTCCAGGGGTCAGACTCTCCTTACAGTGGTGGCTGAATGAGAGAAACCTAGTCAAGGGGGTCCCTTGGAGGCTCTCCAATCAAACAGTGGTAACAACAGACGCAAGCGGGGGAGGCTGGGGAGCCCATTGTCAGGGTCAGTTGTTACAGGGGTCCTGGAATGCAAAGACCCTTCCCCTTTCTTCGAACGCCAAAGAGCTTCTGACTGTGTTTCTGGCCCTAAAAGCCCTGGCTCCAGTCATCCGAGGAAAAAACGTAAAAATCCTCTCCGACAATTCCACCACGGTGGTATATCTCAACAAGCAAGGGGGCACAAGGAGCAGTTCCCTTTGTCGGATAGCATCTCAGATCTTTTCTTGGGCAGAGTCAAACATCCAGTCCATAACCGCGGTCCATCTAAAGGGGGGCGAGAACACACTAGCAGACTTCCTGAGCAGGAAGAGAATTTGGCCAGGGGAGTGGAGCCTCAAAAAAGCGGTGTTCCAGAACATCTGCAGCAGATGGGGAGTCCCAAGTATAGACCTCTTTGCTTCCCAGAAGAACAAACAGGTGGACCTTTTCTATTCCCTCTCGGCAAAGGACCACCCGGTGAGAGTGGATGCCTTAGTGGGTCCATGGCCTTTGGGTCTGTTCCCTCCTTTCCAGCTTATACCAAAGGTTCTGGCAAAGATAATAGAGGAACGAGCCCATGTCATCCTAGTGGCTCCATACTGGCCCAAAAGGCCTTGGTTCTCCCTCCTTCTGAACCTCTCCAAGTGGACTTCTGGACCCTTCCTCAGTCTCTGGACCTTCTCCATCAGGGCCCAGCCTGGCATCCAGCAATCAGTCAACTAAAATTGACAGCTTGGAATTTGAGCGCTCCATTTTGAAGTCCAAGGGCTTCCCGGATGCAGTTATTTCTACATTGCTCTCTAGCAGGAAGCAAGTAACTTCCAATATCTACTGGAGAACTTGGAAAGCCTTCCTTTCATTTGCTAAGGAATCCTGGAATCCCACTCTTCCCCCAGATATGAGGGTAATCCTGGACTTCCTTCAGAAAGGGCTAGGAAAAGGTCTTCGTGTCAGTACAATTAAAGTCCAGATTTCAGCCCTTAGTGCCTTCTTGGATATGAGATTAGCGGATTTGGATGTGGTCAAGAGGTTCATAAAGGGAGCCAGCAGACATCACCCAGTTATTAGATCTACGGTTCCGCCTTGGGACCTTAATTTTGTCCTTTCCGTCCTTATGGACCATCCCTTTGAACCTCTTGAGTCAATCCCCCTCAGGTTGCTGTCCTTTAAATCCGCTTTTCTCATAGCTATCACTTCAGCCAGGAGAGTGGGGGAGATCCACGCTCTATCATGCAGACCTCCGTATCTAACCATCCTTGACGATAGGATTGTTTTGAGACATGAACCCTCCTTCTTACCAAAGGTTTTCTCAAAATTCCACTGCCAACAGGAGATTTCCTTACCTTCCTTCTGCGCAGGGGCGAAGTCTCCGAGGGAAGAACGTTTCCACCATCTAGATGTATTCTTGGCTATCTGGAAGCCACCAAGGGACTGCGAAAGTCCGACCGTCTTCTGGTCCAGTATGCAGGCCAAAATAGGGGGCAGGCAGCTTCAAAAATTACTATAGCCCGCTGGATAAGAATGACCATTGCAATGGCCTATACAGTTAAAGGTCTTACTCCTCCGGGGGGGTCTAAAAGCCCATTCAACCAGAGCAGTCTCCACCTCCTGGGCAGAATCTGCCTCCGCCTCCTTGTCACAGATCTGCCAGGCCGCTACGTGGGCAAATCCTTCCACCTTTTTTAACCACTATAGGTTGGACGTTCAGTCCAATTCGGATTTGTCGTTCGGACGTAAAGTCCTGTCAGCGGCAGTCCCCCCTAATGGATTCCTTTGTTATTCCTCCTGCTGAAGTGCCGTTGTGGGAGGCGTACGGAAAAGATGATAATTACTCTTACCGGTAATTGGATTTTCCGTATAGCCTCCACAACGGCACTGGTTTTTTTCCCCACCCATTAATGTCTTTACTTTTTTTTTTTTTCTATTATAACTTGATTTATATCTCCCTACAAATAAAAGGTTACTTCTTCAGCATCATCCTGGTTCCTTTGGTATTTACTGGAGAAGGTAATGGGGAGGGGGCATTTAAACTTCTGCTTTCTACGTCGTTTCCTGTCCCTGGGGGCGGGGTACCCTCCTCCTGCTGAAGTGCCGTTGTGGAGGCTATACGGAAAATCCAATTACCGGTAAGAGTAATTATCATCTTTTTATCACACAGTGAACGCCGTAAATAAATCCCATAAATAATGTTAAAATGTAGATTTTTTTTCCTTTTCCCCTAAAAATAATAAAAGTTATTTAACCCCTTCCCAACCCATGACGTACTACTACGTCATGGGAACCACTGTGTTCCCGCAATTTGACGTAAGAGTATGTCATGGTGATCACACAGGCACCGAAGCAGTGCGTGCGATCGCTGCAGGGGCCCGGCAGTCCCTGGTAGCCGTTGCTTTTACAGCAATGCCGACGGATTAACCCCTTCTATGCCGCAGTCCGTGCGGACCGAAACATAGAAGGGGTTTGTGTCGGGTAAGTGAGCGTGAGTCCCTGTGCTGCTGTGGCGTGGGACCCGATGCGTGACAAGGCAGCCCGATGCCATACAGAGGCTGCCCAATGCCTTGCACGGCCTCAGGCTGGGTCTCCTAGGCAACCTGTTAGTGTATGACTCAGTGTCATACACTAACAGGCAATGCATTACAATACAAATGTATTGTAATGTATTGCAGAGGGGATCAGACCCCCAAAAGTGAACATCAGAAATAAAGTAAAGAAAAAAATGAAATGTATAAAGTAATAAAATTAATGCAGTAAAAAAATATAAAAAATGCCCCTTTCCCTTAATTTTTTAAATAAAAAAACAGAACATATTAGGTATCGCCGCGTCTGTAATGACAGGCTCTATAAATATATCACATGATCTACCCTGTCCGATAAACACCATGAAAAATAAAAACGGTGTAAAAAAAAGCAATACTGAGCGATCAAAAAGGCTTATGTCCCACAAAATGGTATCAATAAAACCGTCACCTCATCCCGCAAAAAATTTGCCCCTACCTAAGACAATCGCCCAATTTTTTTTGTTTCAAAACTGCTATTATTGTGCTAAAATGAAATACATTTAAAAATATATACATATTAGGTATCGCCGCGTCTGTAACAACCAGCTTTATAAAAATATCACATGACCTAATGCCTAAGGTGAACACTGTAAAAAAAATAAAAATAACTTATTCATTTTTGTCACAAAAGGCGTATGCCCCCCAAAATAGTACCAATCAGACCATCACCTCATCCCACAAAAAATGAGACCCTACCTAAGAGCATCGGTCAAAAAATTAAAAGCTATCACTCTCAGACAATGGAGACACTAATATATGATTATTTTTTGCTTCAAAACGGCTATTATTGTGCTAAAGTGAGAAAAAAACAAGTATACATATTAGGTATCGCCACGCCTGTAACAACCAGCTCTATAAAAATATCACATGACTTAACCACTCAGGTGAACACCGTAAAAAATAAATAAAAAATAACTGTGTAAAAAATAGCCATTTTTGTCACATTACATCACAAAAATTGCAACAGCAAGTGATCAAAAAGGCGTATGCCCCCCAATATAGTACCAATCAGACCGTCACCTCATGCTGCAAAAAAATTTGACCCTGCCTAAGAGAATCAGTCAAAAAATATAAAAGCTATGGCTCTCAGACTATGGATACACTAAAATATCATTATTTCGGTTTCAAAAATGCTATTATTGTGTAAAACTTAAATAAATAAGAAAAAGTAGACATATTAGATATTTCCATGTCGGTAATGATCTGCTCTATAAAAAAAGTCACATAACCTTATCCCTCAGGTAAACGCTGTAAAAATAATAAACAAAAAACTGCAACAAAATAACCAATTTTTGGGTCACCTTGCCGTAATTAGTAATTAGTAATTAGTACCAATAAAAATGTCAACTCTTCCTGCAAAAAATTAGCCCCTGCACAAGATGATGTAAAAAAGTATGGCGTTCAGAAAATGGAGACACAAAAACATTTTTTTTTCAAAAATGCTTTATTATGTAAAACTGAAACAAAGAAAGTAGACATATTTGATATCATTGTGTCCGTAAAAACCTGCTCTATAAAAACATCACATTATCTATATGATTGTTATAAAAAATGTAAACAGTGCCAAAACAGCAATTTTTGGTTACGTCAGAACATGGCAATCAAAAAACTTAATACAGTGCAATTAAAAATCATATCTACCCCAAAATTGTACCAATAAAACTGGCACCTTATCCCCTAGTTTCCAAAATGGGGTCACTATTTGGGAGTTTCTACTGTAAGGGTGCATCGGGGGGCTTTAAATGGGACATGGCATCTTAAAACGAGTTCAGCAAAATCTGCCTTCAAAAACCATACAGCACTTCTTTTCTTCTGCGCCCTGCTGTGTGCCCTTACATCACTTTACGACCACATGTGGGGGTGTTTCTGTAAACCGCAGAATCAGGGTAATAAATATTGAGTTTTATTTGGCTGTTAACCCTTGCTTTGCTGCTGGAAAAATGGATTTAAATTTAAAATCTGCCCAAAAAATCAGAAATTTAATCTCCATTTTCCATTAATTCTTGTGGAAAGGGTTAACAAAGTATGTAAAATCATTCTTGTATACCTGGAGGGGTAAAGTTTCTAAAATGGGGTCATTTTTGGGTGGTTACTATTATGTAAGCCTCCCAAAGTGACTTCAGACCTGAACTGGTCCTTAAAAAGTGGGTTTTAGAAATTTTCCGAAAAATTTCAAAATTTGCTTCCAAACTTCTAAGCCTTGTAACTTCCCCAAAAAATAAAATGTCATTTTCAAAATGATCCAAACTTGAAATAGACATATGGGGGATGTAAAATAATTACTATTTTTAGAGGTATTACTATCTATTATAAAAGTAGAGAAATTGACATTTGGAAATGTGCTAATTTTTCTAAATATTTGGTCATGAAGTATGATATGTGACGAGAAAACAATCCCAGAATGGCCTATATAAGTACAAGCGTTTTAAAGTTATTACCACATAAAGTGACACGTCAGAAAAATGGCCTGGGCAGGACGGTGAAAACAGGCCCAGGGTTGAAGGGTTTAATAGACTATATATACCCCAAAATGGTTCCTAAAAAACCAACTAATCACGCAAAATAAAAATAAAAAATTTGGAAGAAAATATAAAAAAGTTATGACTTCTAAAACACAAAGAGGGAAAATATTATTAGTCCTTAAGGCTAAAATGTATGTTGTCACAACCAAAAGACCCAACATTGGAGAGAAGAACCAGAACCGTTGTCTGGCTCTCCGTGGAAAGAGGGTACCGCCTTCATCAGGGATGACGAAGCTATTTGCCAACCGTCGCTCTGTCGAGGGTCCTTATCTTCCCCAGGCCTGACACAGCCTCTATGAAGGGTATCAGGAGATATAGACACCTATGGAGTCCCTCAATGGCCCATTTGCTACGGGAGTCACCCTCTTGTAAAAGCCCATAGTTCCAGTGTTAGCACGGGAGTGCTGGCAGGAGAACCCAGCAGCCGTGGGTCGAGTCAGATGCCTGCAGGAAACCGCAGGGGTAGTGCTGCACTTTCAAGAAAGACCCCAGCCAGAGCTACTTATTCCCGGTCTGCCACCGCCACCAATTTGCCAGATGGGATGTGTATCAGCCTCTACCTTTACTTACAGTCCCAAGGTGGTAACCTATCTGCTGTTTAAAACAGAAGGCACCTGGCGGATATCGCACCTGCTCTGCTCATGCGGTTTTTGCAGAAGCGCACAGAAATCCGTACAGAAATTTGTGCTGATTTTATGCACCTTACCCTACACCTGTGTACAGGCACCCTTGGAGGGTAGTATGCAAATTGCCTCATATCAGCCCAATCTACTATCTAAATAAATAAAAAATCATTTTTGGGAGTGTTTTTCCGATATTTATATGACTGTGCCTGTAGTAATAGAGCAATATTTGCATTTGAGGGTTCAATCCAAAAAAAGCTAGTTTTACAAGCTAAAGCTGCAATGCATATGAAGAACCTCACTTACAGGCAACTACATGAGATGAGTTTAAAGATGCCAAGAATTTTGACATTTTAAGGCTTCATTCACACAGTCAGTGTTTGGTCAGTGATTTCCATCAGTGATTGTGAGCCAAAACCAGGAGTGGATCCTACACAGACATAAGGTAGAAGGGAAGATCTGCACCTGTTCTGTGTTTTGGACCCGCACTTGGTTTTGGCTCAAAATCACTGAAGGAAATCACTGACCAAACACTGACTGTGCAAATAAGGTCCTAATGCAATCATCTGCAGTGTCTGCCATTCTTTATACTTCACCTTTCTTTAGGTAACTTCACCACAAGTGTTGTAGACCTGACCAAAAGTCCTATTTTCCCTAGACACATAATAAACCATTCAAATTTAGGGAAAACGCTAAACATCTTTTCCTGTTTTATTGTATTTATTGTACCTTACTAAAAACACACCAGTTTTATACGGAGATATCCCGCACCTGAATATAACAGTTAGATATCAGTATCAGTATCTTACCCCAGAAATCCCCCCGTGAGCAGTGGACGCAAAAGCAGCTCCTCTGGGTGTCTCCAAAATTCATCACTAACCATAAAATCAGTTTCATCTCCCAAGGAGCCAACTGATGATTTTTAGATTCAAGCCGACCAATCGCTGTCTGTTTACTGCAGTTGCCATGGTGATGTCAACATCAGAGTTAACCTGTTTGGGACATAAGGCATACAGGTACACCCTGATGTCCTGGTACTTAAGGACACAGGGCGTACCTGTACGTCCTGTGTAGTTTTGATCACCGCCGCCCGGCGGTAATCTGAACAAGGTGCCTGCTCAAATCATTGAGCAGGCACCTTGGGTCAATGCACAGGGGGGGTCCCGTGATCCCCCCGTGTCAGCGATCGCCGCAAACCGCAGGTCAATTTAGACCTGCGGTTTGCGGATTTTTTACTGGATGTCACAGGCCGGAAGCTATATGAGTAATACACACTATTACTCATACAGCTAATGCATTCCAATACAGAAGTATTAGAATGCATTGTAAAGGGGATCAGACCCCAAAAGTTGAAGTCCCAAAGTGGGATAAAAAATAAATTGAAAAAAAAAGTTGGAAAAATAAAGTTTTCCTCTCCAAAATTAAGTTTCAAGTAAAAAAAAACAAAAAAACGAATTTCCCCCAAATAAAGTAAAAAAAAAGTTGGTAAAAAATAGGGAAAAAAAATGACATATTATGTTGACATATTAGGTATTGCCGCGTCCGTATCGACCGGCTCTATAAACGTATCACATGACCTAACCCCTCAGATGAACACTGTAAAAAATAAAAACATGTGCTAAATAAACAATTTTTTTGTCACCTTACATCACAAAAAGTGCAACAGTAAGCAATTAAAAAGGAGTTTGCCCACCAAAATAGTACCAATCTAACCATCACCTCATCCCGCAAAAAATAAGCCCCTACCTAAGACAATCGCCCAAAAAATAAGAAAAGCTATGGCTCAAAATATGGAGACACTAAAACATATTTTTTGTTTAGAAATTTTTGGTCACCTTACATCACAAAGTCATGCACCCCATATGCAGCGATCAAAAAGTCATATGCACCCCAAAATAGTGACAATCAAACCGTCATCTCATCCTGCAAAAAATGAGACCCTACCTAAGATAATCGCCCAAAAACTGAAAAACCTATGGCTCTCAGACTATGGAAACACTAAAACATGATTTTTTGGGGTTTCAAAAATTATATTATTGTGCAAAACTTACAAATAAATAAAAGTATACATATTAGGAATTGCTGCATCCGCAATAACCTGCTCTATAAAAATATCACATGGCCTAACCCCTCAGGTGAACACCGTAAAAAATAAAAATAAAAAACTGTAAAAAAAGCCATTTTTTGTCACCTTACATCACAAAGTGTAATAGTAAGCGATCAAAAAGTCATATGCAACCCAAAATGCTAATCAAACCGTCATCTTATCCCGCAAAAATCATACCCTACCCAAGATAATCGCCGAAAAAACTGAAAGAACTGTGGCTCTCAGACTATGGAGACACTAAAACATGATTATTTTTGTTTAAAAAATGAAATCATTGTGTAAAAATTTATATACATAAAAAATAGTATACATATTAGGTATTGCCGCGTCCTTGACAACCTGCTCTATAAAAGTACCACATGATCTAACCTGTCAGATGAATGTTGTAAATAACAAAAAAAGGTGCCAAAACAGCTATTTCTTGTTACCTTGCCTCACAAAAAATGTAATATAGAGCAACCAAAAATCATATGTACCCTAAACTAGTACCAAGAATACTGCCATCCTATCCCGTAGTTTCTAAAATGGGGTCACTTTTTTGAAGTTTCTACTCTAGGGGTGCATCAGGGGGTCTTTAGATGGGACATGGTGTCAAACAAACATTCCAGCAAAATCTGCCTTCTAAAAACTGTATGGCATTCCTTTCCTTTTGCGCCCTGCCCTGTGCCCGTACAGCAGTTTACAACAACATATGGGGTGTTTTTGTAAACTACAGTATCAGGGCCAAAAATATTAAGTTTTGTTTGGCTGTTAACCCTTGCTTTGTAACTGGAAAAAAATGATTAAAATGGAAAATCTGCCCAAAAAAAATGAAATTTTGAAATTGTATCTCTATTTTCCATAAATTCTTGTGGAACACCTAAAAGGTTAACAAAGTTTGTAAAATCAGTTTTGAATACCTTGAAGGGTGTAGTTTCTAAAATGGGGTCACTTTTTGGGGAGTTTCTACTCTAGGGGTGCATAGCGGGGGGGGGGGGGGGGGGCTTCAAATGGGACATGGTGTAAAAAAAACAGTCCAGCAAAATATGCCTTCCAAAAACCGTATGGCATTTCATTTCTTTCCTTCTGTTCCCTGCTGTGTGCCCGTACAGCAGTTTACAACCACATATGGGGTGTTTCTATAAACTACAGAATCAGATCCATAAATATTGAGTTTTGTTTGGCTGTTAACCTTTGCTTTGTAACTGGAAAATAATGATTAAAGTGGAAAATCTGCCAAAAAAGTGAAATTTTGAAATGGTATCTCTATTTTCTATTAATTCTTGTGGAACACCTAAAGGGTTAACAAAGTTTGAAAAATCAGTTTGCAATACCTTGAGGGGTGTAGTTTCTAGAATGGGTCATTTTTGGATGGTTTCTATTATGTAATCCTCACAAAGTGACTTCAGCCCTGAACTGGTCCTTAAAAATTTGTTTTGTTTTTAATTTCTGAGAAATTTCAACATTTGCTTCTAAACTTCTAAGCCTTGTAACATCCCCCAAAAATAAAATGTAATTCCCAAAATGATCCTAACATGGAGTAGACATATGGGGAATGTAAAGTAATAACTATTTTTGTAGGTATTACTATGTATTATAGAAGTAGAGAAATTGAAACTTGCTAACTTTTCAAAATTTGAGGCAAATTTGGTATTTTTTATAAATAAAAATTTTTTTGCTCTATTTTACCAGTGTCATGAAGTACAATATTTGACGAAAAAACTATCTCAGAATAGCCTGGATAAGTCAAAGCGTTTTAAAGTTATCACTACATAAAGTGACACTGATCAGATTTGCAAAAAATGGTCTGGTCCTTAAGGTGAAAATGAGCCAGGTCCCTAAGGGGTTAAACTCAAGTGTTGGCATACAGAATAGTCTCCAAAACACTGGCAGGTAGCTGGCACCTCATCAGGCAATAATCATAACAGATCCAGCTTGGTAATGAGCATCACATCCAAATTCAGTAACAGGAGATAGAGTCAGAAGCAGGGGCATAACTACCATAGTGGCAGACCATGCGACTGCTATGGAGCCCAGGGCAATAGGGGGCCCAGTCCTAGTTGGGATTATCTCTTCTTCTACTGGGGGTGAAAACTTGGTCAGGACTCTACCGTCTAAAGCAGGGGTGCACAACGTTTCCTGGTTGGGGGCCACATTGCCAGACTGAACCAATGACGAGGGCCGAAATTAAAATTTAAAGGTGTATTAACAACTGAAATATTGTACTTATGGCACATTGAACACACATTATATAACATTAATGTCTACTTACACTTCCAGGACTCCCATTTAATGGGAGAAATACATGAAAAATACATGTGAGCAGCCACAAGACATAGGCATACATGTCTGTTACCAGATGGTTGGGGGCCGCACAGAATGGTATCAAGGGCCGCATGTGGCCCCCGGGCCGCAGGTTGTGCACCCCTGGTCTAAAGGAACAACTTTTAGTAATTGAGGCAGTAAAAAATGGCCCAAGGGTCATTGAAAAGGGTTTAGGCAGAAATCCTTCTGTCCTGTGTGGGGGGCCTGGTTTGATCCTTACTATGGGGTCATTACTTCTCTATGTACACCACTGTTCAGAAGGTTAGGGGCCTGGGGAAATGTAAAAAACACAGGGGTAAGCCTCAGCTGCCACTTCTCCCTTTCTATCTTCATAGTGGGGAGAAAAGGAGGAGGCGGAGACTAGGAGAGGAGAGGAATTCAGATTGCATGCTCTGCATCCGGTTAGTATAGAAAAGCTGCTGGGTGCATGCAGATGGATGGAGTATTTTATCTTCTCCAACAGATCAGGTTATAGGAAGGAATAACTATGTACCTTTAGCAATACTTAAGCGTCCCCCCAGGCAAATCTAATAACCCTGCCTGGTGCTCAGGGAGCACAATAGTTGTCAGTAGAGATGAGCGAATCGAAGCTGATGAAGTGGAATTCGATCCGAATTTTAGGGAAAAAATCGATTCGCACCCTCGAATTTCCTTGCGCTTCGTGGTAACGAATCATATTTTTTCCTAAAATAGCTGCTGCACGTGTGAGGACATGAAGAAAAGAACTCTGGGAAGGCAGGATCACCCATAATGCCATGCATGCAGCCAATCAGCAGCCAGCCCTGTTATGTCACAGCCCTATAAATAGCGCAGCCATCTTAGATTCTGCAATTTACCAATGTACTTAGTGCAGGGAGAGATGTCTGTAGGCGCTAGGGACAGTGCTAGAAAAATAATCATTGTACTAAAATAACGATTTACAAGTTCAGGGAAAGATTATTCAAGGTGTACAGAAAGGATAGGGAGGAATCATTCCACAGCTTTTATGTTGAAAAGGGTTCAGTAGGAGTAGGGGAGGTTACAGCCTGGATAATAGGAACATTCCTATTACACCTTGCTGCGCTGACTGGGGATCCAAATTGCCATTATAAAGCTCTTTAATTCCAGCAAACGGTTCTTATTAGGGTGCAAGTGCTGGTTGATAAAGGCATTAACAGGGTCTATTACAAGGCAATATTTCTACGATATGTCTTATTTGCCCTTGTGCGGTGCAGTTATATGTTCTAAAGCATTGTTTTGTATTGTATAAGTGGGAAAAAGGGCTTATTAGCCGTTGTGTGGTGAAGTGCTAAAATTGCAGCCCTTTTTTTTGAGTATTAGTGGCAAAAGTAAAATATATTTGCCGCTCAGCAGTGCAGTTATCTGTGGTAAAGCCTTTTGTGACGTCTATTAGCGGGAAAAAAAAACCCTATATTTACCGTTCAGCAGTGCACTTATATGTTGAAAAGCCTTTAGTGTAGTGGAAAAGTGGAAAAGATTAGGGCCTAATTGCCGTTCCGTGGTGCAGTTATATATTCTAAAGCCCTTTTTGCGGTATGGACCCAATTCCGTAGTGGTGAAATTTTTTATCTGAAACAGGCTTTTTTTTTTTTTTTTTTTTTTAATTGATGGGTGATTGTAGACTTTGTTCTGTATGAACCGATGTTATATGATGAAAAGCCTTTAGTGTAGTGTAGCCTTTAGTGTGTCTCCGTTTGCCCAGGTGCAGAACAGCATAAGGCCCCATGCACACGGCCGTGTTTCACAGCCGTGTGCGGGCCGTGGAACCGCGGCCTGGATCCCTCCTGAGAGCAGGAGCGCACGGCGTCACTGGTTGCTATGACGCCATGCGCTCCCTGCTGCCGCCGCAATACAGTAATACACTGGTATGATCTATACCAGTGTATTACTGTACTGTGCCGGCAGCAGGGAGCGCACGGCGTCATAGCAACCAGTGACGCCGTGCGCTCCTGCTCTCAGGAGGGATCCAGGCCGCGGTTCCACGGCCCGCACACGGCTGTGAAACACGGCCGTGTGCATGGGGCCTTAGAGTGATGAGAGGGGTTGCACATGGCTTGCATACACTACATGCCTCCAACATAATTCTTGGATCTCTACATTAAAATTATGTATTTTCTGTAAATCGCGAGAGGGGCATAGTTGGAGACATTGAATTCACAAGAGATACAGAGCAGCTGAGTTCTGCCGCCTCTATTTGCTTCTCTCTGTTTATTGCTCCTGAATTAAAATTGGGGTAACCAGCTTCAACTTCATCTGATATGTATGCCTATGGAGTCCTTTTGTTTTGGCTTTGCACAGGGAGCAAGAATGTTATACACAATTCTGATGGAACTCCTGATCTTAAGAAACTGGACTTGGACTCCAAAGCAGAGGTTCTCCTGTCATGTCTTGCGTGCTATGGAAATCAAATACAGACATGAATATTTTCAACTTACTAAAGCTGCTTGATTTAACCCCTTAAGGACCAGCGCCGTACAAGTGCGGTGGCTGATTAAGTGGGTGCAGAAGGTGCGCCCGCCCAATCAGCGCAGGGGTTAAGCAGTCACTGATAACATGAATATTTTCAACTTACTGAAGCTGCTTGATTTAATTGTGAATAGATGGTAAAGGCAAAGTCTGCTGGTGTGTTGTCATCAGCGTCTTCATTATGTTTGCTGCTGGACTCACAACAATATAATTCTGTCCATACAGCAAAAGGAGGTCTACAATCACCCATCAATTTTCCAGAAAAAAGCCTGTTTTACATAAACAATTTCAACAATGAAAGGATAATGGAATTCTGTTCATATAGACAATATAGATTACACTTACAGTATGTGCATGCTGGAAAATATGGTGCAGTATCGGGACAGAGGGACAGATTGGAATCCCATGAAAGCACTACAGAGTGCTTCCGTGGGTTTTCTGTCCGTGCCTCTACACAGCAAAAAAGTAGTGCATGCGGACCGCAACAGAGGCAAGGCCGTCACACATGAGCCCTAAGTCACCACACAGTGACATTATTTACGGCAGCAGCTATTTTCCAATATTGAGGACATGTTGAGGACATGTTGCAATAAAAACAGAGTAAACAGAGCTGTGGCAGGGACGTGGACTGTGACTCGCTGACTCGGCAATTGTGCACATCGATCTGCTGTAGTGCTTCTCAAACAGTGCAGATCCAGAAAGTGCATGCTCCAATGATGCAAGACTACACCTGGAAGTGAAGGCACTGAACCTGGCGCCTTCACTTCAGGGTGGACTGACATGTCTCGGTGCATGTGCTGTCAGAATCTGCTCAGGAAGCAGAAGAACTGAGTCACAGCACAGGCACGAAAATCCTGGGCTAGGCAAGATGCCAGGCCCTGTCAATCAGAGAGGAGATGGGCATTTCAAAAGCGGAGCTCCAATAATAAAAAAACTGATATTTAAGGAATGCTGCTATATACAAAGATACTAAGGTATCATTTTAATGGCACGATCAACCCTACCAGGCAACATGCCTGGTTTAATAGGGTTGATCATGCTGACAGACGCTATTTAAGAATATACTATACACTGAGAATATATGTAATGCCTGTTGATGTTTTCTCCTGTGGTCCGTGAGAAGGTTCTCTGTGAAGACTGCGGAGACTGAAGATTGTGTCTGAATTAAAAAGAAAACATGACATAAATATTCCAGCAGTTGTTGGACTCTTTAATACATACTTTCTATCAGGATGGACCCCGTGTCTCAATCTAGTATCAAACAACGAGTGACCCCGATGTCCATTGTAACTTGTCACACCTCACCTTTCATTTGCTAAGTGAACTGGACAACTGCTACTTCTGATACTCACTCATTTCCAACATTCTGCCACTTTCTGTGATTTTGTTGATGTCGCCACATCAAAAATGTACAGGTCCTTCTCAAAAAATTAGCATACTGTGATAAAGTTCATTATTTTCTGTAATGTACTGATAAACATTAGACTTTCATATATTTTAGATTCATTACACACCAACTGAAGTAGTTCAAGCCTTTTATTGTTTTAATATTGATGATTTTGGCATACAGCTCATGAAAACCCAAAATTCCTATCTCAAAAAATTAGCATATCATGAAAAGGTTCTCTAAACAAGCTATTAACCTAATCTTCTGAATCAACTAATTAACTCTAAACACCTGCAAAAGATTCCTGAGGCTTTTAAAAACTCCCAGCCTGGTTCATTACTCCAAACCGCAATCATGGGTAAGACTGCCGACCTGACTGCTGTCCAGAAGGCCAACATTGACACCCTCAAGCAAGAGGGTAAGACACAGAAAGAAATTTCTGAACGAATAGGCTGTTCCCAGAGTGCTGTATCAAGGCACCTCAGTGGGAAGTCTGTGGGAAGGAAAAAGTGTGGCAGAAAACGCTGCACAACAAGAAGAGGTAACCGGACCCTGAGGAAGATTGTAGAGAAGGACCGATTCCAGACCTTGGGGGACCTGCGGAAGCAGTGGACTGAGTCTGGAGTAGAAACATCCAGAGCCACCGTGTACAGGCGTGTGCAGGAAATGGGCTACAGGTGCTGCATTCCCCAGAAACAGCAGCAGAAGCGCCTGACCTGGGCTACAGAGAAGCAGCACCGGACTGTTGCTCAGTGGTCCAAAATACTTTTTTCGGATGAAAGCAAATTTTGCATGTCATTCGGAAATCAAGGTGCCAGAGTCTGGAGGAAGACTGGGGAGAGGGAAATGCCAAAATGCCTGAAGTCCAGTGTCAAGTACCCACAGTCAGTGATGGTCTGGGGTGCCATGTCAGCTGCTGGTGTTGGTCCACTGTGTTTTATCAAGGGCAGGGTCAATGCAGCTAGCTATCAGGAGATTTTGGAGCACTTCATGCTTCTATCTGCTGAAAAGCTTTATGGAGATGAAGATTTCATTTTTCAGCATGACCTGGCACCTGCTCACAGTGCCAAAACCACTGGTAAATGGTTTACTGACCATGGTATTACTGTGCTCAATTGGCCTGCCAACTCTCCTGACCTGAACCCCATAGAGAATCTGTGGGATATTGGGAAGAGAAAGTTGAGAGACGCAAGACCCAACACTCTGGATGAGCTTAAGGCCGCTATCGAAGCATCCTGGGCCTCCATAACACCTCAGCAGTGCCACAGGCTGATTGCCTCCATGCAATGCCGCATTGAAGCAGTCATTTCTGCAAAAGGATTCCCGACCAAGTATTGAGAGCATAACTGAACATAATTATTTGAAGGTTGACTTTTTTTGTATTAAAAACACTTTTCTTTTATTGGTCGGATGAAATATGCTAATTTTTTTAGATAGGAAATTTGGGTTTTCATGAGCTGTATGCCAAAATCATCAATATTAAAACAATAAAAGGCTTGAACTACTTCAGTTGGTGTGTAATGAATCTAAAATATATGAAAGTCTAATGTTTATCAGTACATTACAGAAAATAATGAACTTTATTACAATATGCTAATTTTTTGAGAAGGACCTGTACATGGAGCCTCAGCCCAATGGAGATTCTTAAAGGGTTGCAAAAAGAAGTATAAAAAGTATTCCCAAATCGTGCACTGAGACCCTATTTAGCATAAAACAGCAATTTGGGTAATAAAAGAATCAAGCATACTTTTATTTTTTCTTCACATAGCCGTATCAGGGCTTGTCTTTTGCAGAACAAGATGTGCTTTCTAATGACGCCATTTACAGTTGCATGCAATGTGAATGGGAAGCGGAAACAAATTTCAAATGGGGTGGAATTATAAAAAACTAAACAATTCTGCAACAGTTTTATATTAGTTTTTTTTTTAACACCGTTTCCTATGCATTAAAACCGACCTATTATTTTTATTCTTGGTCATTACGATTACATTAGTCCCAGGTGCCTGCAGTTTAAAACAGAAGGCACCTGGCGGATATCGCGCCCGCTCTGCTCATGCGGTTTTTGTTACAGAAGCGCACAGAAATCCGTACAGAAATTTGTGCTGATTTTCTGCTCCTTACCCTACACCTGTGTACCGGCACCCTAAGGCCCCTTTCACACGGGCGAGCTTTCCGTGCAGATGCGATGCGTGCGGTGAACGCACTGCACCCGCACTGAATCCTGACCCATTCATTTCTATGAGACTGTGCACACGAGAGGTGATTTTCACGCATCACTTGTGCGTTGCGTGAAAATCGCAGCATGCTCCTCTTTGTGCGTTTTTCACGTAACGCAGGCCCTATAGAAATGAATGGGGTTGCGTGAAAATCGCATGCATCCGCAAGCAAGTGCGGATGCGGTGCGATTTTCACGCATGGGTTCTAGGTGACAGTCTATTCACTGTATTATTTTCCCTTATAACATGGTTATAAGGGAAAATAATAGCATTCTGAATACAGAATGCTTAGTATAATAGTGCTGGAAGGGTTAAAAATAATAAAAAAGTTAACTCACCTTCTCCTCTTGTTCGCCTAGATTCCGGTCTGTTCTTTAGCTGTGGGCTGAAGGACCTGTGGTGACGTCAGATCACATGCTCCATCACCATGGTGATGGACCATGTGATTGGAGCATGTGATCTGACATCACCTCAGGTCATTCAGTCCACAGCTAAAGAACAGACCGGCATCTACGCGAACAAGAGGAGAAGGTGAGTTAACTTTTTTATTATTTTTAACCCTTCCAGCACTATTATACTATGCATTCTGTAGTCAGAATGCTATTATTTTCCCTTATAACCATGTTATAAGGGAAAATAATACAATCTTCAGAACATCAATCCCAAGCCCGAACTTCTGTGAAGAAGTTCAGGTTTGGGTACCAAACATGCGCGATTTTTCTCACGCGAGTGCAAAACGCATGACAATGTTTTACACTTGCGCGGAAAAATCGCGCATTTTCCCGCAACGCACCCGCCTCTTATCCGGGCAAAAAACATGACGCCCGTGTGAAAGAGGCCTAAGGCTTGGAGGGGAGTATGCAAATTAACCCATACCAGCCCAACCAACTATCTGAATAAAAAATTACCCTTTTTGGGAGGGTTTTTCCGATATTTATATGACTGTGTCTGTAGTAATAGAGCAAGATTTGCATTTAACGGTTCAATCCAAAAAAGCTGGTTTCACAAGCTAAGGCCTCATGCACGCGACTGTGCCTTTTTTTGAGGTCCGCAGAAAACGGAAGCCGCCCGTGTTGCCTTCCGCAATTTGCGCCGGCAATATAAATGCCTCTTCTTATCCGCAAAGCGCGGACAAGAATAGGACATGTTATATTTTTTTAGCGGGGCCGTGGAACGGAGCCACGGATGCGGACAGCACACGGAGTGCTGTACGCATGTTTTGCGGCCCCATTGAAGTGAATGCATGAGGCCTAAAGCCGCAATGCATATGAAGAACCTCACTTACAGGCAACTACATGAGATGAGTTTAATGACGCCAAGAATTTTCACATTTTAAGGCTTCATTCACACAGTCAGTGTTTGGTCAGTGATTTCCATCAGTGATTGTGAGCCAAAACCAGGAGTGGATCCTACACAGACATAAGGTAGAAGGGAAAGATCTGCACCGGTTCTGTGTTTTGGACCCGCACTTGGTTTTGGCTCAAAATCACTGATGAAAATCACTGACCAAACACTGACTGTGCAAATAAGGCCCTAATGCAATCATCTGCAGTGTCTGCCATTCTTTATACTTTACCTTTCTTTCGGTAACTTCACCACAAGTGTTGTAGACCTGACCAAAAGTCCTATTTTCCATAGAAACATAATAAATGTTCAAATTTAGGGAAAACATATTTTCCTGTTTTATTGTATTTATTGTAGCTTACTAAAAACACAGCAGTTTTATACGGAGATATCCCGCACCTGAATATAACAGTTAGATATGTCTCAGTATCTTACCCCAGAAATCCCACCGTGAGCAGTGGACGCAAAAGCAGCTCCTCTGGGTGTCTCCAAAATTCATCACTAACCATAAAATCAGTTTCATCTCCCGAGGAGCCAACTGATGATTTTTAGATTCAAGCCGACCAATCGCTGTCTGTTTACTGCAGTTGCCATGGTGATGTCAACATCAGAGTTAAAGGGGACATTACCTTCCTGATCACTTTTTCTTTTCAAATACTAATCTTGATGAATTCCTGCACTTATGTCAAGTGTGAATGAAATCCAAATAATCTTTACGTGTTATGCCATGGAGAGGTAGAAATTAAAGGGGGTTTGTCACCTATTTGTGCTGCCTTATCTGAGGGCAGTATATAAAGGTGACAGAAATCCAGATTTTTTTTACGTAATGGCAATCTCCAACGGGACCTTAGTGCTGGAGCGCCTGTTAGGCCAGGTTCACATCACCGTTTAGCTTTCCGTTCTTCTGTATTTTAAGCATCCGTTATGCTCAGTTATGCACGTGTTGCATCCTTTTTAGCCATTTCCATCTGGGATCCGTTATTTTAGAGGGAAAATATTCCTACATAATTTTTTATTTTTTTTGCAGTCTAAAATAACGGATCGTAGACAGAAATGGCTAAAACGAAGGCAACATGTGCATAACAGATGCTTAAAATACATGTGAACTCAGCCTTAGGCCTCATGCACACGGCCGTTGTGTGGTCGTTCCGTGCATTGGGGACTGCAATTTGCGGTCCCTAATGCACAGGCAATGTCCGTGCGGCGGCCATGACAAATCGAGACCTATTCAACTTGAAGGGATCTGCGATTTGTCCGCACCACAAAAAAAACAGAACATGTATGAACCCGCAGCTCTGGATTGCGGGCCGCAATATGACCACAGCCGGGCAACAGCTGTGTGCCTGAGGCCTTGAAGGGATTGTGTTACTTCAGTAAATAGTATTTATCATGTAGAGAAAGTTAATACCAGGCACTTACTAGTGTATTGTGTTTGTCCATATTGCCTCCTTTGCTGGCTGGATTCATTTTTCCATCACGCTATACACTGCTTTTTCCCATGGTTACAACCACCCTGTAAACCATCAGTGGTGGCCCTGCTTGCACACTATAGGAGAAAGCACCAGCCTATGTGAGTTTCCACAGTCCTGGTCACCAGAGAGGATTACAGGGTGCTCATAACCATGGTACCGAGCAGTGTATATGTAACGCCCCAGAGTGGCATTACCACTTCTTCACCCCGCTACTATCTCTAATGTGCTAATATCATGTCATCTTGTGTATTTATTTCATTTCATTTCTAATGTTTGCAACTGTTGTGTTTACATGTAATTTGCCTGGTTTACCAGCAGGTGGCAGCAAAATACGGCAGAGCTATAGTTAGGTAGAATGGAGCTTTCCATTCCATTCTAAACCCCCTCGGTGGAGGAGTGGGCCAGTCCCACTTCCTGCAGGAAGGGTGGGGATTAGTGAGAGTCAGTTCCAGCTTATCCCCTGCCAAGGGAGGGTGTGCTGGGCACGTCTCTCCTGGACATGCCCAAGCCAAGCCATCCAGAGCACCCTCAGCTCTGCTGGACATGGAGGCCAAATCTTGAAGCCTCAGGAGCCAGGAGGAATATTTCCTTGCCAAACATAGAGTCAGACTACTAAGTGTTGTGCAGCATAAAGAAGAAGCAAAGTTATACAGCCAGCCTGATAGTACAGCAGGGCCAGAGAGCAACAAATGTAGCAGTGATGAGTTTGCCTGCCAGAGTCTTAATGCTAAAGCCTGCTGGGACCAAGGCAAAGTTGGAACTGCATCTCAAGATCTGGACTCAAGTTAATCTTTTATCCCTCAACTATTCCCCCTATTTGTTTGCTTCGGAGCCAACACCTGGGGTCCAGCCGTATCCAGGTAGGAGCACCGTGACACTCACACTTCATATAAATGGACATTTTAGGGCAGACAGACAAAAAATGGATGCACAAATGGTTGGAAAATGGCCATGAAAAACGGACAGTGTGCCTTAAGCCTCATTTACACATCCGTGCTGAAATCTGTGAAAAGGAGGTCAGTGATGCCTCCATGGAGATATGTGTGAAGGATCCATGTGTGGTCCGTGTGTCACCCGTGTTTCACTGACACTGCACAGCTGAAAAATATTTTTCAAAGCATCTCTTCCTAATGATCCGTGAAACACTGATGGATCCGTGTTGCATTCGTGGTTTTCACGAATACATAGACTATCATGGGCATGATGGATCTGTGAACACGGACAAAGTAGAGCATTTATCCGTGCTGAAAACACATTAAAATGAATGTGGACGTGAGCTGTCCGTGGAGAACATGTACAGCGCACATGCGTGGAACACTGACGTGTGAATGAGGCTTTATAGAGCTCAGAGCGTTTAGGATTGTACGGTAACAGAATTCAGACATGTCGGTTCAGCATGTTAGGGATCAGCTCCCTGAAAAGATTGTATGAAAGGCTCAATAGCCGTGTGTCATTTCCACTCATTAGTAGCTCCAGTAGATGCCTTTCTCCAGGGTGGAAATGGGGCCGTTCTTTCCTTTGAAACTAAAATGTATTTCACACCTCCACTAGGTGGCAGCAATGTACTGGCTACCTTTTCATATGACTGCTGATATTGCCAGATATTCAGACAGAAAACACAACACAGATGTGAATACAGCCTTACCATAACTTGTTAACTCCTTCTCACCCTGAGACATTTTATTACATCATGGGAACTACCGTATGTAGTTCCAGCCAATTGACATAATAGCAGAAGTTGTTCCTGTGTGGTCACTGTGGGAGGCCAGTTTTGACTGGAAACCAGGCTCCAGGCCTGGCTATTTAATGTCTTGGATGCTGCAAACAATAGCAACCGTAGCATCTAAGGAGTTTAAGAGACTAAAGGGGCTTCCTATGTCAGCACGTTGCAACAAAATAGTATACTATTCTAATAGTCTAATAGTATACTTTTTTCTCTGTATTTCCCTGACTGACCACAAAACAGGGAGGATGCTGCATGAACGCTAGGCGGGCGTCTCCTTCCTCCCTCTACAGATGGTGAAGCTCCAGGTCTCCAGACACATCAAGCATTGCTCTGCAAATGGCCGTTTGTCCTTCTGTTATGGAACCTTCCTCTGTGGGTCTTTTATGTCATAGACTTATGCATCTATGACATCAGCAGCACAGTTGCCATAGTTACTACAGGGGCTTATTATTGATACCCACCTCATGCACTTTAACTGTGAAGTCAGCCACAGTGGTCCCAAGTATTAACCCTTTCTTGACTGACTGGAGACTACAATATACTTGTCACTAGAAAGGCCCCTAATCACTATGGCACTTAAAAGCTGCCCTAACAATAGTAAGTTAGGGAGTGTAGTGACAGATGTGAGGTGTAATATGCCCACCCATGCCCTCAAGTCCATTTGCTACATCTGAATTTACACAGATTCCGGTGGACTTTTCTTTTGGTGCCAATAAGTAGCGATCTACCAAACTATCACAGCAACAAGATTTTAGTATAACCAGTTTCTTATACATTGTCTTTAAAATGACCAATACCTCATCTAAGAAAAATTTGCATGGAAGCTTCCGCAAAGAGTACACATTCAAAACGAATAGGAATCAGGATTGGTACAGAGAAGAATTAAGGGGGTCAGAAGAATTAAGGGGGTCATTTATCAAACTAGTGTAGAACTGGCTTAGTTGCCCATAGCAACCAATCAGATTCCTCATTTTCATTTTCCAAAGGAGCAGTCCAAAATAAAAGATAGAATCTGATTGGTTTAATTTATGCTACAAATTTCCACTGTATATTTCACTGTTTGCAATGCGTAGCGTTATATCTTTGGTAAATCCGCACCGAAATCCACTGTGGAATGTCAGCAAAGTCTGCAGTAAAATTTCCATGTTGGGCAATCTTCCCCATGTGGCCATGCCATAGCTGCCAGAACTGGCAGTGACACCTGCTGCTGTCTCAAGAAAGGGACCCTGTCACACACGGCCAGGAAAGGGGGAAGTGGCCGACGTTGTGCTGCTCTCTCCTTTCACTTTATGGATTAAACACACAGCAGTCATTGCATCACCAAACTTTATGATGCAGCGACCAAGCAGGTTCAATCACCAACCGCACACAGACGGTTACAACAGTCTTCCTATCTGCGTGGCATGCCGGTGGACGCCAGGCTGATAGTTAAGGCAAGAAGCTTTCAGGATACAAGCCCCCAGACCAGCGTCCCAGATGGAGAAACCAAGAGTCAACAGAGATCACAACAGTCTTCGTCTTTTTCCCTGTGACACAAACTGGCCAAATGTGTCCAGGTTTTTGCCTTCTTCTGGATCACAATTTTTCTCTGCAGGGATTTAGTTTTAATAAATGATTTTGAAATGGATATGGAGCCCAAATAAAAGTATCCTGCTGTTTTCCCCTATGACCACTTACACTGAAGTAAGCTATGACTTTCATTTTGAAACAAAACTGGTTAAGTGTCATCTAAGAATTTTCAGGACAGTTGGAGGACTTTGAATTCGGGTTGAGTTTATTCATCCAGAATGGAATTTTCTGACCAGTTAGGTAGAATCGGACCTGCTATAGATAGACGGCCTATCTTGTAGCGTGCACTATATATCTTATTGTGTGAGTTGTATCCCATATTCTTCTGATCCTTCTGTATTTGATAAATGATGACTTTCGGCTCCGCTGAATCTGGGAGGCTGTGTGGTGATAGGAACATCTATTTTTTGATCCAATTCAATTATGCTAATACCAGATGTTGGGTCAACCGGGCCATTGTGGTATTGTTTAATAAGATAAGCACCAATCTTCACACAAGCAAATCACTTAATCCCATGGAAATGTATGGAGGTCTAGAGATACAGTCTGTACTCACAGCATGAGGTGGACAGGCTGTAGGGCTACTTAGGAATATAAGTAAATATACATATTAGGGCTCATGTACGGTTTATTGTCTGTAAATGGTGGATATGCTAAAAGCCGTAGTGCATGCCACCGTTTATTTTTTAACTTCTGTAGAAATGTCCAATCCTTGTCCACAAAACGGACAAGAATAGGACATGGTCTACCATTCTACAGTTATTGGAATGACTGTAAATACATGTGTGTGATCCTCTGAGGTGGAAGCAGGTAGACACTGACCCTGTTTTATCCTTAAAGGGGTTATCCCATGACTAATGTAAAAAAATCTAATCAGACATCATTTAGTACGTGCCAACCTCTTTCTAACAAAGCTAGAACCGGCCCTGTACCTCACATGGTGTCACGACTGTGACTGATCCAGACAGGTCTGGGAGGAGAAGGTCGCAGCGACTTGCTACTCGCGATAGCTTGTGAGTTTGCTCTGTGGTTCAGGGTATGTCATCAGGGTTTTGCCTTGTGAACCTTTTTGTCCTGACTGGGAGTTTGTAGGCATCCTTCTCAGGTGAGTCCTGTCTGCCACTCCCAGCTACTATATTAGTTTCAGTTTCACTTGCAGTCATTGCCAGATATAGTCCTTACTTCCAGTGTTATTCTAACCTTTGAAGGAGATCGTTTGATGGTATTGCTGTGGAGCTTTTGTCTGGCGTGGACTGTCGTTATTGGGATCACCTTCTCTGCTCGTGACTGGATAAGTCTATTCTCTGTTATAGATTGTTTGTTTGTTGCTGTCTTCCCCTGTTGTTCTCCTAGACATGAGTGATGGTGACTAGTGCTCCCATCTGCCTTTCCTCAGTCTAGTCTTGCTAGGGTGACTGAGGGTTTAGGCATCCTGCTCGCCGCACGGGTTCACACCCCATCTAGGGTATCAGGGCAGACAGGTGCCAGCTTAGGGTTAGTCAGGGGTGGCCGTTCTATCTCCCATCCATAGATAAGGGTCCCCCTTCCTCTCCGTCTGGTACGACACGACTGCTGCTGGGATAGCGGTCGTGACACATGGATCCAGAGATCTCCCCATTCAATGCTCTGCTAGATTGATATCAAGAAGGCAGCTCAAAGGAAGTGTCTTTTCTGCTGCAGCTAAGGGGGCATGGTCCATGCTCTCCCTATCCCAGCTCAGGAGCCAGTTGAAGGATGAAACTGAGCATGTGCGGCCATCTCAGTGAGCAGGTCAAAGAAATAAGAAAAAAGCAAACAGCAGGTGGCGCTACACTGATACATTTTATTGAATAACTCTGTGGCTATGCTAACTTTTTATTTACTTATGAATACAAAAGTATTCAGACCCAGGTGCTGGTTTGAAAACTGTAGAATATTTTCTGTGGGACAACCCCTTTAAATGCCGTGGGGAGAAAACATTTTCCCCTCTGTAATGAAGATCGCAAATTCAAATAATACATCTGGTATGTCACTGTCCATGTAGTGGGACTATTTGTGAGGTATTTTAGCTTCGCCTGTCTTAAAAGGGAATGGGGCCCGCCGCGAACTTGCGGTTGACGAACCGTCCTGGCCGATGTTCGTCCATCACTACACCCGGGACCCCCGCTGATCAGCTGTTTGAGAAGGCAGTAGTGCCACAGCTTTCTCTCAGCTTTCCCTAGGCCATGTGACATCACATTCATTGGTCACATGGCCTAGGCGCAGCTCTATACAATGTACAGCGCTCTGATTGGTAAACTGTGAGAAGGTCTGTTGCATTCTCAAACAGCGGATCAGCGAGGGTCCCGGATGTCAGAGCACCACTGATCAGAAATTGATGACCTATCCAGAGGATAGGACATCAGTATAAAACTCCCAGAAAACCACTTTAATGTGTGGAGGCTGACTCAAGGAGGAAGATGTTGAGCCAGACTGGAATTATCAGATATACAACTCCATTAGGCATATTAATCCTAACATCTCCTTTTAGAGATGGATTGCGCAAGGTATTAAATCATTAGTTGATATACAGTATGTACTAATTTAGTTATATACCTTTTTAAAAGGGTATTGCGGTAGGAACAAGTTATCAGATCAGGTTGGTGGGGGTACTACCGGTGGGACCCCCACCAATCACAAGAACAGGGCCCTGTACCCCGGCAAGCCCCCTGCTGCTCCCCTGAAATGACCTGCGCGGCCAGGTCGCAGTAGCGCACGGCCGCTCCATTCATTTCTGTGGGTGTTCCGGAGATAGCCAAGCACTGTACTCGCCTATCTCTGGAACTTCCATAGAAATGGATAGAGCAGGATGACTTTCACCTACCGGAATACCCCTTTGAGAAGTTTTAGCCAAAGGCCTCTGATTTGTTAGCATATCTTCAGATTAAGGGCTTGTTCACACAAATGTACCGTGTTTTGCGGTCCTCAAATTGCAGATCCGCAAAACACGGATGATCCTTTATAGAAAAGCCTATTCTTGTCAGCAAAACGGACAAGAATAGGACATAGTATATAATTTTTGCAGGTCTACGGAACAGGGCAACGGAGGAGGACAGCTGAGTTCATACTTGAGTTATTTGGTCAGTTTTGGCCCCATAACTGCCGAAATACGTGAAGTGTGCAGTGATTCTAAGAGTGACGCCTGTCATCTGCATGTCATACGAACTCACAGTATTATTTCACTACCAAAGCAGACTCCATATGTGTGTAACTGCAAGGCACAGTGTCCTACACCACTATAAAGGCTCTCTGCAGCCAGGAAATAGCGTTTTTTTTTTATGTAATTCGCTGGGAATTTATTCGGATCGAACCAAATTTCTTTTATAAAAATTGGCAAAACGGCGAATCGAATTTTTGAAAAATTCACTCATCTCTAGTTGCCAGGGCAGAAAGGTCAGCCTTTCAAATGGGAGACTATTTTGTTGCTTTCCAGTCTTCTGGACTCACAAAGGAGTGTCTTCGACTCCTATACACTGGGCATTCCATGACTGGTTTCATCTTCCTCCCATCAATTGGTCCATCATTTTCATTAACTCCTCTTATTAAAAATGTGATATAGCAGTATATATGTTAAATTAAAAATATCAATGTTTAATACCCTGAAGCACAAAAACCCAATACTAATGTATTGTTATTGTCCATATTGCCTCCTTTACTGGCTTGATTCATTTTTCAGTCACATTATACACTGCTCATTTCCATGGTTACGACCACCCTGTAATCCAGCAGCGGTGGTCGTGCTTACACAATATAGGAAAAGGCACTGGCCTATGTGCACTCCCACAGTCCTGGCCACCAGGTGGTGAGGTGACAGGTTCTCTTTAAGTTCTGTAGAAATTAAGGGGCACATTTATTAGGACCGGCGTTTTAGACGCCGGTCATATTAAAAGCCTGTAGCTAGCGGGGTATCCGCCGAAGTTATGAAGAGGCGCATGCCTCTGCATAACTTCAGCGCATCCACTTTCTACGCCTAAAACAGCAACTAAGCATTGACCCGCCATCTGCGCCTGAAATAAGCCTAATTTAGGAGTATTTCAGTATAGTAAATGACCCCCTAAATCTGTGCAGCAGCTCTAGCCATTCTGACAGCTCCCTGACCGAATGTAGCTGCTTGCAGAATCTATATATAATGTACATTCCAGGGGCATAGCAAGTAACCGTGGGGCTTCATAGCAAAATTGACTTGGGCCCCACTCTATCATGGCCACCTTCTGCAGCAATTCCAGTACATGAATTTTATGTCTGTTATGGTCTCCCTGTTGCACAAGGATAATGTAAAAGTTGAAGTGACTTTATTGTACATATTGTAGATAATTTACACAGTTATGTCACAAAATAGCAATAATGCACACAGTGATGTCACTAGTAGGAGAATATATACGCAAATAGGTCATTGCATAGGAATGACACGCATAGAAAGGTCATCATGTATCCCTTCTCTATGTTGAGAAGGGGTAATACAGGGTGGCCCACGAAAAAGTAGACAGTCTCCAGCAATAGTATGACAAAATGAATGAGCAAGTGGATTGTTTCTTTAATAACCCACATGCCACACGATGCAGAAAGTGGTCCCCATTCATATCTATGTATTTTTGGGCACGTCGGATTATGTCGGCTGATACTACTCGTAATGTTGCGGATAGTGTTTGTGATATTTTCCTTCAGTTCATCCAGGGATGTGGATTGTTAGCGGACATTTTTTGTTTTGAAGTTCCCAACAGATAAAAATTGCACGAGGACAAGTCTGAGGAACGTGGTGGCCATAACCCCTTGCTCACAGTTTGCTCCTACATCAACAGTTCATGAATCCGTGCCAGTGAGGTGCGGCATGTTGTCCCATCTTGTTGGAAAGAGCAGGACATTTTTGTTTCTGCAGCATCACTGCTGTAGAGCTGCAAGCAGTATCGGCCAACATAATCCGATGTGCCCAAAGATGCATAGCCCGGAACAGGGACCACTTTCAGCATCTTTTGTGACTTGTGGGTAATTAAAAAAATAACAATCCACTTGCTCATTCATCTTGTCATACTATCGCTGGAGGTGGGCTACTTTTTCGTGGGCCACATAAACGTGGAGCCCAACAGTCATTATTTGCTGCACCTTATGTCTGAATGAAAATGCATTTCTGGTGTTTTACAGTAGAAACCCATACTCTTCAAAAAGTCTCCCAAGGTGTCCAGACCTTATTTATTTATTTTATGCACTTTTATAGCGCTGCTATATACCTCAGCTCTTTACAGACATTAGCATCCAACTGTCCTTAATGGGGCTCACAATCTAAGTTCCCTATCAGTATGTCTTTGGAGTGTAGGAGGAAACTGGTGTACCTGAAGGAACCCACACAAGCACAGGGAGAACATACAAACTCCATGCAGATGTTGTTATTGGTCAGATTCGAACCTAGGACCCCAGCACTGCAAGGCATCAGTACCGTGCTGCCCACTCATGGCGTAGCCTTAATAAAAATAAATGATGCCATCTATCTCTATGAACGTATCTATGCTTCAAGAGGGACAACTGAGTAATTCCTTAACATATGGAAGCTCAAAAACTCTCAGAAGACTCATCACCCACTCTTTTAAAAATATGAGGTTCTTAGCACACAATCTGATGACATTGTGTGAGCCCATCTGCCACGTCAAGGCGACCTCATTCAGATAGGTCCCTACACTAACACTCTCTTTTTTTTAATAACATGATTTACACTGATTTGCACTATTAATTTGAAAAGCCAAACTGATAAGCAGTATATTGGTGTTTCTCTATGACTGACTACTTTATATAAAATAAAAGCACACTGCAAATGATAACACCAGTTACACTCAATATATCCTTTTTATATGTATAAGGTGTTAGTGTAGGGACCCACCTAAACAAGGAGGGATTAAAAGGGCTAACAAAACAGATGAAAATTTAATATATGAAATAGAATTCAAGCCATGCAATGTTATAACAATATTGATTGCAACTGGTACACCATGCAATGTTTGTATAGTCAGCCACTGCAGAGGAAAAGCTTTTTTGTTTTTGGTGCATTATGTGGCGGAGGCCAAGCTTTGATTTTTCTAAAATGTAAAATTTAGAACAGAACTTTTCTACTATTACTGTGTAACATTTTATGGATATCACACAGGAAGTGATATCATACAGCCAGCTATCATCTGCCTCCAGGAGACACATTTGGATAAGTAATCAATAAGATGGTTGGAGAGGGGATGGGTGGTGGCGGGTTATCACTCTGTATATACCACTTACTCCAGAGGGGTTTCAATTTTGATACATAATAAGATTAAGTTTGAATCTCTGGCTTGTGAGATTGATGATCATGGTAGATACCTCTTTTTACATTGTTCTGTAGAAGGGATTAAAACTGTAATCGCAAATATATATATTCCACCACCATATAAATCAGATGTTCTGTATCAATTGTATAGATTTATGTTGAATAAACAGGAATGTATATTGATTGCGGTAGGGGACTACAATGCGGTTATGGATCCACTCAGGGATAGGACGCCTAGCAGAGGGGGAGGAGCACAAAACGTAGATTTATGCAAAGTAGCCCATGAATTCAATTGGGTAGATGTTTGGAGGGTTCAACACCCGGATGAAATTAGATACTCTTGCTACTCAAAAACACACCAAACTTGGTCGAGAATAGATATGACTTTCGGAAATAAAAATCGAATGTCCCTAAATAGGATCACGACAAAATACATACCTATGGCCTTGTCAGACCATAATGCAATGACAGTCGAATTGGATCTGAATAAGGACAATACTCCACCGTTGTTTAAGTTCAACTCTCATTGGCTATCATTGATTTCAGATAAAGAGAGCGTAACCGAGGAATTAAAAAAAAAATTTATGGAAAATAACGGGTCTGCCAGTAGACTTGTGGTTTGGGACACCTTCAAGGCATTCTTGAGGGGAGTACTGTTCAAAAAGGTAAACCAGTGGAAAAAAAGAAACAGAGAGAATGGGAAGGCACTGGAGAAAAAATTGCAAGAGGCAGGTATGGCATGTATGAGATATCCTACTGTACTAAATAAGAGAGCTTGGGAGGAAGAACAGGAAAAGATGAAGATCTATCAATTAGAGAAAAGTAGGAAAGAACTGCTCTTTCAAGGCATTCAACTAGCCTCGGAGGGTGAAAAGGTCGGTAAAATACTAGCAAATATAGTGAGAAATCAAAAAGGGAAATCATGGATAGGTGCAATTAAAGATAAAACGGGTAAATTAACCACCACACCCGAAGGTATTAAAAAAGTGTTCTGGGAATACTTTATAGAGCTATATAAGTCTAGGGTACAATATTCAAAACAAGAGCTAGATTTATACCTAGATAAGATTGCCTTCAATAGGATATCTAAGTCCCAAAAAGAATATCTAGAAAAAGAAATAACGGTAGAAGAAATAAATCTAACCCTGGGGAAGGTTAAACCCGAGAAAGCACCGGGTGGGGATGGGCTTCCTTTTGAAATATATAAAACCTTCTCCCAGGTTTTAACACCAGAATTAAAGACAACACTGGACGAGGCCCGAAAGTTAGGCGACCTACCGAACTCTATGAAGGAAGCAATTATTACGTTAATTCCAAAAAAAGGAAAAGAACAAACAGATCCCGGCTCATACAGGCCAATATCCCTGTTGAATACAGATGTTAAAATTCTGGCAAAAGTTTTAGCTGATAGGCTCTCAAGGGTTATCAAAGTAATAATAAATAAAGATCAGACAGGATTTATACCGGGCAGAACAATATACTCTAATATAAGAAGGACATTCCTTAATATCGACGCTAATAGATTGGACACAGGGGAGAAAGCGATACTCTCACTGGATGCCCAAAAGGCATTTGATTGTATCGAATGGGACTATTTATGGGCAGTGTTAAGGAGATTTGGTATAGGGGAGGGATTCATAGGGTGGATTCAGTTAATATAGCTAAACCCTAGGGCTAGAGTGGCGGTGGATGGGAGCTTGTCCCTGCCTTTTGCCCTACTCCGTGGCACAAGGCAGGGATGCCCTCTCTCCCCACTGCTATTTGCTATGGCAATTGAACCTCTGGCAAATATAATAAGAAACGATAGGGAGATTAAAGGTTTCCAATATGCGGGAGGAGAAGAAAAACTGTTAATGTATGCGGATGATATTTTACTTTTTTTGCAAAACACTGGAGATCAGTTTAATAGAGTGATAGAGATAATAGATAACTTCGGGTTTGTTTCGGGTTTAAAGATAAATTGGGGGAAATCACATATGTTCGTATTAGGAGATAGACAATTACAAGGAGACACACGGGTGCACGTTCTCAAAAAACATGAAAACTTTAAATATCTCGGCATACAAATCTCCGGAAATATAGAAGAATATGAAAAATTAAATGTCCTCCCCCTAATAAAAGAATTAAGAACTAAAATACATATATGGAAAAAACTGCCAATGTCAATCCAAGGCAGGGTAAACCTAATAAAAATGGTCCTTCTCCCAAAAATACTCTATATATTGCAAAATGCTCCAGTGATAATATCGCAGACTACTTTTAAATTACTAGATAGACTAATGGGGGACCTCATTGGAAAGGTGCGATCCCTCGGATAAAGAAGGAAGTCCTTCAGCTCCCAGTGCAGGAGGGAGGTTTAGCGGTTCCTAACTTGTTTCTTCACTATTTAATAATTCAATACGGGAATATAAAGGGTAGCTTAGATAGTCAAGTGGGTAGGCAAGAATTAAATAGATGGGGTTGGAAAGAGGGAGGAAATCACTTAGAGGTGTTGGAGTCAGGTTTCTTGGGGAAAAAAAATTCTGATAATAGAAAATTAAACTTAATAGAACATGTATGGGAGGAAATTAAGAAGACACTGGAGATCAAAGGGTTTTTGAAATACACACCGATATGGAAAAATCTAAATTTAAAAGAATTAGAAACAATAAGGGACTATATAGATTGGGAAAAAAGAGGAATGAAATATCTAGACCAGATTTTCGAGGAAGATAAGCTGAAAGATTTCAATACAATGATATTGGAATTTGGGATCCCCCATATTGATACGTATAAATACCTCCAACTCAGGAATGTACTGCGGACAATGGTACAGGAGGACAGGTATAGAAGGGAAAAATCAGACAGGTTGGATAAGTTTACTATAGTAGGGGAAGGAGCAGGAACAACAGCAAGGAGATATAGGCTTTTGATGGAAGGAAAGAGAAAAAAAATTACAATGCTTGCGGTGGGAAAATGGGAGAAAGACCTAGGCTCCCTTACAGAAGAAAATTGGAGAGATGCCCTTAGAAATTACGCTACAATCTCGGATAGGGGCTCACATAAGCTCTCACAATTCTTTATAGTGCACAGACTACATCGATCTCCATGGAGGTTGAAAAGAATGGGAGTAAAAGCAACAGATAAGTGTCCAAAATGTTGGGAGGAGAGAGCAGATTTAATACACTGTTTCTGGAGATGTCCCAAGCTCCATAGATATTGGACAGAAATAATGGAAACCGTATTTGTGCTCCTGAAAGTTCGGCTGCCCAATGACCCAATAATCTGTATTCTAGGGGCAACTGAACATTTGAAGTTAAACAAAAAAATACGACTGGTTTTGAATAAAGTATTATTTCAGGCCAGATTGCTTATACTCAGGAAATGGATAAAAGCTGATTTACCGACGGTGGGACAGTGGAGAAAAATGATAGATAATGTAATTAAAGAAGAACGTGCGATGGAGAATTACAAAAAAAGGTCAATAAATCTCGACCAGGTGTGGAAAAACTGGCTACTTTAGTGTTGTAGGAATATTTATTTATTTATTTATTTATTTTTCATGTCCCCACGAGGAGGGAGGGGGGGAGGAGGGTGGGAAATGGGAGAAGGAAGGGAAAGGAAAAGGAACTGTAGCCATTAACTGTGAACTGTTGATCGTTGCTTATTTGACTTTTATGGATCTGTTTTTGTGTGAAATTCAAATAAAGAATAATTTAAAAAAAAAAAATATATATACATACAGTATCTCTATGAACGTATCTATGCTTCAAGAGGGACAACTGAGTAATTCCTTAACATATGGAAGCTCAAAAACTCTCAGAAGACTCATCACCCACTCTTTTAAAAATATGAGGTTCTTAGCACACAATCTGATGACATTGTGTGAGCCCATCTGCCACGTCAAGGCGACCTCATTCAGATAGGTCCCTACACTAAAACTCTCTTTTTTTTAATAACATGATTTACACTGATTTGCACTATTAATTTGAAAAGCCAAACTGATAAGCAGTATGTTGGTGTTTCTCTATGACTGACTACTTTATATAAAATAAAAGCACACTGCAAATGATAACACCAGTTACACTCAATATATCCTTTTTATATGTATAAGGTGTTAGTGTAGGGACCCACCTAAACAAGGAGGGATTAAAAGGGCTAACAAAACAGATGAAAATTTAATATATGAAATAGAATTCAAGCCATGCAATGTTATAACAATATTGATTGCAACTGGTACACCATGCAATGTTTGTATAGTCAGCCACTGCAGAGGAAAAGCTTTTTTGTTTTTGGTGCATTATGTGGCAGAGGCCAAGCTTTGATTTTTCTAAAATGTAAAATTTAGAACAGAACTTTTCTACTATTACTGTGTAACATTTTATGGATATCACACAGGAAGTGATATCATACACTATATACACTACACTTATCCTATATACAGACACTATATAAATGACACTGATCCTATATACACACTGCATACATTTACCCTATACATAGACTACACTTACCTTTCACATACACTATATAGACTACATTTACCCTGTGTATGCACAGTATATATATTCATATATACTTTATTACACTTACCGGATATACATACTGTATAGCCTACACTTACCGTAAATATACACTAGACTATTTTTACAATATATATACATTACATAGAGTGCATGTACCCTAAATATGCACTATATACATTATACTTGCCTTATACATACGCTATATACTGTACACATACCTTATACACTAAATATTGACGACACTTACCCCTATCCTATGTACAGTGTGTAGACTACACTTACATTACAAATGCACTCTATTCACTACACCCTGTGTACATCGTTTTTATTTTTAATTTTTTACGGTATTCACCTAAGGGGTTAGGTCATGTGATATTTTTATAGAGCAGGTTATTATGGATGCGTTGATACCTAATATATATACTTTTTTTATTTATCTAAGTTTTACACAATGATTTCATTTCTGAAAAAAAAAAAACATGTTTTACTGTCTACATAGACTGAGAGCCATAGTTTTTTTTTAGTTTTTGGGCGATTATCTTAGGTAGGGTCTCATTTTTTGCGGGATGAGGTGACGGTTAGATTGGTACTATTTTCTTTTCAATTTTCTATTAGAAAATCAGGGGAATGGGGCGTGTTTTTTTTTTTTTTACTTGAAACTTTATTTTTTATTCAAAACACTTTTTTTTACTTATTTTTTTTCAAACTTTATTTCTGTCCCACTCTTTTAGGGGTCTGATCGCCTCTGCAATGCATTACAATACATCTGTATTGTAATGCATTGCCTGTTAGTGTATGACAGCGAGTCATACACTAACAGGTTGTCTGAGGCTGGATCTCCTCGGCTCCCGTAGCAGGCAGTTTCTGATGCCGTGCAAGGCATTGGGCAGCCTCTGCACGGTATCTGGCTGCCTTGTCACGCATCGGGTCCCCGCCACAGCAGCGCGGGGACTCGATGCGATCACTCACCTGCCGCAAACAACTTCTATGTAAACAGCGATGCCGGAGGATACAGCAGGGGCCCGGCTACCAGGGACTGCCGGACCCCTGCAGTAATCGGGTGCACACCGCTCTGGTGCCCGCCCATCATCCCGCCGTGCATGTACGGCGGAATGCATTCTGGCAATACGGCGTTCTGCGCTAAGGAGTTAATAGGGTTGATCATGCTGACAGACGCTCTTTAAGAATATACTTTACACTGAGAATATATGCAATGCCTGTTGATGTTTTCTCCTGTGGTCCGTGAGAAGGTTCTCTGTGAAGACTGCGGAGACTGAAGATTGTGTCTGAATTAAAAAGAAAACAAGACATAAATATTCCAGCAGTTGTTGGACTCTTTAATACATACTGTCTATCAGGATGGACCCCGTGTCTCAATCTAGTATCAAACAACGAGTGACCCCGATGTCCATTGTAACTTGTCACACCTCACCTTTCATTTGCAAAGGGAACTGGACAACTGCAACTTCTGATACTCACTCATTTCCAACATTCTGCCACTTTCTGTGATTTTGTTGATGTCATCATATAAAAAATGTACATGGAGCCTCAGCCCAATGGAGATTCTTAAAGGGTTGCAAAAAGAAGTATAAAAAGTATTCCCAAATCGTGCACTGAGGCCCTATTTAGCATAAAACAGCAATTTGGGTAATTTGGGTAATAAAAGAATCGAGCATATTTTTATTTTTTATTCACATAGCCGTATCAGGCCTTGTCTTTTGCAGAACAAGATGTGCTTTCTAATGGCGCCATTTACAGTTGCATACAATGTGAATGGGAAGCGGAAACAAATTTCAAATGGGGTGGAATTATAAAAAAATAAACAATTCTGCAACATTTTTATATTAGTTTTTTTTTTTTAACACCGTTTCCTATGCATTAAAACTGACCTATTATTTTTATTCTTGGTCATTACCTTTACATTAGTCCCAGGTGCCTGCTGTTTAAAACAGAAGGCACCTGGCGGATATCGAGCCCGCTCTGCTCATGCGGTTTTTGTTACAGAAGCGCACAGAAATCCGTACAGAAATTTGTGCTGACTTTCTGCTCCTTACCCTACACCTGTGTACCGGCAGCCTAAGGCTTGGGGGGGAGTATGCAAATTAACTCATACCAGCCCAACCAACTATCTGAATAAAAAATTACCCTTTTTGGGAGGGTTTTTACGATATTTATATGACTGTGTCTGTAGCAATAGAGCAAGATTTGCATTTAACGGTTCAATCCAAAAAAGCTGGTTTCACAAGCTAAGGCCTCATGCACACGACTGTGACTTTTTTTGCGGTCCGCAAACCGCGGATCCGCAAAAAACGCAAGCCACCCATGTTGCCTTCCGCAATTTGCGCCGGCAATATAAATGCCTATTCTTGTCCGCAAAGCGTGGACAAGAATAGAACATGTTATATTTTTTTAGCGGGGCCGTGGAATGGAGCCACGGATGCGGACAGCACACGGAGTGCTGTCCGCACCTTTTGCGGCCCCATTGAAGTGAATGCATGAGGCCTAAAACCGCAATGCATATGAAGAACCTCACTGACAGGCAACTACATGAGATGAATTTAATGACGCCAAGAATTGGCGTCATCGGCGCAGGCGCAGTGGAGATGTCTGAGCAGGGAAGCGGTCGGATATTCACTGCGCATGCGCCGAATACAGCCGCGCACGGCGCATGCGCGTGAAGTCGTCCGTTTGATGCATTCCGAAGCAGATGGGCGGGCTGGAGGGAGGCGCTGAGCGGCGGCATCTTGAGAAGGTAGACCGATCCTCTAGGTGCTAATGACGCCCCCATAGCACCTAGAGGGTCATTAGCATATTAATAAAAGTTCTTTTTTTAGGTAAACGGCTGCCCCAAAATCTATTATAGCAGGATAGTTTGGCAGACCAGACACTAGCGGAGCGCTAGTGTCTGACACCTAATTATGTGAAATCCAAGTGGTAGAAACCCTTTAATACAAGGCACTTACTAATGTATTGTGTTTGTCCATATTGCCTCCTTTGCTGGCTGGATTCATTTTTCCATCACATTATACACTGCTTTTTCCCATGGTTACGACCACCCTGTAAACCATCAGTGGTGGCCCTGCTTGCACACTATAGGAGAAAGCACCAGCCTATGTGAGTTTCCACAGTCCTGGTCACCAGAGAGGATTACAGGTATGTAACGCCCCAGAGTGGCATTACCACTTCTTCACCCCGCTATTATCTCTAATGTGCTAATATCATGTAATCTTGTGTATTTATTTCATTTCATTTCTAATGTTTGCAACTGTTGTGTTTAAATGTAATTTGCCTGGTTTACCAGCAGGTGGCATAAAAATACGGCAGAGCTATAGTTAGGTAGAATGAAGCATTCCATTCTAAACCCCCTCGGTGGAGGAGTGGGCCAGTCCCACTTCCTGCAGGAAGGGTGGGGATTAGTGAGAGTCAGTTCCAGCTTACCCCCTGCCAAGGGAGGGTGTGCTGGGCACGTCTCTCCTGGACATGCCCAAGCCAAGCCATCCAGAGCACCCTCAGCTCTGCTGGACATGGAGGCCAAAGCTTGAAACCTCAGGAGCCAGGAGGGATATTTCCTTGCCAAACAGAGAGTCAGACTACTAAGTGTTGTGCAGCATAAAGAAGAAGCAAAGTTATACAGCCAGCCTGATAGTACAGCAGGGCCAGAGAACAACAAATGTAGCAGTGATGAGTTTGCCTGCCAGAGTCTTAATGCTAAAGCCTGCTGGGACCAAGGCAAAGTTGGAACTGCATCTCAAGATCTGGACTCAAGTTATTCTTTTATCCCTCAACTATTCCCCCTATTTGTTTGCTTCGGAGCCAACGCCTGGGGTCCAGCTGTATCCAGGTAGCAGCACCGTGACACTCACACCTCACATAAAGGGACATTTTAGGCCACCCTATACCACTCGGCCGTTCCTACACCTGGGACGCGACATAGAGGGCCCGGTGGCGCGGCCGCCCATTGCATATATTGTGATACTCACCTCATCCACTTGCACACAAAGAGACAGTAACTCCTCTTTTGATTGAAGAGGATCTGTCGCGCTGGGAGCGTGCGATGAAATGATTTTTGCTGAAATGAAACATTACAGCAGGGAGCCACTATGGGGCATTATTACTGCAGGGGTCACTATGGCGAACATTATGGGCCACCATGGGGAACATTAGTACTGCTAATGGTCAGTATGGGAGACATTATTACTGCCGGGGGGTACTATGGGGGATATTATTACTGCTGGTGGCCACTATGGGGGACATTATTACTGCTGGGGGGGGGGGGGGGGGGGTATTATGTACACTGAGGGCACTGCAGGGGTTGGGATCTTTGTTTTAAAAAAAATGCCATTTTTAACAGCTGTGAATAACGGGCAGACAGACAGAAAATGGATGCACAAATGGTTGGAAAATGGCCACGAAAAACTGTCAGTGTGCCTTAAACCTGATTTACACATCCGTGCTTAAATCTGTGAAAAGGAGGTCAAAGTAGAGCATTTATCCGTGCTGAAAACACAGACCCACGGGCTGTGCTAGGAGGCCAGTTTTGACTGAAATCCAGGCTCCAGGCCTGGCTGTTTAATGCCTTGGATGCTGCAAACAATAGCAACCGTAGCATCTAAGGAGTTTAAGAGACTAAAGGGGCTTCCTATGTCAGCACGTTGCAACAAAATAGTATACAATTCTAATAGTCTAAGGCCCCTTTCACACGGGCGAGTTTTCCGTGCGGGTGCGATGTGTGCGGTGAACGCACTGCACCCGCACTGAATCCTGACCCATTCATTTCTATGAGACTGTGCACACGAGCGGTGATTTTCACGCATCACTTGTGCGTTGCGTGAAAATCGCAGCATGCTCCTCTTTGTGTGTTTTTCACGTAACGCAGGCCCTATAGAAATTAATGGGGTTGCGTGAAAATCGCATGCATCCGCAAGCAAGTGCGGATGCGGTGCGATTTTTCACGCATGGGTTCTAGGTGACAGTCTATTCACTGTATTATTTTCCCTTATAACATGGTTATAAGGGAAAATAATAACATTCTGAATACAGAATGCTTAGTATAATAGTGCTGGAAGGGTTAAAAATAATAAAAAAGTTAACTCACCTTCTCCTCTTGTTCGCGTAGATGCCGGTCTGTTCTTTATCTGTGGGCTAAAGGACCTGTGGTGATGTCAGATCACATGCTCCATCACCATGGTGATGGACCATGTGATTGGAGCATGTGATCTGACATCACCTCAGGTCATTCAGTCCACAGCTAAAGAACAGACTGGCATCTACGCGAACAAGAGGAGAAGGTGAGTTAACTTTTTTATTATTTTTAACCCTTCCAGCACTATTATACTAAGCATTCTGTATTCAGAATGCTATTATTTTCCCTTATAACCATGTTATAAGGGAAAATAATACAATCTTCAGAACATCAATCCCAAGCCCGAACTTCTGTGAAGAAGTTCAGGTTTGGGTACCAAACATGCACGATTTTTCTCACGCGAGTGCAAAACGCATGACAATGTTTTGCACTCGCGCGGAAAAATCGTGCATTTTCCCGCAACGCACCCGCCTCTTATCCGGGCAAAAAATATGACGCCCGTGTGTAAGAGGCCTAATAGTATACTTTTTTCTCTGTATTTCCCTGACTGACCACAAAACAGGGAGGATGCTGCATGAACGCTAGGCGGGCGTCTCCTTCCTCCCTCTACAGATGGTGAAGCTCCAGGTCTCCAGACACATCAAGCATTGCTCTGCAAATGGCCGTTTGTCCTTCTGTTATGGAACCTTCCTCTGTGGGTCCTTTATGTCATAGACTTATGCATCTATGACATCAGCAGCACAGTTGCCATAGTTACTACAGGGGCTTATTATTGATACCCACCTCATGCACTTTAACTGTGAAGTCAGCCACAGTGGTCCCAAGTATTAACCCTTTCTTGACTGACTGGAGACTACAATATACTTGTCACCAGAAAGGCCCCTAATCACTATGGCACTTAAAAGCTGCCCTAACAGTAGTAAGTTAGGGAGTGTAATGACAGATGTGAGGTGTAATATGCCCACCCATGCCCTCAAGTCCATTTGCTACATCTGAATTTACACAGATTCCGGTGGACTTTTCTTTTGGTGCCAATAAGTAGCGATCTACCAAACTGTCACAGGAACAAGATTTTAGTATAACCAGTTTCTTATTGGTCATTTCAAAGACAATGTATAACTCATCTAAGAAAAATTAGCATGGAAGCTTCCACAAAGAGTACACATTCAAAACGAATAGGAATCAGGATTGGTACAGAGAAGAATTATGGGGGTCAGAAGAATTAGGGGGTCATTTATCAAACTGGTGTAAAGTATAACTGGCTTAGTTGCCCATAGCAACCAATCAGATTCCTCATTTCATTTTCCAAAGGAGCTGTCCAAAATAAAAGATAGAATCTGATTGGTTTAATTTATGCTACAGATTTCCACTGTATATTTCACTGTTTGCAATGCGTAGGGTTAGATCTTTGGTAAATCCGCACCGAAATCCACTGTGGAATGTCAGAAAAATCTGCAGTCAAATTTCCATGTTGGGCAATCTTCCCCATGTGGCCATGCCATAGCAGCCAGGACTGGCAGTGACACCTGCTGCTGTCTCAAGAAAGGGACCCTGTCACACACGGCCAGGAAAGGGGGAAGTGGCCGACGTTGTGCTGCTCTCTCCTTTCACTTTATGGATTAAGCACACAGCAGTCATAGCATCACCAAACTTTATGATGCAGCGTCCAAGCAGGTTCAATCACCAACCACACGGAGACGGTTACAACAGTCTTCCTATCTGCGTGGCATGCCGGTGGACGCCAGGCTGATAGTTAAGGCAAGAAGCTTTCAGGATACAAGCCCCAGACAAGCGTCCCAGATGGAGAAACCAAGAGTCAACAGAGAACACAACAGTCTTCGTCTTTTTCCCTGTGACACAAACTGGCCAAATGTGTCCAGGTTTTTGCCTTCTTCTGGATCACAATTTTTCTCTGCAGGGATTTAGTTTTAATAAATGATTTAAAATGGATAACCGTGTCTTATGTTTATTTCTCTATGTGATAAGGAGCCCAAATAAAAGTATCCTGCTGTTTTCCCCTATGACCACTTACACTGAAGTAAGCTATGACTTTCATTTTGAGTGTCATCTAAGAATTTTCAGGACAGTTGGAGGACTTTGAATTCGGGTTGAGTTTATTCATCCAGAATGGAATTTTCTGACCAGTTAGGTAGAATCGGACCTGCTATAGATAGACGGCCTATCTTGTAGCGTATATTATATATCTTATTGTGTGAGTTGTATCCCATATTCTTCTGATCCTTCTATATTTGATACAGGATGACTTTTGGCTCCGCTGTATCTGGGAGGCTGTGTGGTGATAGGAACATCTATTTTTTGATCCAATTCAATTATGTTAATACCAGATGTTGGGTCAACTGGGCCATTGTGGTATTGTTTAATAAAGTAAGCACCAATCTTCACACAAGCAAATCACTTAATTCCATTGAAATGTATGAAGGTCTAGAGATAAAGTCTCTACTCACAGCATGAGGAGGACAGGCTGTAGGTCTACATTGGAATATGAGTAAATATACATATTAGGGCTCATGTACACGGTCGTGTTTTATTCTCTGTAAATGGCGGATACGCTAAAAGCCGGATCCCAGCCGAAATCATGGCACCATTTATTTTTTTACTTCTGTAGAAATTTCCAATCCTTGTCCACAAAACGGACAAGAATAGGACATGTTCTACTGTTCTACATTTATTGGAGTGACTGTAAACACATTTGTGTGATCCTCTGAGGTGGAAGCAGGTAGACACTGACCCTGTTTTAGCCTTACAGGGGTTATCCCATGACTAATGTAAAAAAAGCAAATCAGACATCATATAGTACATGACAACCTCTTTCTAACAAAGCTAGAACCAGCCCTGTACCTCACATGGATCCAGAGATCTCCCCATTCAATGCTCTGGAAGTGTCTTCTCTGCTGCAGCTAAGGGGGCATGCCCATGCTCTCCCTATCCCAGCTCAGGAGCCAGTTGAAGGATGAAACTGAGCATGTGCGGCCATCTCAGGGAGCAGGTCAAAGAAATAAGAAACAAGCATACAGCAGGTGGCGCTACACAGATACATTTTATTGAATAACTCTGCGGCTATGCAAACTTTTTAATTACATATAAATATAAAAGTATTCAGACCCAGGTGCTGGTTTGAAAACTGATACTTGAGTTATTTGGTCAGTTCTGGCCCCGTAACTGCCCAAATAAGTGGAGTGTGCAGTGATTCTAAGAGTGACGCCTGTCATCTACATGTCATACGAACTCACAGTATTATTTCACTACCAAAGCAGACTCCATATGTGTGTAACTGCAAGGCACAGTGTCCTACACCACTATAAAGGATCTCTGCAGCCAGGAAATAGCAGTTTTTTTTATGTAATTAGCTGGGAATTTATTCAGATCGAAGCAATTTTTTTCTAAAAAAATTTGACGAAACGGCGAATCGAATTATTGAAAAATTCACTCATCTCTAGTTGCCAGGGGAGAAAGGTCAGCGTTTCAAATGGGAGACAATTTTGTTGCTTTCCAGTCTTCTGGACTCACAAAGGATTGTCTTCGACTCATATACACTGGGCATTCCATGACTGGTTTCATGATCCTCCCATCAATTGGTCCAGCAATTTCATTAATTCCTCTTATTACAAATGTGATATAGCAATTAGGGATGAGCGAACTCGAACTGTATAGTTCGGGTTCGTACCGAATTTTGGGGTGTCCGTGACACGGACCCGAACCCGGACATTTTCGTAAAAGTCCGGGTTCGGGTTCGGTGTTCGTCGCTTTCTTGGCGCTTTTGTGACGCTTTCTTGGCGCTTTTTGAAAGGCTGCAAAGCAGCCAATCAACAAGCGTCATACTACTTGCCCCAAGAGGCCATCACAGCCATGCCTACTATTGGCATGGCTGTGATTGGCCAGAGCACCATGTGACCCAGCCTCTATTTAAGCTGGAGTCACATAGCGCCGCCCGTCACTCTGCTCTGATTAGCGTAGGGAGAGGTTGCGGCTGCGACAGTAGGGCGAGATTAGGCAGATTAACTCCTCCAAAGGACTTGATTAACTGATCGATCTGCAGCTGTGGATCATTGAGCTGCTGATCCTCAATTGCTCACTGTTTTTAGGCTGCCCAGACCGTTTGTCAGTCACATTTTTCTGGGGTGATCGGCGGCCATTTTGTGTCTTGTGGTGCGCCAGCACAAGCTGCGACCAAGTGCATTTAACCCTCAATGGTGTGGTTGTTTTTTGGCTAAAGCCTACATCAGGGTGAAGCTGTCACACCAAGTGCATTTAACCAGCAATAGTCTGTTCATTTTTTGGCCATATACAAAATCAGGGGCAAGCTGCGCCTGTCACCAAGTGCATTTAACCCTCAATGGTGTGGTTGTTTTTTGGCTAAAGCCTACATCAGGGTGAAGCTGTCACACCAAGTGCATTTAACCAGCAATAGTCTGTTCATTTTTTGGCCATATACAAAATCAGGGGCAAGCTGCGCCTGTCACCAAGTGCATTTAACCCTCAATGGTGTGGTTGTTTTTTGGCTAAAGCCTACATCAGGGTGAAGCTGTCACACCAAGTGCATTTAACCAGCAATAGTCTGTTCATTTTTTGGCCATATACAAAATCAGGGGCAAGCTGCGCCTGTCACCAAGTGCATTTAACCCTCAATGGTGTGGTTGTTTTTTGGCTAAAGCCTACATCAGGGTGAAGCTGTCACACCAAGTGCATTTAACCAGCAATAGTCTGTTCATTTTTTGGCCATATACAAAATCAGGGGCAAGCTGCGCCTGTCACCAAGTGCATTTAACCCTCAATGGTGTGGTTGTTTTCTGGCTAAAGCCTACATCAGGGTGAAGCTGTCACACCAAGTGCATTTAACCAGCAATAGTCTGTTTATTTTTTGGCCATATACTACATCAGGGGCAAGCTGCGCCCGTCACCAAGTGCATTTAACCCTCAGTAGTGTGGTTGGTCAAGCTGTGACACCAAGTGCATTTAACCAGCAATAGTCTGTTCATTTTTTGGCCATATACTACATCAGGGGCAAGCTGCGCCCGTCACCAAGTGCATTTAACCAGCAATAGTGTGGTTATTTTTTGGCCATATCCCAGTCTAATTCTGTCACTAAATCCATACCGGTCACCCAGCGCCTAAATACTAGGCCTCAAATTTATATCCCGCTAAATCTCTCGTTACCGCTGTCCTGTTGTAGCTGGGAAAGTTATTTAGTGTCCGTCAAAGCACATTTTTTGTTCTGGGTTGAAGTACAATTCCCAATTTAGCAATTTCATAATTTAGTGGTTTCTGCTATATCAGAGCTATTTGAAATCTATCCCTAAAAGGGTATATAATATTCAAGGTGCACATTGGGTCATTCAGAATAACTTCACACACACCCGCTACTGTGTATTTTCAAGTCTAATTCTGTCACTAAACCCATACCTGTCACCCAGCGCCTAAATACTAGGCCTCAAATTTATATCCTGCTAAATCTCTCGTTACCGCTGTCCTGTTGTAGCTGGGAAAGTTATTTAGTGTCCGTCAAAGCACATTTTTTGTTCTGGGTTGAAGTACAATTCCCAATTTAGCAATTTCATAATTTAGTGGTTTCTGCTATATCAGAGCTATTTGAAATCTATCCCTAAAAGGGTATATAATATTCAAGGTGCACATTGGGTCATTCAGAATAACTTCACACACACCCGCTACTGTGTATTTCCAAGTCTAATTCTGTCACTAAACCCATACCTGTCACCCAGCGCCTAAATACTAGGCCTCAAATTTATATCCCGCTAAATCTCTCGTTACCGCTGTCCTGTTGTAGCTGGGAAAGTTATTTAGTGTCCGTCAAAGCACATTTTTTGTTCTGGGTTGAAGTACAATTCCCAATTTAGCAATTTCATAATTTAGTGGTTTCTGCTATATCAGAGCTATTTGAAATCTATCCCTAAAAGGGTATATAATATTCAAGGTGCACATTGGGTCATTCAGAATAACTTCACACACACCCGCTACTGTGTATTTCCAAGTCTAATTCTGTCACTAAACCCATACCTGTCACCCAGCGCCTAAATACTAGGCCTCAAATTTATATCCTGCTAAATCTCTCGTTACCGCTGTACTGTTGTTGCTTGGAAAGATATTTAGTGTCCGTCAAAGCACATTTTTTGTTCTGGGTTGAAGTACAATTCCCAATTTAGCAATTTCATAATTTAGTGGTTTCTGCTATATCAGAGCTATTTGAAATCTATCCCTAAAAGGGTATATAATATTCAAGGTGCACATTGGGTCATTCAGAATAACTTCACACACACCCACTACTGTGTATTTTCAAGTCTAATTCTGTCACTAAACCCATACCTGTCACCCAGCGCCTAAATACTAGGCCTCAAATTTATATCCTGCTAAATCTCTCGTTACCGCTGTCCTGTTGTAGCTGGGAAAGTTATTTAGTGTCCGTCAAAGCACATTTTTTCTTCTGGGTTGAAATACAATTCCCAATTTAGCAATTTCATAATTTAGTGGTTTCTGCTATATCAGAGCTATTTGAAATCTATCCCTAAAAGGGTAGATCATATTGAAGGTGCACATAGGGTCATTCAGAATAACTTCACACACACCCGCTACTGTGTATTTCCAAGTCTAATTCTGTCACTAAACCCATACCTGTCACCCAGCGCCTAAATACTAGGCCTCAAATTTATATCCCGCTAAATCTCTCGTTACCGCTGTCCTGTTGTAGCTGGGAAAGTTATTTAGTGTCCGTCAAAGCACATTTTTTGTTCTGGGTTGAAGTACAATTCCCAATTTAGCAATTTCATAATTTAGTGGTTTCTGCTATATCAGAGCTATTTGAAATCTATCCCTAAAAGGGTATATAATATTCAAGGTGCACATTGGGTCATTCAGAATAACTTCACACACACCCGCTACTGTGTATTTCCAAGTCTAATTCTGTCACTAAACCCATACCTGTCACCCAGCGCCTAAATACTAGGCCTCAAATTTATATCCTGCTAAATCTCTCGTTACCGCTGTACTGTTGTTGCTTGGAAAGATATTTAGTGTCCGTCAAAGCACATTTTTTGTTCTGGGTTGAAGTACAATTCCCAATTTAGCAATTTCATAATTTAGTGGTTTCTGCTATATCAGAGCTATTTGAAATCTATCCCTAAAAGGGTATATAATATTCAAGGTGCACATTGGGTCATTCAGAATAACTTCACACACACCCGCTACTGTGTATTTTCAAGTCTAATTCTGTCACTAAACCCATACCTGTCACCCAGCGCCTAAATACTAGGCCTCAAATTTATATCCTGCTAAATCTCTCGTTACCGCTGTACTGTTGTTGCTGGGCAAGATATTTAGTGTCCGTCAAAGCACATTTTTTGTTCTGGGTTGAAATACAATTCCCAATTTAGCAATTTCATAATTTAGTGGTTTCTGCTATATCAGAGCTATTTGAAATCTATCCCAAAAAGGGTATATAATATTCAAGGTGCACATAGGGTCATTCAGAATAACTTCACACACACGCTTCTGTGCATTTCCAAGTCTAATTCTGTCACTAAATCCATACCGGTCACCCAGCGCCTAAATACTAGGCCTCAAATTTATATCCCGCTGAATTTGAATACAATACATTGGGCCAAATAATATATTTGTTGTTGTGGTGAACCATAACAATGAGAAAAACATCTAGTAAGGGACGCGGACGTGGACATGGTCGTGGTGGTGTTAGTGGACCCTCTGGTGCTGGGAGAGGATGTGGCCGTTCTGCCACATCCACACGTCCTAGTGTACCAACTACCTCAGGTCCCAGTAGCCGCCAGAATTTACAGCGATATATGGTGGGGCCCAATGCCGTTCTAAGGATGGTAAGGCCTGAGCAGGTACAGGCATTAGTCAATTGGGTGGCCGACAGTGGATCCAGCACGTTCACATTATCTCCCACCCAGTCTTCTGCAGAAAGCGCACAGATGGCGCCTGAAAACCAACCCCATCAGTCTGTCACATCACCCCCATGCATACCAGGGAAACTGTCTCAGCCTCAAGTTATGCAGCAGTCTCTTATGCTGTTTGAAGACTCCGCTGGCAGGGTTTCCCAAGGGCATCCACCTAGCCCTTCCCCAGCGGTGAAAGACATAGAATGCACTGACGCACAACCACTTATGTTTCCTGATGATGAGGACATGGGAATACCACCTCAGCATGTCTCTGATGATGACGAAACACAGGTGCCAACTGCTGCGTCTTTCTGCAGTGTGCAGACTGAACAGGAGGTCAGGGATCAAGACTGGGTGGAAGACGATGCAGGGGACGATGAGGTCCTAGACCCCACATGGAATGAAGGTCGTGCCACTGACTTTCACAGTTCGGAGGAAGAGGCAGTGGTGAGACCGAGCCAACAGCGTAGCAAAAGAGGGAGCAGTGGGCAAAAGCAGAACACCCGCCGCCAAGAGACTCCGCCTGCTACTGACCGCCGCCATCTGGGACCGAGCACCCCAAAGGCAGCTTCAAGGAGTTCCCTGGCATGGCACTTCTTCAAACAATGTGCTGACGACAAGACCCGAGTGGTTTGCACGCTGTGCCATCAGAGCCTGAAGCGAGGCATTAACGTTCTGAACCTGAGCACAACCTGCATGACCAGGCACCTGCATGCAAAGCATGAACTGCAGTGGAGTAAACACCTTAAAACCAAGGAAGTCACTCAGGCTCCCCCTGCTACCTCTTCTGCTGCTGCCGCCTCGGCCTATTCTGCTGCTGCCGCCTCGGCCTCTTCCTCCGCCTCTGGAGGAACGTTGGCACCTGCCACCCAGCAAACAGGGGATGTACCACCAACACCACCACCACCACCTCCGTCACCAAGCGTCTCAACCATGTCACACGCCAGCGTTCAGCTCTCCATCTCACAAACATTTGATAGAAAGCGTAAATTCCCACCTAGCCACCCTCGATCCCTGGCCCTGAATGCCAGCATTTCTAAACTACTGGCCTATGAAATGCTGTCATTTAGGCTGGTGGACACAGACAGCTTCAAACAGCTCATGTCGCTTGCTGTCCCACAGTATGTTGTTCCCAGCCGGCACTACTTCTCCAAGAGAGCCGTGCCTTCCCTGCACAACCAAGTATCCGATAAAATCAAGTGTGCACTGCGCAACGCCATCTGTAGCAAGGTCCACCTAACCACAGATACGTGGACCAGTAAGCACGGCCAGGGACGCTATATCTCCCTAACTGCACACTGGGTAAATGTAGTGGCAGCTGGGCCCCAGGCGGAGAGCTGTTTGGCGCACGTCCTTCCGCCGCCAAGGATCGCAGGGCAACATTCTTTGCCTCCTGTTGCCACCTCCTCCTTCTCGGCTTCCTCCTCCTCTTCTTCCACCTGCTCATCCAGTCAGCCACACACCTTCACCACCAACTTCAGCACAGCCCGGGGTAAACGTCAGCAGGCCATTCTGAAACTCATATGTTTGGGGGACAGGCCCCACACCGCACAGGAGTTGTGGCGGGGTATTGAACAACAGACCGACGAGTGGTTGCTGCCGGTGAGCCTCAAGCCCGGCCTGGTGGTGTGTGATAATGGGCGAAATCTCGTTGCAGCTCTGGGACTAGCCAATTTGACGCACATCCCTTGCTTGGCGCATGTGCTGAATTTGGTGGTGCAGAAGTTCATTCACAACTACCCCGACATGTCAGAGCTGCTGCATAAAGTGCGGGCCGTCTGTTCGCGCTTCCGGCGTTCACATCCTGCCGCTGCTCGCCTGTCTGCGCTACAGCGTAACTTCGGCCTTCCCGCTCACCGCCTCATATGCGACGTGCCCACCAGGTGGAACTCCACCTTGCACATGCTGGACAGACTGTGCGAGCAGCAGCAGGCCATAGTGGAGTTTCAGCTGCAGCACGCACGGGTCAGTCGCACTACAGAACAGCACCACTTCACCACCAATGACTGGGCCTCCATGCGAGACCTGTGTGCCCTGTTGCGCTGTTTCGAGTACTCCACCAACATGGCCAGTGGCGATGACACCGTTATCAGCGTTACAATACCACTTCTATGTCTCCTTGAGAAAACACTTAGGGCGATGATGGAAGAGGAGGTGGCCCAGGAGGAGGAGGAGGAGGAGGAGGAAGAGGGGTCATTTTTAGCACTTTCAGGCCAGTCTCTTCGAAGTGACTCAGAGGGAGGTTTTTGGCAACAGCAGAGGCCAGGTACAAATGTGGCCAGCCAGGGCCCACTACTGGAGGACGAGGAGGACGAGGATGAGGAGGAGGTGGAGGAGGATGAGGATGAAGCATGGTCACAGCGGGGTGGCACCCAACGCAGCTCGGGTCCATCACTGGTGCGTGGCTGGGGGGAAAGGCAGGACGATGACGATACGCCTCCCACAGAGGACAGCTTGTCCTTACCCCTGGGCAGCCTGGCACACATGAGCGACTACATGCTGCAGTGCCTGCGCAACGACAGCAGAGTTGCCCACATTTTAACCTGTGCGGACTACTGGGTTGCCACCCTGCTGGATCCACGCTACAAAGACAATGTGCCCACCTTACTTCCTGCACTGGAGCGTGATAGGAAGATGCGCGAGTACAAGCGCACGTTGGTAGACGCGCTACTGAGAGCATTCCCAAATGTCACAGGGGAACAAGTGGAAGCCCAAGGCCAAGGCAGAGGAGGAGCAAGAGGTCGCCAAGGCAGCTGTGTCACGGCCAGCTCCTCTGAGGGCAGGGTTAGCATGGCAGAGATGTGGAAAACTTTTGTCAACACGCCACAGCTAACTGCACCACCACCTGATACGCAACGTGTTAGCAGGAGGCAACATTTCACTAACATGGTGGAACAGTACGTGTGCACACCCCTCCACGTACTGACTGATGGTTCGGCCCCATTCAACTTCTGGGTCTCTAAATTGTCCACGTGGCCAGAGCTAGCCTTTTATGCCTTGGAGGTGCTGGCCTGCCCGGCAGCCAGCGTTTTGTCTGAACGTGTATTCAGCACGGCAGGGGGCGTCATTACAGACAAACGCAGCCGCCTGTCTACAGCCAATGTGGACAAGCTGACGTTCATAAAAATGAACCAGGCATGGATCCCACAGGACCTGTCCGTCCCTTGTCCAGATTAGACATTAACTACCTCCCCATAACCATATATTATTGGACTCCAGGGCACTTCCTCATTCAATCCTATTTTTATTTTCATTTTACCATTATATTGCAAGGCTACCCAAAGTTGAATGAACCTCTCCTCTGCCTGTGTGCTAGGCCTAAATATATGCCAATGGATTGTTGCAGTGGTGGCTGACGTGAAGCCTCATTCTCTGCTATGACATGCAGACTGATTCTCTGGTGACATGAAGCCAGATTGTCTGTTACGGGACCTCTCTCCTCTGCCTGGGTGCTGGGCCTGAATTTATGACAATGGACTGTTGCAGTGGTGGGTGACGTGAAGCCTGATTCTCTGCTATGACATGCAGACTGATTCTCTGGTGACATGAAGCCAGATCCTCTGTTACGGGACCTCTCTCCTCTGCCTGGGTGCTGGGCCTAAATATCTGACAATGGACTGTTGCATTGGTGGCTGACGTGAAGCCTGATTCTCTGCTATGACATGCAGACTAATTCTCTGCTGACATGAAGCCAGATTGTCTGTTACGGGACCTCTCTCCTCTGCCTGGGTGCTGGGCCTAAATTTATGAAAATGGACTGTTGCAGTGGTGGGTGACGTGAAGCCTGATTCTCTGCTATGACATGAAGACTGATTCTCTCCTGACATGAAGCCAGATTGTCTGTTACGGGACCTCTCTCCTCTGCCTGGGTGCTGGGCCTAAATTTATGAAAATGGACTGTTACAGTGGTGGGTGACGTGAAGCCTGATTCTCTGCTATGATATGAAGACTGATTCTCTGCTGACATGAAGCCAGATTGTCTGTTACGGGACCTCTCTCCTCTGCCTGGGTGCTGGGCCTAAATTTATGAAAATGGACTCTTACAGTGGTGGGTGACGTGAAGCCTGATTCTCTGCTATGACATGAAGACTGATTCTCTGCTGACATGAAGCCAGATCCTCTGTTACGGGACCTCTCTCCTCTGCCTGGGTGCTGGGCCTAAATATCTGACAATGGACTGTTGCATTGGTGGCTGACGTGAAGCCTGATTCTCTGCTATGATATGAAGACTGATTCTCTGCTGACATGAAGCCAGATTGTCTGTTACGGGACCTCTCTCCTCTGCCTGTGTGCTAGGCCTAAATATATGCCAATGGATTGTTGCAGTGGTGGCTGACGTGAAGCCTGATTCTCTGCTATGACATGCAGACTGATTCTCTGGTGACATGAAGCCAGATCCTCTGTTACGGGACCTCTCTCCTCTGCCTGGGTGCTGGGCCTAAATTTATGAAAATGGACTGTTGCAGTGGTGGGTGACGTGAAGCCTGATTCTCTGCTATGACATGCAGACTGATTCTCTGGTGACATGAAGCCAGATCCTCTGTTACGGGACCTCTCTCCTCTGCCTGGGTGCTGGGCCTAAATTTATGAAAATGGACTGTTGCAGTGGTGGGTGACGTGAAGCCTCATTCTCTGCTATGACATGCAGACTGATTCTCTGCTGACATGAAGCCAGATCGTCTGTTACGGGACCTCTCTCCTCTGCCTGGGTGCTGGGCCTAAATTTATGAAAATGGACTCTTACAGTGGTGGGTGACGTGAAGCCTGATTCTCTGCTATGACATGAAGACTGATTCTCTGCTGACATGAAGCCAGATCCTCTGTTACGGGACCTCTCTCCTCTGCCTGGGTGCTGGGCCTAAATATCTGACAATGGACTGTTGCATTGGTGGCTGACGTGAAGCCTGATTCTCTGCTATGATATGAAGACTGATTCTCTGCTGACATGAAGCCAGATTGTCTGTTACGGGACCTCTCTCCTCTGCCTGTGTGCTAGGCCTAAATATATGCCAATGGATTGTTGCAGTGGTGGCTGACGTGAAGCCTGATTCTCTGCTATGACATGCAGACTGATTCTCTGGTGACATGAAGCCAGATCCTCTGTTACGGGACCTCTCTCCTCTGCCTGGGTGCTGGGCCTAAATTTATGAAAATGGACTGTTGCAGTGGTGGGTGACGTGAAGCCTGATTCTCTGCTATGACATGCAGACTGATTCTCTGGTGACATGAAGCCAGATCCTCTGTTACGGGACCTCTCTCCTCTGCCTGGGTGCTGGGCCTAAATTTATGAAAATGGACTGTTGCAGTGGTGGGTGACGTGAAGCCTCATTCTCTGCTATGACATGCAGACTGATTCTCTGCTGACATGAAGCCAGATTGTCTGTTACGGGACCTCTCTCCTCTGCCTGGGTGCTGGGCCTGAATTTATGACAATGGACTGTTGCAGTGGTGGCTGACGTGAAGCCTGATTCTCTGCTATGATATGAAGACTGATTCTCTGCTGACATGAAGCCAGATTGTCTGTTACGGGACCTCTCTCCTCTGCCTGGGTGCCGGGGCCTAAATATCTGAGAATGGACTGTTCCAGTGGTGGGTAACGGGAAGCCAGATTCTCTGCTATGATATGAAGACTGATTCTCTGCTGACATGAAGCCAGATTGTCTGTTACGGGACCTCTCTCCTCTGCCTGGGTGCTGGGCCTAAATTTATGAAAATGGACTATTACAGTGGTGGGTGACGTGAAGCCTGATTCTCTGCTATGACATGAAGACTGATTCTCTGCTGACATGAAGCCAGATTGTCTGTTACGGGACCTCTCTCCTCTGCCTGGGTGCCGGGGCCTAAATATCTGAGAATGGACTGTTCCAGTGGTGGGTGACGGGAAGCCAGATTCTCTGCTATGGAACCTCTCTCCAATTGATTTTGGTTAATTTTTATTTATTTAATTTTTATTTTAATTAATTTCCCTATCCACATTTGTTTGCAGGGGATTTACCTACATGTTGCTGCCTTTTGCAGCCCTCTAGCCCTTTCCTGGGCTGTTTTACAGCCGTTTTAGTGCCGAAAAGTTCGGGTCCCCATTGACTTCAATGGGGTTCGGGTTCGGGACGAAGTTCGGATCGGGTTCGGATCCCGAACCCGAACATTTCCGGGATGTTCGGCCGAACTTCTCGAACCCGAACATCCAGGTGTTCGCTCAACTCTAATAGCAATATATATATGTTAAATAAAAAATATCAATGTTTAATACCCTGAAGCACAAAAACACAATACTAATGTATTGTTATTGTCCATATTGCCTCCTTTGCTGGCTTGATTCATTTTTCAGTCACATTATACACTGCTCATTTCCATGGTTACGACCACCCTGTAATCCAGCAGCGGTGGTCGTGCTTACACAATATAGGAAAAGGCACTGGCCTATGTACACTCCCACAGTCCTGGCCACCAGGTGGTGAGGTGACAGGTTCTCTTTAAGTTCTGTAGAAATTGAGGGGCACATTTATTAGGACCGGCGTTTTAGACGCCGGTCATAATAAAAGCCTGTAGCTAGCGGGGTATCCGCCGAAGTTATGAAGAGGCGGATATTTCAGTATAGTAAATGACCCCCTAAATCTGTGCAGCAGCTCTAGCCATTCTGACAGCTCACTGACCGAATGTAGCTGCTTGCAGAATCTATATATAATGTACATTCCAGGGGCATAGCAAGTAACCGTGGGGCTTCATAGCAAAATTGACTTGGGCCCCACTCTATCATGACCACCTTCTGCAGCAATTCCAGTAAGTTTTATGATTATTATGGTCTCCCTGATGCACAAGGATAATGTAAAAGTTGAAGTGACTTTATTGTACATATTGTAGATAATTTACACAGTTATGTCACAAAATAGCAATAATGCACACAGTGATGTCACTAGTAGGAGAATATAGGCAAATAGGTCATTGCATAGGAATGACACACATAGAAAGGTCATCATGTATCCCTTCTCTATGTTGAGAAGGGGTAATACAGGGTGGCCCACGAAAAAGTAGACAGTCTCCAGCAATAGTATGACAAAATGAATGAGCAAGTGGATTGTTTCTTTAATAACCCACATGCCACACGATGCAGAAAGTGGTCCCCATTCATATGTATGTATTTTTGGGCACGTCGGATTATGTCGGCTGATACTACTCGTAATGTTGCGGATAGTGTTTGTGATATTTTCCTTCAGTTCATCCAGGGATGTGGCTTGTTAGCGGACATTTTCTGTTTTGAAGTTCCCAACAGATAAAAATTGCACGAGGACAAGTCTGAGGAACGTGGTGGCCATAACCCCTTGCTCACAGTTTGCTCCTACATCAACAGTTCATGAATCCGTGCCAGTGAGGTGCGGCATGTTGTCCCATCTTGTTGGAAAGAGCAGGACATTTTTGTTTCTGCAGCATCACTGCTGTAGAGCTGCAAGCGGTATCGGCCAACATAATCCGATGTGCCCAAAGATGCATAGCCCGGAACAGGGACCACTTTCAGCATCTTTTGTGACTTGTGGGTAAAAAATAACAATCCACTTGCTCATTCATCTTGTCATACGATCGCTGGAGGTGGGCTACTTTTTCGTGGGCCACATAAACGTGGAGCCCAACAGTCATTATTTGCTGCACCTTATGTCTGAATGAAAAAAGCATTTCTGGTATTTTACAGTAAAAACCCATACTCTTCACAAAGTCTCCCAAGGTGTCCAGACCTTATTTATTTATTTATTTAATGCACTTATATAGCGCTGCTATATACCGCAGCTCTTTACATACATTAGCATCCAACTGTCCTTAATGGGGCTCACAATCTAAGTTCCCTATCAGTATGTCTTTGGAGTGTAGGAGGAAACTGGGGTACCTGAAGGAACCCACACAAGCACAGGGAGAACATACAAACTCCATGCAGATGTTGTTATTGGTCAGATTTGAACCTAGGACCCCAGCACTGCAAGGCACCTGTGCCAACCAGTGAGCCACCGTGCTGCCCACTCATGGCGTAGCCTTAATAAAAATAAATGATGTCATCTATCTCTATGAACGTATCTATGCTTCAAGAGGGACAACTGATTAATTCCTTAACATATGGAAGCTCAAAAACTCTCAGAAGACTCTTGTCACCCACACTTTTAAAAATATGAGGTTCTTAGCACACAATCTGATGACATTGCGTGAGCCCATCTGCCACGTCAAGGCGACCTCATTCAGATAGGTCCCTACCCTAAGACTCTTTTCTTTTTTTTAATAACATGATTTACACTGATTTGCACTATTAATTTGAAAAGCCAAACTGATAAGCAGTATATTGGCGTTTCTCTATAACAACTGACTACTGTATACAAAATAATGTAAAAGCACACTGCAAGTGATAACACCAGTTACACTCAATATCTCCTGTTATATGTATAACGTGTTAGTGTAGGGACCCACCTAAACAAGGAGGGATTAAGCACTGCAAAAGGGCTAACAAAACAGATGTGAATTTAATATATGAAATAGAATTCAACCCATGAAATGTTATAACAATATTGATTGCAACTGGTACACCATGCAATGTTTGTATAGTTAGTCACTGCAGAGGAAAAGCTTTTTTGCTTTTGGTGCATTATGTGGCGGAGGCCAAGTTTTGATTTTTCTAAAATGTAAAATTTAGAACAGAACTTTTCTCCTATTACTGTGTAACATTTTATGGATATCACGCAGGAAGTGATATCATACACTATATACACTACACTTAACCTATATGCAGACACTATATAAATTACACTGATCCTATATACACACTGCATACATTTACCCTATACATAGACTACACTTACCTTTCACATACACGATATAGACTACACTTACCCTCTGTATGCACAGTATATATATACATATATATTTATATACTACATTACACTTACCTTATATACATACTATATAGACTACACTTACCGTAAATATACACTAGACTATTCTTACTCTATATATACATTACATAAAGTACATGTACCCTAAATATACACTACATGTACCCTAAATATACACTATTATACTTGCCTTATACATACACTATATACTGTACACATACCTTATACACTAAATATTGATGACACCCTATACAAGCACTATATACACAATATATCCACTATATACTCTACACATACTCAATATACAGACTAAGTATAAAGATTACACCTATATACTCACTACAGAGACTACACTATACATATACTATATACACTACATTAATCCTATATGCTGACACTATATAGATTACTTATCCTATATACACACTATATACGCTACACTTACCTTTCTTACAGACATTAAATAACTTACACTTATCCTAAAAGCACACTATATAGATTACACCTATCCCATGTAAACACTATGTAGACTACACTTACCTTACACATAAACTGTATACACTACACTTACCCTATACACATAAACTGTATACACTACACTTACCCTATAAACACACTATATACACTATACATACACTATAAATGTTACACTTACCTTATATACAGGCACTTTATACATTAGTTATCCTATATACACACACACACACACTATATACACTACACATACCGCATGTAACACTATAATGACTACACATGTCATATACATACACTATATACACTAAACTTACCCCATATACAGAAACTATATAAATGACACTTATCATATACATACAATATATACATTACACTTACCCCACATAATATATAAATATATATATCTATATGCACACACACTACACATACCCAATATACAGATAATATATAAATTAAACAACACTTACCCTGTACAAACACTATACACACTATACATTTACTATATACTCTACACATACCTAATAAACAGACTAGTTATGAAGATTACACTTATCATATATACAAAACATAAATACTACATTTATGCTACAGTAGATACATACTACATAGACTTAACCTATACATAAACTATATACACTACATTTATCCTATATGCAGACACTATATAAATTGCTTACCCCTATATAAACACTATATACACTACACTTACTCTATATACAGACACTATATAGATAAAACTTATCCTGCACACATACGCTATATACACTACAGTTATCCTATATACACACTATTACACTACACCTTATTCATACACTATATACACTTACCCTATATACAGACTAACTATAAAGCTGACATATTCTATAAACACAACACATAGAGTACACTTACTGTTTATACACTAATACATACTACATAGACTACGCTTACCCTATACATTATCTATATACACTACATTTACCTTATACATACACAAAATACACTACACTTACCCAATATACAGACACAATATAAATTACACTTAGGCTACTTTCACACTAGTGTTCGATCGGATCCGTTCTGAACGGATCCGATCATAATAATGCAGACGGAGGCTCCGTTCAGAACGGATCCGTCTGCATTATTTTTAGCATATAACAGCTAAGTGTGAAAATAGCCTCGTACGGATCCGTCCAGACTTTCAATGTAAAGTCAATGGGGGACGGATCCGCCTGAAGATTGAGCCATATTGTGGCATCTTCAAACGGATCCGTCCCCATTGACTTACATTGTAAGTCTGGGCGGATCCGCACGGATCCGCACGCCTCCGCACGGCCAGGCGGACACCCGAACGCTGCAAGCAGCGTTCAGCTGTCCGCCTGTCCGTGCGGAGGCGAGCGGAGCGGAGGCTGAACGCCGCCAGACTGATGCAGTCTGAGTGGATCCGCTCCATTCAGACTGCATCAGGGCTGGACGGCTGCGTTCGGGTCCGCTCGTGAGCTCCTTCAAACGGAGCTCACGAGCGGACCGACGAACGCTAGTGTGAAAGTAGCCTTACCTGATATACAGACACAATATAGATTGCACTTACCTGATATACAGACACAATATAGATTACACTTATCCTATGTACACACTATATAGAGTACACTAACACTATGTAGACTATGCTTAACCTATATGCATACTATGTAGACTACACTTACCCTATACATCCACTATATAGACTACACTTACCCTATATATAGACAATATAGATTGCACTTACTGTATATACACGCCGGAAAATATGGTGCGGTATCGGGACAGAGGGACAGATTGGAATCCCATGAAAGCACTACAGAGTGCTTCCGTGGGTTTTCTGTCCGTGCCTCTACACAGCAAAAAAGTAGTGCATGTGGACCGCAACAGAGGCAAGGCCGTCACACATGAGCCCTAAGTCACATGACAGTGACAT